>NW_005054466.1:1236782-1251687 GCF_000277835.1 Geospiza fortis
AGGACAGCAGAAAGGCTCCAATGTAGAATTTGTTCTTTGGGCTCAGCTGTTGGATGTGAGCAGGCACTTGGCCTCGCTCTGTGCCTGTCATCTGCTTTTTTTACTGACTCTGTCATGGACTTTGTGTGGCAGGAACAACTTTCTGGGCACTTATTTCTCCTCAGTCACCAGGCCTTTCCTGCCTGAGGTGCCACAGTAAATGGTGATGTGTCTGTAGCACCTGGGCTGTCCCTGGTCCCTGCCCAGGAGCTCAGCGCTGCTCCTCTGGCCCTGGGCCAGCTGTGGGGCTGAAGCAGCTCAAGAAAAATCCCTGGGATCCTCTCTAAGAATAAGCATCACATGAGAGCAGGAGTGTCCCCCTGCCTGGGAGAATTAGTGTCCTGCTGGGAGGCAATAACAGCAGCAGCTTGAGGGCTGGGCTGGCATCCCCCTTGTGATCTTATTGCAGGGCTTCCATGCTGTTGTCTCCTTATCACAAAGATTCCATACCTTCTTGGTGTTTCTCATGGGCAGCTCTCAGAGCACTGACTCTTCCTTCTTCACAAAGCAGCCAACTGACTCCAGCTCCCTTCTCAACCACCCACCCCACTCTTTATAGCACTCTTCTCATTGGTTACACCTGTGGCCTGGTAAAGTCAGGCCTGTTCCTGATCTTTGCTAATTGGCCCAGCTGCAACTCCTTAAGGGTAAGATTACTTTCTACACTATCTTTATTTTCTTATATCCTATCCCCCTACAGCCCTGGCTGCAGGGATGAGCTGCAGGGCCCCAGGCAGGAGGGGCTGGCCTGCAGCTCTCCTTGCTGCTGAGCATGAGAGGTGCTTCGGAGCCTGCTGGGTTCACCAGGCAGCAGCCTCTGGGTCCCTTCTGAGGGAGGTGGGGATGCACCTGCTGAGCTGTGGCCTAGCAGAGCTCCCTCTGCATGAAATGCTGCTGGATGTGCCACTGAATACTTCCCTGGAGATGTGCCTTTGTCCCTGCCCTGGGCAGCACAGGAGCTGCAGGGCTGCTGGAGTGTCAGAGGTAGGACAGTGGGGATGGACAGAGACGAGAGATCTCTGGAGCCAGGTCAGGAACTCGGGGTTTATTGCAAAGGGCCTGGGTGCAGGGGCCTGCTGGGAGCTGCCAGCCACAGCTCAGAGCAGGGCTGAGAGAAGAGAGGGGTAGAGAGGATGAGAGGGTGAGACTGAAAGGGTAAGAGAGCAAGGTTCCCGTTGCAATACAATAAATCTTCTGTGTTGAATATTCTAATTCTCACTAACCAATCTAGTACAAGATACAAATCCTACAGCATTTACATACAGCCTATAAGAATCATTACATTACCACACTGTGTTACATTTTAAACCCTAAAAACTCCTCTTTGGGCCCCTTCTGCCAAGCTGTAGGGTCTGCTCTGCCCCTTGGAGCTGCCTGCAAGCAGAGGGTGTTGTTCTATCAAAAGGGGATTGCCTTCAGTCCAGCTGTTGTAGCCAAGGGTTCAGCTCTGCTTGCACAGGGGCCCAGGTGTGATCAGGGCCTTTTAAAGCTAAAGGCTTTGGGCCCCCTGGGAGGCTCCCCAGCTGGGGGAGACTTTCTAGTCTTAGTTTTATGCTAGGAAAAGAAGACATGTCGGACATTTTTCTGTTTTCGATCTCTTAGTTTATTATTTTCTTATCAAAAACTTGGTATCATCTGTACTGCATTTAGTGCTTAGGGAAACTACCACTAAAATGGTTGAAGAATGTACAATCTTAAGGTTCTTTGTAATCACTTTGTTCAATTAACTTTAGAAATGTGCTTTATTTTCATTTTTGTACCAGTACTCATTCTCTGTTCATCTACATAGCTAAAAATTGTGGTGAATCTCCTGTAATCACTTTGTACTACCAGCACTACAGAAAATAGAGGAGTTGAAGAAGAAGGAGAAGCACCTCAGGCCACCACTTTGTCCTCCATGCTAATAATCTTAACATAATCTTAACTCCATACTAAAATATACTAAAACGCCCTCAAACCTGAATTTCTCACCTCAGTGATACACCACACTAATCTCTATTATCTGTCTTACACTTTTGTAATTTCTAGTTTATCTAGAAATCCTAGAAGCCTTCTCCACAAGTGAGAGTCAAAGGCAGTGTTTTTCTGGGGGTCAGGGTCCCCCAGAGCAATGAGAGGAATATCCCCCTTGCCCTAAGTTCCCACAGGCTCCTACCTTGGTTTAAAAGGATTTCAGAGTTTTGCCTTTCTCACCTGTGTGTAGGCACAAATATCCCTACTTAGGAGTAATTCCTGTTAATGTGGAATGTGCTTAATCCCCATTGCATCAGCTGTGGAGCTGCCCCAAGATGAACACGATCCATTCATGGAATTGCCAAAGGTGGTGCTTTTAAAAAGGCCTTTTTTGAGCATGTTCTAGTGGCACCACCAGTGTGTGGAGGCTGGCTGGGATATCCCAAACAGGATACCCTGTCCTCAGCAGGGTGAGAACAGGGATATCCCAGAGCTGTCCTTAACAGAGTCAGGAACAGGGATATCCCAGAGCTGGGCTTAACAGAGTCAGGAACAGGGATATCCCAGAGCTGTCCTTAACAGAGTCAGGAACAGGGATATCCCAGAGCTGTCCTTAACAGAGTCAGGAACAGGGATATCCCAGAGCTGTCCTTAACAGAATCAGGAACAGGGATATCCCAGAGCTGTCCTTAACAGAATCAGGAACAGGGATATCCCAGAGCTGTCCTTAACAGAATCAGGAACAGGGATATCCCAGAGCTGTCCTTAACAGAATCAGGAACAGGGATATCCCAGAGCTGTCCTTAACAGAATCAGGAACAGGGATATCCCAGAGCTGTCCTTAACAGAATCAGGAACAGGGATATCCCAGAGCTGTCCTTAACAGAATCAGGAACAGGGATATCCCAAAGGTGTCCTTAACAGAGTCAGGAACAGGGATATCCCAAAGGTGTCCTTAACAGAGTCAGGAACAGGGATATCCCAGAGCTGGCCTTAACAGAGTCAGGAACAGGGATATCCCAAAGGTGTCCTTAACAGAGTCAGGAACAGGGATATCCCAAAGGTGTCCTTAACAGAGTCAGGAACAGGGATATCCCAAAGGTGTCCTTAACAGAGTCAGGAACAGGGATATCCCAAAGGTGTCCTTAACAGAATCAGGAACAGGGATATCCCAGAGCAGTCAGGAACAGGCTCCACAGCTTGGAGCCTTGCAGGTGTATTCTGCTCCCACCCTCAATGTGCCCAGGGACTTTAATTCTCCGTGAATTTCTGAGCACCTGAGTGGCCTCCACAGTAAAGGAGGGAATTTGGTTCCTGGCCTGAAAATCCCCCTGGATGGAGTGGGGAGGTGTTTGTACATGGTCCCTGAGCGCGTCCCCATGGAGCAGGAGCAGGTCCCCAGCGTGGTCACAGAGCCAGGCACTAACAGAGCATTTGCTCTGCCCTGTCACAGCCTCCCCACAGCTTCGTTGTGGTTTCCAAAGGGCAGCCCCTGCCCTCTGCAGCAGCCCAGTGTGCCTGTCCCGTTCCCAGTGTGTCTGTCCCGTTCCCAGTGTGTGTCTGTCCCGTTCCCAGTGTGTGTCTGTCCCATTCCCTTTGTCTCTGTCCCGTTCCCAGTGTGTCTCTGTCCCGTTCCCAGTGTGTCTCTGTCCCGTTCCCAGTGTGTCTCTGTCCCGTTCCCAGTGTGTCTCTGTCCCGTTCCCAGTGTGTCTCTGTCCCGTTCCCAGTGTGTCTCTGTCCCGTTCCCAGTGTGTCTCTGTCCCGTTCCCAGTGTGTCTCTGTCCCGTTCCCAGTGTGTCTCTGTCCCGTTTCCAGTGTGTGTCTGTCCTGTTTCCAGTGTGTGTCTGTCCCATTCCCAGCTTCTCTGGGGCAGATTCTTTGTCTGTTTTCTGGGAGTTTGCAAAGCCGCACTCCTCAGAGCCCCTGCAGTCCCTCACTTGCTGTAGCCAAGGTCTTTCAGAATTTACAAATAGCTAAAACTCATTTCTTGGTATAGAGATACTTAGGTTTGTTCTTCCAAGGCTTTTTAACCTTCCAGTAGTGTTTGAAAGCTTTAAAATACTGTTTTCTCCTGAGAAATCCCCTTGAAAAAGCATTGCCAGGTTTGCTGTTCCACTCCTCTGGAACACCAAGCTGGTGCTGGGTTGCCATGAATGAAAATAATTCTGCACTCAACTTTCTCATGTGGAAGCTTCCAGTCCTGTGTCCTGATGGGCAGGTTCTGGTGCTCTGTAATTAAGCTGTCAGGAGAAGGGCTTATTTTAATTAAAAGTGAAGCAGCTGCTCTGGTACAGTCACTGACACAACTGGAATTGTTCTGTGCAGGGAAAGGAGTGGAGCCTGTGTGGAGTGGCTGGAAGCAGAGATGGTGTCCAGCCTGTGCCTGATCCCCAGAATTAATTCAGAATTTGTCCTCTCTGACCTTGCTTCCCTCCTGCACTCTCAGATGTGTATATACATGTATTTATGTTATTATATATACAGAAGGCAGAACTGGGAGTTGATGAAGGCACTGAGGGCCTGCACAGTGGTACTCAAACTGTAATTAGGTCAGTCTAAACCTCTAAATTTCTTTCTCACAGCATGACTTGAACTCATTCTCATCTCTGGTTTGTCCTCCCAGTATTGGTGCTGTACAGTTGTCATCCCATCTTAGAAATGAACACCCAAATTCTCACGTGAGAACAAAACCCATTCTTCTGGGAGAAATGTATGTAAGACAAACGTGGAATAGGATGAATTCAGAGGGGCTGAGGTGAACTTTTGTGGTGGAGCTTGTCCTGTTTGTGCTCCCAGCTGTGGTGCCCAGGCTGTGGCAGTGAGGTGGTGCTGCAGGAGGAAGAAGAGGAGGTGAAGATGAGAGCTGTGGGGTGATGCCCTCTGCCAGGGATGTGCCAGGGTAGGGTCTCTGTGGCACAGCCGGGCTGCCCTGGTGCCGTGGGTTTGCCCTGGGGGGGAGGTGGGATCCAGCTCCTCCCTGGCCCGGTGCTATTAAAGGAAAGCAGCTGACAGAGCAGCTGCTGGGGCTGGGGCTCAGCCCAGCATCCTCCAGAGAAAGTGCTTTGCAAACAGCCCTTTCCTCCCCTGCCCCCACTTCTCCTTCCCTGTGCCAGGAGAAGCCAGGAGCCTCTTCCCCCATGATTGATGAAACTCTCCTTTTTTGGTGCTGCCTCTCTGGGGAAGCAGCACAAGAAATCCCCTCTGCTGCGAGGCCCTGAGACCTGCAGGGCTCTGGGGGCTGCCTTCTTACAGCTGCTCACTTGGCAGCTAAAACTTCCAGGTCTGGGCAGAAGGTGGGCAGACTCTGTTTTTTTCTTTAGATAAATATTTGATTTTTGGAGTCCTTTTTAGGGCTCTTGCTTCAGTGCTGGTAGGCCTGTGCAGAGCTGCACACTTGAAAGTCCCTCACAGTTATTATCTATGAACTCATCTTCCATGTGGCTTTTTTGAAGGCCAGCCAAGAGCATTAATCCCCACCTTCTAGAGTCCCTAATCCCTGCTGGGGCTTAGAGGAAAGTTATTCTTGTCCTCCCAGTGAAGCTGCTCTGGCAGAGCACCTCTCCCTGTAACTTAAGGCAAGTTTATTAATGTGACTTTTTATCAGCTTGGAAAGGGTACAGCTCAGGATGGAGCAATCCAGCTTGGACAGTCTTACCCCATCCTGCTGAGTGCTGGATGGCCCTGGGATTGCCCAAAGGGAGGGAATCTGCACGAGGGTGCTGTGCTCTTATCTCAGTCATAATTACCCATAGTAAAAGACTCATTGCTGGCATGGGTAGGTGCCACAGGTCTTTTGTGGGAATGGGTGCAGCTGAAGGGGACTCTGTGTGCTGGGGTGATTTCTTTGCAGTTGTATCTCTCTTCTCTGCTCAGCCTGACATTCCTAAAGCCTCCCAGCTCTGCTTTTCATCCAGTTGTGGCTGTGCTGGCCTCCAGCCCTCTCCCTGTGTGATCCTCCCCCTTCCTACCATCCCTCCTCCTCCAAGGCTGCTCCGGCTCCAGGAACACTCTGGGTGCTCCAGGAGGGATTCCTTCAGCTTCTCCTTCCAGGGATTCAGACTGTTGTCAGTGTGGTGGCTTTGGGCAGCTCTGGTGGTCAGTGTGGTGTCACTGGAGGGTTTGGGAGGTGGCTCAGGGCCCTGTCTGGGGCTGAGCTGCCTCTCTGGTGCTGCCTCTCCGGTGCTGCCTTGCACAGGGAAGTTGCAAAACCCCCCTCAGGCTTTTGGGCAAGTGCAGAGCAATTGCAGGAAGTGTAATTCCCAGGAATGTGGCAGGGCTGCTCTCCTGGGTGTCTGGAGTTTTCTGTCTGAGCTCTTGGGCAGAGTGTGGCTCCCCAAAGCCTGAGAGCAGCAGGAGCAGCTGTGGAGTGCCCTGATAACACAGGCTGCTTCTGCAATCTCCTCGCCTGAGCAGAGGCCAGGAGGGAACTGATGGAAATCCTGCAGGTGAGAGTCTGGAAGGAGAGTTTGCAGAGCTCTCAGTGCAGCTGAACTGAGATCAGGCTGGGCATCTGTGCCATGGAAATGCTGAGCTCCAGAGGCCTGGATGGGAGCTGCAGGCCCTGGCACAGGTGCCCAGAGCAGCTGTGGCTGCCCCTGCATCCCTGGCAGTGCCCAAGGCCAGGCTGGACAGGGCTTGGAGCAGCCTGGCACAGTGGCAGGTGTCCCTGCCATGGCAGGGGTGGCACTGGAGGATCTCTAAGATCCCTCCAAGCCAGACCATCCTCTGCCAGCATTCCATGGCACAGGTACCTGCACACACACCTCTGTGTGTGTGTGTGTGTGTGTGTGTATTCAGCCACGCTCAAACAGGAATTCTCCCCAGTTCTCTTGCATTTGGATATTCCTTCTGCCTTGATCTTTGGCAGAGATCTGGCTCCAGCTAATTACTTTTATTTTGCATAAGTGCAGAATGTAGAGTTTATTTTTGAACTGCTTTTACTGAGTTGAAAATAATGTTAATCAGGAACATGTAATATTCATGTCACCCACCACTGGCATTCCTCGAAGTCCTGGTGTTTATTTCTCTGTTCCCTTTCCTCTGCTAACAGCAGCCCTGGCCACAGTGATCCCTTTGTGTGCAGAGCTGGAGCCTTCCATCACACCTGGCAGTGATGGCATCAGTCCTCTCCAGGCAACTGTGCTGTGAGAGAGGGAAACTCTTGTAGTTGAAACAGAGACAATACAAAGCAGCACACTCCATTTCCAGAAGGCTTCAAACCCTTTTTATTACAGCATGCATGCTTCTTACACATTCTTACAAAAGTGAGTTTACACTTCACTCATTGGTCAGGAGAGACAAACAAAGAGCTCAGTGGAACAGGCAGCTGCAGGTTTCTCTTGTTTATCCTTCTATTCTTCTTGGTTTCTGTGTCAACGACCTTGGTAGGAAATTCTGTCAGGGGTAAGCAAGGATCCTCTTTGGGGTAAGCATGGATCCTCTCTGGGGTAAATATGGATCCTCTTTGGGGTAAACAAGGATCCTCTTTGGGGTAAACAAGGATCCTCTTTGGGGTAAGCATGGATCCTCTCTGGCTCACAGCAGTCCCTGTAAAACCTCTTCCCCAGGAAATGTTCAGTGGAATGTGATGGGGTGTGCAGGGATTCCTCCCTAGGATCCTGGCTCTGTGGGGCTGTGCTGCAGCTCTTTGGAGGGAGTTCTTTGTGGGATGCACTGGCAGCAGGATGGGAAGAGCAGAGGTTTTGGCTGCTGGCAGGTTTTGGCCTGTGCCAGGATCACCAGGGAGCTGTGGGGTGGGATCCATTCCTGTGGAATCACAGCAAGGTAAAGCTTGGAGGTTCTTCAAGGAGCACACTGTGTGAAATGTGTTCTGGCTGGGGCACAGGCTGTGTTTGAGCAGTGCAGAGCCTGGAGCTCCTCTGAAGAGCTCACTGCAGAGCTGAGAGGCTCATGGAGCATCCACTGATCCATGGATAAGGCTGGGTTCCCTAGAAGCACCCTCCTGCAGCAGCCCTGTCACCCTGGGCTTGTTCCAGCTCTAAATGTGCATTGTCCTGTGGGGTTTGGTTCCTGCAGCACTCTTGCAGCCCCAGTGCAGTTTTTATGGGTGCTGGGAGCTTTTCCTTGCTGCAGGGCCTGGATTGTGTGGTGTTCCTGGGATGCTCTCTGCAGTTTCACAGAATCCTTCACAGTCACAGACTCCCAACCCTTGACTGACACCCCCATATCAACCAAACCACAGCTGAACTCAAGGAGCCTTGAGTTGCTGTTGCCTCCCCTTGGTGTCCTTCTGGTCCTGCACTTTCCTTAAAGTCCCTGTACTCTAAAGAAAAAATGTTCCTTTTTTTAAATTGAATCACATACAGATAATTTCAGTATGAATGAATATCCACATTTAAAAAGAGCAGGTGGGAACTGCTGTAGTAAATCTGGGAAATGCTGGTCTGGCAGCCTTCAGGCCACCCTCAGTAATGGCTTTGGAGTTGACAGTGAGTAGGAGCTCCACATATAGAGAGAGGAGCTTGTTTTACACCTTGCCTCTGGCTGGAGTGGGATTTGTGCCTGGTTCTCCTTGGAGACTTCATCACTCCATGAAATTGAAGCCCTCCAAGCCACGAGTGGCTGCGAGGCAGGGAGAAAATAGAAATTTCCTCAAATCTCCAGAAATGGGAGAGAATCTTTTTAACATTCCCAGCAAGGCAGGGATGCTGGAGTTGTCTGCTGCCAGGCTCTGCTAATTCATGTGGCATCTGAATAATTGATGGTGGGGAAAGCACAGCTCAGTGGCTTTATCAGTGCTTTCCTAAGGGAAATGGAGCTGATGAGAATGTTTCTGATCATGGAGCAGAAATCATCATTAAGGATTTGGATGCAGCAATTTGAGTTTATTTGCAGTACCAATAACAGCAAAACTGATGCTTTAAACAGAGAAATGGCTCCAAATCCCTAAGGAATGAAACCCTGCAATTGATGGACACCTTGAGGAGCCTCAGATTTCCCTGTGGTGCAAGGCCCAGGTGGGAGAGGTTGTTCTGGCCTGAGAGGTGGAGGGAGGGAGATGCCAGACGTGGAGGGGGAAGTGGCTGGAGCAGACAGTGAGAGGGGGAAGCAATCAGGGCTGAAGCTCTGCCTCAGCTTTGGGATCGTGCTGAGACTTCATTAAACCCATCTGAAGTGAGAACTTAAAACTTCCTGTTTATTGTCTGCTCTGTGGCCATAAAGGGATTGTGGAAGTGGCTGAGATCTGTGTGAAGCCTTCAGAGCTGTTTCATGGTTACAGTCCTGGAGTCCCAGACTGGTTTGGGTTGGAAAGAACCTCAAGGGTCATCCAGTGCCAGCCCTGCCATGGCAGGGACACCTTCCATTGTCCCAGGGTGATCCAAGCCCTGTCCAGCCTGGCCTGGGACACTTTCAGGGGCAGCCCCAGCTGCTCTGGGAATTCCAGCCCAGCCAGGAATTCCCAATTCCCAATCTCCCATCCATCCCTGCCCTCTGGCACTGGGAGCCATTCCCTGTGTCCTGTCCCTCCATGCCTTGTCCCCAGTCCCTCTCCAGCTCTCCTGGAGCCCCTCCAGGCCCTGGAAGGGGAAATCTGGGATTCCTGATTGGAAATACCTGTGTTGTTCTCATCTTCCCTTGTGGAATAGTAGGAACTGTTTTCCCTTTACTTGTGCATTTCTGGCTTTTCTGTAGCAGCCTGGAGCAGGCTCTGGAGCTGACTGAATTTATTCTGAGAAATTAAAATGAGCCAGAAGGCTCAGGGAGTTTGTGCTCAGAAGGAAAACATCCCTACAAGTGCTTTGTCTGTTTTAGGAGTCCGAGCTAAAAATCATCAAATGCCCCAAACGTGCTCTCTTTGTCCCAAACCTGCCTCCTCTGGTCCTGCCCTGTCTCTTGTCCCTCGCACAGGAGGGCAGCAGTCATTTAAGCCTATAAATAACAGCTGGAAAACCCCTTGCTGTATTTCTGGGTTGTCTGAAGGAGAAGGTGGCTCTGTGACTCTCCCTGAAATCCTCGTTTGCTGGCAGTCCAAACGTGCAATAGAAATCAGGAATATTTGATGTGCTGCCTCCCTGTGTGCCCTCCCAGGGGCTCTGAGGAAGCTGCCAGCTCACTCTGGTCTCAGCAACACCTCCAAGCTGAAGTTTGGTTTAATTTTGCTGTGGAAATATCTGGAATCTCCTAATTAATCCTGCTTTGATGATGCCATCGGGTGCTTGGGCTGGTCCAGCAGGTCTGGAGATCCCAAACACTGGAGATCTTCCCTCTGCCAGGGGTGGTACCTGCACATCCTCCTTGGGGAATCATAATCATGCCTGAATATGATTCTGGGATCCAGGTCACCCTTTCTGAGGCTGGTTTTTCCAGCACTTGAGCAGAGTGTGATTTTAAGTGTTGGGAAGATTTTATTAAAGATCTCTCAGCCTCCATCTCTTTGCCTCTAAGAAGCTTCTGGGGATCTGTGGGGTTTCCCGTGACTCCAGAAGCAGCCACAAAGCAGAGCTCTTGCTGTGTTTAACTTTAAACCAATAAATAAGTGAATCCCATTGGTTTAGGCTGTGCCAAAATATAAAAAATGCACAGATTGGGTCACAGATTTTTGTGCCCAGCCAGGGAATGTGAGGAACGTCGGCGGCCCAGGCGGTTGCTGTGTCCTCTCCCCTGGGAGGATGGATGCAGAAATCTTTCCATGGATTCCAGGGCTCTGAAGGAGGATGACTCTGCAGATCTCTGCTCTCCTGTTTCCTCAGCAGCCACGGCTGAGTGCTCCCAACAGTCACAGCTAAGAAAAGCAACCTGACTTACCCAGGAGAAATGGGAATTATGAGCTGTCCCTGTTCCTCCCAGCCAGGCATTTAATTTGGGATGGAGTTTGGAGCTAATTTTAAAGGAGCAAGTGGATCTGATGGAATAATGGACGTGTGGGCATCAGGGTCTCCTTTAAACCAGCAAAAGGGAGGAAGTGTTCCTTCCCTGCTCCTCCTGGATGGGAGCAGGTTTCTCTTCCCTCCCTGGCAGGAAGGTGCTGGGCCGGGGGCTGGGTCCAGTTTGGAGCAGGATGGAGCCATGGATGGAGCCTGGCAGGGCTCTGGGGCTGGAATGCTGTGTCACTGTCACTGCAGGGCTGCCAGTGAGGCCTCAGGTTTTACATTTTCAGATTCTGTGCTGCTTTAGTGTGTGGGTCTGAGCTTCACATCAGGGCATGGTGAGCTCTGTGCACAGAGCAGGGAGACAAAAGAATTCCTGCTCCAGCTGGGCACCAAGGACAAATGATCCAAATCTCAGCCCCAGAGCACAAACACCGTGGGCTGGAGAGAGAAAAACAAGCAGGGTGGGACTGCCTGGGCTAAAGCTGGAATGGGACAATGAACTGCAAGGTGCAAATGGAGCAGAACTGATCCCAGGGAGAGACCCCGGGAGCGCTCGTGCATTTTGGGGCCATTTTGGTTCATCTTGGGTGCAGCCCTGGCTGGGCTCTGGTGCTGCCCAAGGTGCATCCATGGAGGCTTTTAACAAATCCCTGCTTTATTCTTTAGCTCTGCCCAGCCTCTGCTCCAGGGCAGCCTCACGAGGCATCACCAGGTCCCTGGGTGAGCTCCTGTGGGAAAACCAGAGCCAGCATTCCCTGTGCCAGGAGTGCCAGGGAGGGCAGGCAGTGTCCCACACTGGGTGTCATTGTGTTGGGACACTTGACAGGCGGTCAGGTTTGGGTTTTTGGGCAGCATCCCCGTGCCAACTCTCCTCTTTCTCTGTCTTCAGACAAGAGCACAGAATCTGGGTCAGACTGATCATAACTTGAAATTCCAAGCCTGTGCGTGCCTGGAGGCAGGAACACAACAGAGCAGGCAGGGAAGCTGCAAAATGGAGGCACAAAGTTGAGGCAAGAAATTCTGCTCCTCCCTGGATGGGAGGCTCAGGCTGTGGCTCATGCAGGCTTTGGTTTGCCTCCTTTTCCAGAGGGTGGTGAGTGGGGTGGTGGCTCTGGGAAGGTGTTCCAGGGGCTCACTTGAAGTAAAACCTGCGTGAGGAAGTTGCTGAAGAGAAGTTCTCAACACCCTGAGAAGGTTTTGATGCTCCAGTGCCCAAGGCCAGGCTGGACAGGGCTGGCAGCACCCTGGGACAGAGGAAGGTGTCCCTGCCCATGGCAGGGATGGCACTGGGTGGGGTTTGAGGTCCTTCCCAACCTAAACCAATCTGGGACACTTCCAGGGATGGGGCAGCTGGGACTAAAATCCAGTGAAGGGTTGGAAGTCTTTGGAACAAGACACCAGGATGGAGGGTAAGGGGTTAAAATAACCCTGCTGAGTGGTGCAGATTAGCTGAGGAGAGATGGATTTTATTTACCCCTGCAAACAGGTTACTCACTGAGTAAGTACACAGAGATTCTGAGCTGGAGAAGAGCAGATGGAGCAAACCCTGAGTGTAACAGATCAGCTGTGCCTGGAACAGGAGAGATCTAAAGAACCCTCCTGTGTAAAAATAATGTGTGAGCTCAAGGAACAGGATGGATTTGCTTTGGGGTGCTTTGAAGGTTTCCAGGAATGTGTGGCTGCAGGAAACCCCTTCTCCTTGCCCTGTCTCTGTGGCAGGGCTGTTCCTGCTCCTTCCACACCTTTCCCTGGAGCAAACTGCTCCCTTTGCTGTTGTCGGGGAGGGCTGGGCTGTCCTTGGAGGCTGTCCTGGGTACAAACCTGGAGTCAGGTTGGTGTCACCACGGCTGCTCCACTCCCTGTGCTGATTTAACAGCCACGAGGACCTGGGCAGCTGAACAATCTTCACTGAAGCTGAAGAATTATTCACAATCCCTGAGGCTGGAAAAGCCCTCCCAGCCCACTGAGGCCCAGCTGTGCCCAGTGCCCACCTTGTCCCCAGCCCAGAGCTCTGAGTGCCACCTCCAGGTGTTCCTGGGACACCCCCAAGGATGGGCACTGCAAATCTCCCTGGGCAGTTCCAGTGCCTGACCCCCCTTTCCATGAGGAATTTCAGTGCATTCTTAAACCTCTGCCTTCAGAAGTCTCTGCCACTCCTCGGTTGTTCTCTTTCACCCCAAGGTTCATGCCAGAATTCATCTTCCCTGTGCTCTGTTAGTGTGTGATTTGCAGAGGAGGCAGGGGAGTGAGGTGCATCTTGCTGAGGATCCTTTAATGCTTCCCAGGCAGCTCTGTTCTACATGGGTGGAAATGGGGTGGGGAGCATCTGTCTCTCTAAGCTGCTCAACACATGGATATGCTCCAGGATTTGCTCTCTACCCTTGGGCACAATCCCTGCAATATCCTCGTTTTCCTTTTGCCTGAGACAGGCCCTGGGATGTGGGAATTTGGCTGCTGTAACAGCAGAGAGGGAAAAGGAGGAATTCCCAGGGGTTGTGGCTCTCCTTGGAGCCCACCTGGGCTGAGGAGGGATCCCTGCAGTCTGTGCCAGGTGCTCCTGCCTGTCTGGGACACCCGTGCTGTATTTGAAATGGCTTTTCCTAGGTACACGGCTTTATTTTTATACATCCTTCCTACACTCCCTATTTAGCTAAATATGGCCAAGGAGATGTCCTGCTGATCAGGCTGCATAGCCTCATTATTGTTTTTCCCCAGAAAGTAGATCACTCCAGTGTCCCAGTTCCTGTGCAGACCTGAACTAGCAGCACTGGCAGTGCCACAAGCCCCCAAATCCCATTTATCTTATGGCAGCTCTTCCATGGACTGCAGCCACCTCCTCATCCAGGGAACAGGGACAGGACAAGGGGAAACAGCTTCCAGCTGGGCCAGGGGAGTTCAGGTTGGATATTGGGAAAATTCCTTCCCCAAAAAGTCTGTCCAGCCCTGGCCCAGCTGCCCAGGGCATGGTGGAGTCCCCATGGGTGAAGGGATTTAAAATCCCTGTGGAGGTGGCACTTGGGGACAGGGCTGGTGGTGGCCCTGGCAGTGCTGGGGGATGGCTGGGCTGGATGGACTCAGGGGACTTTTCCAGCCCCAGTCGCTGTGTGCTCATGATGCAGCTTGTTGGGAAATGTAAATATTGTTTTTCCTTCTGATGCTAAATGACATTTTCAGAAGATGATGATTAAATGTTCATCACTGCACATCGAGGCTCAGTGACCTAAAGCCATCAGTTCACTTGGGAGTTGAAAACAAGGGAGGATGTGCCTGAAAAATTGGCTCTGTCTGAGCCCCATTTGTTCCTTGAAGGAGGCTGGTCAGTGCAGGGATTAAACTTCTGGAAGTGCCTTCCCTGGCTGGTGCTCCCTACAGGGTGATGCAGCCAGTTGTGTGCACATCTGGATGATGGTTTGTCTTAAAATAGTCAGGAACTCTGAAAGAAACCTTTTTTACAAGCCTTTTTCATTTAAATATGATTTTTTTTTTTTACTGACCATAATTCATTCAACTGTGACCCTGCACAGGGGGTGAAGAGCTCCAAACTTTTCACCTCTGGATTTCCAAGCTGTGACTCAGGGCCTTTATCTAAACCACCAAGAACTGCAGTTGTTGCTGCCTGAAGTGTGCCCTGCCTGCAAGCCTGACCTTTCATTGTTCAAAGAACGAAAAAGAAGAGCTTGCACTGAATTATTTTCCATAACAGACTTGCCTGGAAGGACAGAAACACCACTGTCAGTGGGACCCCATTGTTCCCAAGGAATGTGAGGCTGGAGCCTGTAGGTATGTGCTGGCCCTGCAGTGCTGACACAGAATTTCCTGGAGTTCAAGGAGTAGGAGCCTTTGTTTTTTGGGAACAAGAGGATCTGTGTTCTGCCACCCCATGGAAGGCAGCAGGCCTGGGCTGCTGCACAGTGGCCACTTGGGTCACCCCTCCTGACCCAGCACAACAAGTGTCCCTTGTGTCCCTTGTGTCCCTGTGGCTGCAGCTCTGTGGCAGCAGCTCCTGGTGTTCCTAAGGAGAGGCTGGAGCTGGGCTGGGGGAGCTGGGAATGCTCACCTGGAGAAGGGAAATGCAGAGGCAG
>NW_005054466.1:1251961-1265618 GCF_000277835.1 Geospiza fortis
CAGGAATGCTCACTTGGACAAGGGAAATGCAGGGGCAGCTCAGAACCCCTTCAGGATCTCCAGGAGAGCTGGAGAGGACTGGGGACAAAGCCTTTCTGTGCATTCCAGCAGCTTTTGTTGGCTCTTGTTGCCAAGGATGACCTCAAAAGGCTGAAGAGTGAGAAAGTGAAGGATTGGTGATGGGTGTGTGTTGTGCCAACCTGAAGGCTGCAGATGAGTCAGTTCAGGTGCATTCTTTCAGCTTGGTGCCAGGAATAAATTGAACACAGAGATGCAAATCAGGGAGGGATAACTGGTGATTGCTTCTCCTGTTTCCAGTTCATAGCTGTGGATATAATGCCTACGTGTGCACTTTGCTGTATTTTTTTCATGCCAACATTATTAAAGCGTCACTTTCCCTCCCAAATCCCAGGGCTGGAGGGGGTTTGCTGGGATTAGCAAGGTTTGCTGAGGACATGGATGTGCTGCAGGACCCTCTGGGAGGGATCAGGAGCAGCACTGAAGTATATACATCAGAGATTATGTAAAATCCTAATCTCTATAGGGGAGGCTGGGTGGAGTCAAACCCAGCACTAAATTCCCTTGCGTCATTTGTGCTGCTCAGGGGTGGCATTCACTCCAGAACTGGGGTGGCATTCACTCCAGAACTGGGGTGGCATTCACTCCAGAACTGGGGTGGCATTAGCTCCAGAACTGGGGTGGCATTAGCTCCAGATCTGGGGCAGGCCAGTGTCACACCATGGCTGCCCTGGCCAGGGGCTGGGCATATTTTTTACCTTTTTTATTCAAGGTTCTGATAAAAAACCCCATGAAATGTCCCTCTTTAGATGATCCCAATTTATTTCTGATCCACTGGGGGGTGGGGGTTAGGAACATCTGGGAGTTCCTGAGCACTGCACAAAGGTTTGGTGTGCAGGCACAGGGGACATGGGGGGTTTAGGAACATCTGGGAGTTCCTGAGCACTGCTCAAAGGTTTGGTGTGCAGGCACAGGGGACATGGGGGGTTTAGGAACATCTGGGAGTTCCTGAGCACTGCACAAAGGTTTGGTGTGCAGGCACAGGGGACATGGGGGGTTTAGGAACATCTGGGAATTACTGAGCACTGCACAAAGGTTTGGTGTGCAGGCACAGGGGACATGGGGGGTTTAGGAGCATCTGGGAGTTCCTGAGCACTGCACAAAGGTTTGGTGTGCAGGCACAGGGGACATGCAGTGGGCAGAGGTGTCTGATGGAGCTCTCTCTCTCTCTGTCTCCCTGGCTGGCTTGCAGGTGCTCAGGCATGGCTGACCTGGACCACTCCCTGAGCCTGGCCGATGCTCTGACGGAGCCGCCCCCTGACGTGGAGGAGGAGGTGAAGAGAGACTTCATCGCCACTCTGGAGGCTGAGAAGTTTGATGACGTGGTGGGGGAGACTGTGGACAAGACAGACTACGTGCCCCTGCTGGATGATGAGGAGCAGGCCAGGCCTGGCAGCCAGGAGCCCAAAAGCAAAGGCCACGTGGACGGAATTGCCGTGGAACGTAAGTGTGCCAAGCGTCCCCAAAACTGCCACTGGCACAGCTGGAACATCTGTGCTCGCTGGGACGCTGCTGGGACAGCACCTGCTCTGCTGCTGGCCTCAGTCTGACAGCAAAAAGTCTTATTGCAAAAGCCAAGACCGAGGTCAAGCCCTGTTTGTTGCTTTTTGCCCTGTGGAACAGCCTCTCCCTGCTGAGCCACCCCATTTAGGGAGAGGCTGTGCTTTACACTCATGTTTGGGGTTGGTGCTTTTGGGGCTCTCAGAGGAAGCACTGACCAAACTCTGAGGTGCCATGCTCAACAACCAGCAGAGCTGTGCAAGGTGCCACCACTCTGGGGGATGGCAGAGCCAAGCAGGAGAGGTGGATGATGAACTGGAAGATGGGAATGTTCATCATCTCCCAAATGTTTCACAGCTGAATCCCACGGTTCTGACCCAAGGCTTTATTTACTTGGATTTCTTTGGCTGTGATGGTTGTGTGCATGGTACAAAACCTGCTGCTGTCTCTGCTGCTGCTGCTGAGCACTTTCCAGCCCAGCTGATACTTAGAATCATGGAGTCATTAAAGTTGGAAAAGATCTTGGAGATGATCAAACCCAGCACTGCCAAGGCCACCCCTGACCATGTCCCCAGTGCCACATCCACGTGGATGTCACATCCCTCCAGCAATGGGGACTCCACCACTGCTCTGGGCAGCTGTGCCAGGGCTGGAGAACCTTTCTAGGAGGAACATTCCCAATTTCCACCTGAACCTGCCCTTGGGGCCGTTCCCTCTCCTCCTCTCCCTGTTCCCTGGCAGCAGAGCCCGGCTGTCCCCGGCTGTGCCCTCCTGGCAGGAGCTGTGCAGAGCCACAAGGGCCCCTGAGCCTCCTTTGCTCCAGGCTGAGCCCCTTTCCAGCTCCTCAGGGATTCTCCAGCCCCTTCCCAGCTCCTCAGGGATTCTCCAGCCCCTTCCCAGCTCCTCAGGGATTCTCCAGCCCCTTCCCAGCTCCTCAGGGATTCTCCAGCCCCTTCCCAGCTCCTCAGGGATTCTCCAGCCCCTTCCCAGCTCCTCAGGGATTCTCCAGCCCCTTCCCAGCTCTGTTCCCTGCCCTGGACACACTCCAGCCCCTCAGGGTCTGTCCTGGGCCTGGGGACCCCAGAACTGCCCCAGGAGTTTGAGGTGGAACATCACCAATTCATTTGTGTTCAGAGCTTTATCAGAAATTCTGTAGGAAAATGAGAGTTTTAAACAGATGCTTCCCTGTGTAAAAGGGAAAAGAGTGAGATTTGGGGTCATGCAATGGGTTTCTTTCCCAGTGAACAATTTAAATTATTGCTCCTTTGCTTGTGTGCTGTTCCCTCCCTGCCCAAGTGGGAATTGTCACTGGGACCAGCAGTGCCTTGATGATTTTATTTGTTTTGTGGCCTTGATCTGTGCTGTGTAGAAGAGGAAAACCTTTGGTAACCTGATGACTTCCTTTGGAAGAAGTTTTCTTTTTTTGCTTTAATGCTGCTGCTCATCAGTGTTGAGGAAGGTGGGATGTGATCCCTCAGAATAAACAGAACCTCCAGAACCACAGCATGGGGAGTTCTGCTCTGTTCAAGGCATTTATTTGCTTTGATTAGAAGTGCACTGGGTGCCTTGTAATACAGAAAATGTAACCTTGAATTTTCCATGCTGACACAGTTATTCAATGGCACCAAAGGAGCAGGAGGGATGGGCAAAGGGATTATTATAAAACTTGGAATTTGGGCAGTTCAGATGTGTATTATTTATTTCATTTCTATTATAGCATTGCAGAAGCAGAGCAACATGAGGACTTGTTTACACCTTGTGTATGATTTGAGGGTATTTTAAAGCAATCCTTTGTTGTAGAAGCTGCAGATCCTGAACCATCTCAGCACCAGGATTTCTCAGTGCTGAAATCATTACACAATATTGGTGTAAAATACAAGGCCCTTAAGTGTGTCCTGCCAGCTGTGTATCCCTTGACATTGCTATTGATACCTTGGGGTTTAGCTTTCTATTTTTTAGGGCATCACTATCCCAACAGCTCATTATTCCAATAACTCCAGGCCTTGGGCTGGGGGTAACGAGGCCTTTTGGCTTTGCTCAGTAATTAAAACTCTGTGAGAGCTCAGGCACAAATACTGGGGAGGAAGAAGCAGAATTTCAGGAGGGATTCCTTCATGGAAGGGGTTATTAAATATTGGCAGGGGCTGCCCAGGGAGGTTGGGAGTGCCCATCCCTGGAGGTGACACTCAGAGCTCTGGGCTGGGACAGGGTGGGCAGTGGGCACAGCTGGGCCTCAGTGGGCTGGGAAGGCTTTTCCAGCCTCAGGAATTCAGGAATTCTGGGCTCTCCTGGCTTTTCCAGCCCCTCCTCTCCCCTCTCTGCAGCCCATCCTGGGGCTGCTTGAGCAGAACTCATTTCCTCCTCCATGGCAAGGGGGGGATGCAGTTTCTTACTCTTGCTTTGGAGATTGGTTTTTCCCTTTTTTGGGAGAGCTGGAGAGCAGTCAGGAGCATGATCTAAACCTCTGGCAAGATGCAGACGAGACCCTGGTGAGGAGATGGAGGAGTTGTTGAGTGGAGCTGTTCAGCTTTCCCACCCTGGGCCAGAAGGGAAGGACTGAAGCCTAAAGCAGAGTCAGTTACCACAGGCCAGGCTCAGGATTTGGTCCTGGAATGTCTTCATTTGTCATATCTGTTTTTCCCTGAAGTGCTGAGGGTACCTGGTGGAGCCCTGGCTGCTGAGAATTTTAGATTTTCTGTGTTGAAGGGCACAAACCCTCAGGAGAACGCTGCATTGATCTGAGGCTGTGGAGAAAGCTCCCAAAATGGGATGATAGAACTGGGATTGTGGGGGTGGAGTTGGAATAGAAGTGTGTGATATCCAGGGAAAAACAGATAGCTGTTTCTTCTATTAAATTTATTTAAGATTTGTAACAGTTTAAAAAGATAGTGAAGTGGATGAGCTTCATTTATTGAGGCTCCAGAATAAATGAGCTCTGGGTGAGGTTTACAGGGTCCTGAGGGGGTCTTGGTGTTGCAGTGCCATGTTTGAGTGTGACCCCAAGTTTTTGGGGAATGGCAGAGAGAGTTCCACGTCCCTGGCTCCAGACAGCCTGGCTTTCCTGAGGGAGAGGAGCAGCCTGAGGAGCTCAGGCTCTGCAGCCTGCACTTGTTCATTTATTTATGTTAAAAGGCACAAATGTGTTCTGACATCACGGTCTGTGCTCCTCAGATTGTCTTTCCCCAGTCAGAAGAGGTTTAATCCTCCATCCTGTCAGGCTTTAGCTGCTCCAGCTCTGCTCCAGGGTTTTCTTTCACTTTTTTCCTTAAACCCAGGAGCCAGATTAGGAGAGTTTGATGTTGAGCTGGGCCCCAGCCTGGGCTGGGTGAGTACAGAGGGGTGGAGAACAGCAGGGACCTGTGATGAGCAGTCATTTGGTCACCTAAAAATCTGTCCTAGAACAGAGCTTTAATAATGTTAACTCCTAAAATACCAGGGAGAAATGGGTTTACTCTTCCTCACACCTGGCTGGACGTGGTGATTTGGCAAATTCTGGGATAATCCAGTTATGACCTTGTGGGTCTTACATAACAGCAAGGGCTGTGTGCTGCCTGCTTTCCTCGGCAATTCCAAGGCTCTCAGGATCCCCTGGAGCTCCCAGGAAAGTCCTGGAGGCTGCAGCAGCAGTTTCATTGAGGTGCTGATGTGGTGGGGGGAAGGAAGGGAGTTCAGGTGGGAGCACATTCCAAGGAAAGGAAAACACTGGGGGGGTTTCATGAGTTGCAGCAGAGCTCCTGGGGAGTTTCAGGTGAGGTGAGGAGCAGGATTGTCTCTGCAGTGATGGTTTCTGGTGAGGAACTGAGCACAGACCAAAGGGCAGCCCTATGCTCTGTGCTGGGGCATGGCCTCGTGCTCAGTCCCTGTGTTCTGCATCCTTGCACTGCTCACAGACTCCTTGGTGAGCTTTAACCTTGAACACAGGGTTCTTTGGAGGGGATTGTCCTGATCTGGGCTGGGCTGGAGTTGATTTTCCCCCTGGCTGGGGCAGTGCTGTGTTTGGAGGTGGCTGTGGGAATGGTGCTGATAACGCCTGCGTGGTTTGGCTGTCCCTGAGCCCTGCCCACTCTGGCTCAGGGAGGTTTTGCTTTGCCAGGCTCAGCCAGGGAGCAGGTGCCAGGAGGGTGGGGGGCATGGCCAGGAGAGCTGATCCCACCTGGCCAGAGGGATGTCCCACAGTACAGGACACCCTGCCCAGTATGAACTGGGAGAGGTGGGCAGGAGCTGCCAGTCACTGCTGGGACAGGCTGGGCATCGCCCAGGGCCTGCTGACCTGGAGCACTGGGCACCACTGCTTCCTCTTGGCTTTTACCCACTGAATCAGGGAATTGCTGAGGTGGGAAAAGCCCTCAGAGACCGTGGAGTCCAACCATCCCCAGCACTGCCAAGGCCACCCCTGACCGTGTCCCCAAGTGCCACATCCACAGGGATTTAAATCCCTGCAGGGATGGGGTCTCCACCATGCCCTGGGCAGCTGTGCCACATCTGGACAGCCCTTCCCAGGAAGGAATTTTCCCAGTTTCCAACCTGAACTCCCCCGGCCCCATTCCCTCTGCTCCTGTCCCTGTTCCCTGGGATAAGATCCCAAACCCCCCCAGCTGTCCCCTCCTGGCAGGAGCTGTGCAGAGCCACAAGGTCCCCCCTGAGCTCCCTTTTCTCCAGGCTGAGCAATTCCCCTCTCTCTTTTCACTATTATAATTCTATTATTTTCCTTTATTTCATGTATTAAGCTGTCCTTGATTCCGGGGTTCATTGCCCTGCACTCCCCTCCCCAGGGCCTGGGGGGTCCCTGGGCCTCATTCCCATGGGGCTGAACCCTGCAGGACTCAGTCCCTGCCTGCCAGGAGGGATGGGCTTGGTGTGATGGAATCAGTGCCGGCAGTGGCTCTGGGACAGAGGTGTCACCACGAGGTGGCTCTGCTGGCCCTGCTGCCCTCTGTCCCACGGCTGCAGAGCTGAAACCCCGGGCCAGACCTCGGCTCCTTTGGCTTTTCCCTCCCTTCCCACACGGGGAATAGGTGTCCTTCTTGCAGCAGGATTTGCTTCAGCCAAAGGGATTCAGACACTTGGTCACGTATGAAAGGGGAGGTGGAGAATGTTCCCCACAGCCCAGAGTTCCACAGGGATCAAAGATAAATCAGCACACGATGATATTTGCAGTTTTGGCTCAGATGAGACATTAAACCTTTTCCCTCTCAGAGTCTGTCCAGCCCCATTCCTGCCCCCTCCTTGTTACATCACAGAACCCCAGACTGATTTGGGCTGGAAGGGACCTGAAATCCCATCCCAATCCCCCCCTGCCATGGCAGGGACACCTCCCCCTGTCCCAGGCTGCTCCAGCCTGGCCTGGGGCACTGCCAGGGATCCAGGGGCAGCCACAGCTGCTCTGATGTGCTGGTTTTACGTCACAGAAGTGATGCCCACCACATCTGGGCACCCTGTGCCAGGGCCTCCCCACCCTCCCAGGGCATAATTCCCAATTCCCAATCTCCCACCCATCCCTGCCCTCTGGCACTGGGAGCCATTCCCTGTGTCCTGTCCCTCCATCCCTTGTCCCCAGTCCCTCTCCAGCTCTCCTGGAGCCCCTCCAGGCCCTGCCAGGGGCTCTGAGCTCTCCCTGGAGCTTCTCCTCTCCAGGGGAACATTCCCAGCTCTCCCAGCCTGGCTCCAGCTCCCTGTGCTGTTGGCCCCAGGCTGGGGCAGCTCTGCAGGTGATTTTGAGGCAGAACATTTAAAGGAATGAATGGAAGCAGATGACATTCCTTGTTCACAGTCGCCAGCTGGGCCACACTTTGTCCCTCAGTGTTTCCACTCACATTTTCCTCTCAGTGTCAGCGTTTGCCAGCTGTGACAAAACCTGGATGGGCACTCCTGACTGACCCCAGAGCCCTGTGTGCCCTCAGGTGAGCCTGGAGCAGGCTGCAGGTGCTGCTGGGGACGTGCTGGCCCTGGTTGTGTCCCCTGGGCTCCCCTGGGATTAGGGGCTGCTGCTGGCACTGCCCATTTGCTCCAGATTATCTCTTTAGCCAGCGCTGCCTGAAATTTGTTTATATAAAAACAATCCTTTGATCCACGAGCCAGATGCAAATACTATCTTGTGATTCTGCTGAGGATTAGGTAGTTACAACATCTTGACATGGTTTTGGGTTTATGCAATTTAGGATATGAGGGGAGGAGCCCTGGCCCTGGGCAGGTTGCTGAGTGCTTTCACACTGGGGCTTCAGCAAACCAAACTCAGATTGATTTGCTCCAAAGGCACTGACCTTCAGAGACTTCAAAATAACAACCACTCCTGCTGGCTGGATTGGTGGGATTTGACCTGATTTTACTGGAAGCTTGTCTTCCCAAAAAGCTAAAACTGTAAAGGGAACCATTTTACCTGCTCTGTGTCCTTCCCAAGGAGAGCCATGGCACTTCTGATCCTTCTGCTCCTCTGGGACCCTGCTTTGGAGGGGTCTAATGCATTAATAATCGTGGTGGCATCAGAGTCACTGAGGCTGGCAAAGCCCTCCCAGCCCATGGAGTGCCAGCTGTGCCCATGCCCACCTCGTCCCCAGCCCAGAGCACCGAGTGCCACATCCAGGAGTTCCTGGGACACCTGCAAGGATGGGCACTCCCAACCTCCCTGGGCAGCCCCTGCCAAGGCCTGAGCTCCCTTTCCACGGGGAAATTCAATTCCTCCAGGCTATGGAACGTCCCAGCAGCTCAGCTGCCTGTGCAGGGTGCAAGGAGCAGCTCTGAGAGAAAGGAAAGCAGGATGTGATCGTGGAGGGAATCTTGGGGCTCTGCTGTGCAGGGCCAGGGGCTGGACTGGGATGGTCCTTGTGGCTTCCTTCCCTCTCAGGAGGTTCCATGATTCTGCAGAATTTATGAAATGTGTGGTTTCTGCTGCTGGGCTGAGCTCCAGGGGGGTCAGCAGCTCCTGCAGGGAATTCCATGGATTCCCCAGGGATCTCACTGCAGGACCCTGACACTCCTGCTGTGCTTTGGGCAGCTCTGACTCTGATGTTTAAACCACACTGGCCCTGATTTCAGGGGATCCAGGCCCTGCCAGGACCTCCCCCAGTTTCTGTTTCAGGCCATCCCCTGTCGCAGTGCCCAGCAGCCCTTGCACAGCTGGGGAGCAGCTCCAGGGATCCCTGTGCTGTCCCCAGCTCCTCCAGGAGCAGGGAGCTTGTGCTTTGCCATAAACTGGCACCTTCAGGGGAATTCTTGCAGAACACCACGGATGGAGCTGGAAATGCTTTTCCTTTTGCTTTGCTGAGGGCTGGATTCAGCCCTGCTGTGTCTGAAGGGCTCTGGGAACGTGGCTCTGTTATAAAGCTGGGGCTCAGGAGGGGCCAGCAGCAGCTCCAGGTGACTGAGCATGTGTCTCTTTGGGAGAAACCTTTATTATTCATCAAATGAGCATTTCCTCACTGTCAGCAGAGCTGAGGGCCCAGGGAGGAGCTGGTGCTGCTTGTTCTGCTTCCCTAAAACTGCTCAGGGTCATAAAGTCACGGAATCCAGATTGGTTTGGGGTGGAGGGAGCCTTAAAGGCCATCCAGTGCCACCCCTGCCATGGCAGGGACACCTTCCCCTGTCCCAGGGACACCTCCACTGTCCCAGGGACACCTCCCATTGTCCCAGGGACACCTCCCACTGCCCCAGGTGCTCCCAGCCCTGTCCAGCCTGGCCTTGGGCACTGCCAGGGATGCAGGGGCAGCCCCGTGTTCAGGCCTTCGGACTGCCCAGGGAGCTTTGGAGTCACTGATAAAACTTCTTCTTTTAAATAATCTAAATGGGCCCTCCTGCAGCTTCCAACTGTTCCCCTTGTCCACTGCTGCCAGGTTTCCCAAGTTCAGGCTGTAAATCCTGGTGCTGGTTCAGATTTTGGCTGTCAGTGTCAGAACAAGATGGATTCAATGTCACAGTGAGAAGGATTTTCTGTGCTGGGTTTTGGAATTGGTGATCTTCCACCCTGCCCACCCTCCTCTAAACCTCCCCTGATCCCTGCTTTTGCAATATTTGGTGTTTCAGGAGGAATTTCCCCATGGAAAGGGTGTTCAGGCCTTCGGACTGCCCAGGGAGCTTTGGAGTGCCCATCCCTGGAGGTGTCCCAGGAATTCCTGGAGGTGGCACTCAGTGCTGGGGGCAAGGAGGGGATCAGACTGGCTGTGATGATCCCAGAGGGCTTTTCCAGCCTCAGTGACCCTGGGGTTCTGTGAAGGTGCTCAGGGCTGGAATTGATAATTTCTTCTGTTGGTTTTGGGATCCCCACCGGGTGATAAGCGGGGGATCCATCAATGCTTGGGCTGCATCTTGGAGCTCTTTTCCAGCCTCAGTGATTCTGCAGTGTCACAGAGCTGCTGTCAAGGTCTGATTGGGATGAATCCATGCAGTTTAACCCCTGTGTTGATCCCTTGCAGATTCCTCAGCCTCGGGGCCCATGGTGGTGGAGAACGGTGACCACGGGCTGCAGGACCATCGCACAGGTACCACCCCTCTGCTCTGCCCTCCTCTCTGCTCCCAGGGGGCTGCCCTTGGCTTTCAAGAGCTGCCAGGGAATGGGCAGCAAAGCAGAGCTTCAGCTTCTTTGGGGTTTAAAGGGTTTCTTTGGGCAAAACCTGGTTCTGGAGATGTGCTGTTCTCTCTCCATGGGCAGCTGGCAGAAATGGCTTTGGAGAGTCCATAACGCCCACAGGTGACCTGTCCCCTGTCCTGTGACTGCCCCTGTGACCCACTGTGGTGTTTTCCCACATCCCCCATCCTTTGGAGCAGTTTTTATTCTCTGCCCTGACCCAGCTGTGTCCTCCACCCCATGGATGTGTCCCCACACCTGCTCCAGCAGTGGCACAGGTGACACTTTGGGACATTTTCCATGGCATCAGGGTACTTCTGACTGCCAGAAGCTTGTGATGGAACTGGATGAATGTTTCAGACTTGTGCAGGACCTGGAAAAGAATTTTTCAAAACCTTTCCAGCCGGGCTGAGGTGCTGAGCTTGGTCCTGTTTTAGTCCCAGTCAGTTGTGAGCTCTGCTCCCCTTCCCCTTGAGCCTCTGTGCCTGGGAATTGGGGTTCCCCAAACTCCAGCCCATCTGTCACAAGGGCTGTGGGCATGGAATATTCCAGAGTCAGCTGTCACCCTGCCCTGGGTGAGGACTTCCCTTGGTCCCCCTGGATGATCCCAGCTCCAGATCTTTGCTGAGGCTGCCTGGGTGCTCCCAGTGTTGTCCCTAATCCAGAGGAGCAGCCCCAAGGTAAAAACCAGCTCAGGAAATGATGATGAACATCTGGGAGATGGGGGTGAATTAAAGCACCTCTTTGCTATAATTCTCTGTAGGATTTTAGGGTTTGGTTTAGTGTCAGTGAGTTTCATGTCCTTATGAGGATGGGAATAGAAACATTGATCTTTGTGCTTCATTTGCCATTGGAAATCTGGTCAAAAGGAAGTTGTGCATCTTCTATAATTCAGTATAAACTGAAATTAAGAACACTTCTGAACCATCCTAAGGATATTTCCTTCCTCTTATTTAATACTTCTAACTAAAGGAGCTAGAAATGCAATCAGATTTATGGTCTGAATAATTAAAAGCTTCAGGATTTTTGTATTGAGCTTCTGGCTTGTGTTTAAAAATCCTTTGTTATTTGCTTTGTGGAGGTTTAACTCTTCACACTAAATGTTAACAACTTTGATCAAAGATACTTTTATGTGTCTGGAGCTTTTTAATTTATTAATATGTTCCCTCTTTGTGGGGTAGAGTTGATTTTTTTTCTTCTCTCGTTCAAGTGTGTCTAAAAGTGACATCAAAGTGGCAGAGCAGGGTGTCAGGATGAGGAGCTGTGGCCATCAAGTTAATTGGGTTTGCCAGAGTAACAGGAGATGTACATGACACAATTCCTTCATGGCCTCTTTCTCTTTCCCTGCCCCCTTCCTTGTGGAATGCTTTCCATGTCCTGGTTCTGCATGGGAGAGAAGGCAAAAATGCTGAATTTCCACAGGGTATGCAGGGCTCAGCTGCTGCTCTTGGGATGGCCTTGGGCAGGGCCTGTCCCACACTGCAGAGGTGCTGCTGCCCAAAGCTGATCCCTGGCTCTAAACCACCTCTGCTCCTGGCTTTGTTCTCAGCAGGATCCACTCCCTGTGTCTGAAAGCTGAAATGATTCTTAGGGATGAGAGCAGAGAAATGGAGCAGCCAGGAGGGCACTGAGGCAGGTGATGCTCAGGCAAAGCAGCTGCTGCAAAAACCAGTGCTCAAAGCTGCAGGTTCAAAACCAGTGCTCAAAGCTGCAGGTTAAAAACGAGTGCTAAAAGCTGCAGGTTAAAAACGAGTGCTAAAAGCTGCAGGTTCAAAACGAGTGCTAAAAGCTGCAGGTTCAAAACCAGTGTTCAAAACTGCAGGTTCAAAACGAGTGCTCAAAACTGCAGGTTCAAAACCAGTGTTCAAAACTGCAGGTTCAAAACCAGTGCTCAAAACTGCAGGTTCAAAACCAGTGCTTAAAACTGCAGGTTCAAAACTGCAGGTTCAAAACCAGTGTTCAAAACTACAGGGTTAAAAACCAGTGCTCAAAACTAGAGGTTAAAAACCAGTATTCAAAACTACAGGTTAAAAAACTGCAGGTTAAAAACCAGTGTTCAAAACTGCAGGTTCAAAAGCAGTGTTCAAAACTGCAGGTTCAAAACCAGTGCTTAAAACTGCAGGTTCAAAAGCAGTGTTCAAAACTGCAGGTTCAAAACCAGTATTCAAAACTACAGGTTAAAAAACTGCAGGTTAAAACCCAGTGTTCAAAACTGCAGGTTCAAAAGCAGTGTCCAAAGCTGTGCTTTGAAAAGCAGGGCTGGGTTTCAGTTGATCCTGGAGCACTCCAAGGAGAAGTTCAGCTGTTTGCACATCCAAACGTGGCTCTCTCTGGGCTGGAGCTCAGGAGGCACTGCTGGATGGTTCCTTCACTCATCACATCAAACAAGGTGATGACTGACCTTGTGTTATTACAGCAGCATCCTGTGCAGCCCTTGGGGCGTGTCTGCAGAGCTGGCATCAGCCAGGCCTGAGCTGCTGGCACTCCTTGGCACTGCCAGACACCCTCAGTGCAGCACTGGCAGGGACCCAAACCCCTCCAGCCCGGGGCCAGACCCTCCATGCAGTGCTGGATTCTTTTCCCTTGGCAGGGCTGTGCTCAGAGCCTGCCCAGGGCTGTGCTTAGGCCAGGCTTTAGGCAGGGAGAGCCTGGCAGCTCCTGCCCAGGGCTTGGCTGGGCTGAGCCTGAGGTGGCCACGGCTGCCTGGCCCCGGGGGGTTTGGGTTTGGGATCTGCAGAGCTGCACAGGGGAGCTCTGGGCACATCCCCTGCAGTGCTGCTGCTGGTCCTGCTCTTCCTTAAAAGGAGAAATGGAGAGGCTGGAGCAGCACTGCCAGGGATGCAGGGCTGGGAGCAGGGAGTTCAGTGGGGCTCTGGGATCCCTGCTGGGGGAGGCAGCTCTCTGCTCACCTCCACCAGGCCAGGCTCAGGGAGGGCTTAGTCAAACCAACAGCACGTTTAGAGCCAAAAATGCATGGGTAATTGCAAATTGCAACTCTTTATTGCAGGATATTTGCCTAGAGTTCAAAGGAAATGTGTATTTAAAATAAAACCCAACCAAATTTCTGGAAAGAAGTCCATCAGGGATGGTGACATGGTTCATCTGGATGTGCCTCCTGCCCAAGATGCTGTCCATGCTCTTGCTGGCCCGTGAGAAGCTCCCTAGGGAAGTGTCCCTGCTGGAGGCTGGGGCTTCCCTGGCTGGGCTTTGCCTGCAGCCAGCTGCTGCCACCTCTGTCCCCAGCAGTGCTCTCAGAAACACTCTGTCTGCAAAAGTGCAACCTGTGCTCCTGGGCCTGTCACTGCTGCTGGCCTGGGCCTGTGTGGGGACAGGGGACAGCCCTGCAGGTGACAGGGGACAGCCCTGCAGGTGACAGGGTGAGAGCCCTGCAGGTGAGAGCCCTGCAGGTGACAGGGCACAGCTCTGCAGGTGAGAGGGCACAGCCCTGCAGGTGACAGGGGACAGCCCTGCAGGTGACAGGGGACAGCCCGGCAGGTGACAGGGTGAGAGCCCTGCAGGTGA
>NW_005054466.1:1265645-1268445 GCF_000277835.1 Geospiza fortis
GGAGAGCGCTGCAGGTGAGAGGGCACAGCCGTGCAGGTGACAGCCCTGCAGGTGAGAGCCCTGCAGGTGACAGGGCACAGCCCTGCAGGTGAGAGCCCTGCAGGTGACAGGGCACAGCCCTGCAGGTCCCCTGGCAGCAGAGCTGTGTGTGCCCTGGCAGATGCCCTGGCTGCCCTGTGAGCTGTTGGGTGTGCTGCAGTGCTGCTCCATGGTGATGTTTACTAATCACTTGCGCTTTCTTGCCCCCTTCCCCATCCCCTTTCCCTCTCCTACTTCTTTTCCTCTCTTCTATTTTCTCCTCCTAGAAGCCTAGACTGTCTCCTAACACTGGGGCTGCCACTGACACGAGGCCAGTGTCCTTTTCTACCTGCCATTACACTTCTAAAATCTGCAGCATTTTACAGAGCTCTTGCTTTACCTCCTTGGACTTGGCTGTAGAAGAACCAAAGGGTGGCTCCATCCTGCTCCTCCTCCCTGTGCTCTGCAGTGCTTGTTGAAACCTTCCTCTGTCTGTGTAAGCACAAAAGTGCACCCTGCTTTGGAACTGCACTGTGCCTCTGGTTTGAAATCACCACCACAGCTCCATTTTTTGGTTTGATCACCTTTAAATTTGATTTGTCTCTGTTTTCATGGTGCTGGATAAGAGAAGGTTTGAAATTTCCAGTTGTGCTTCCATAGTGGATGGGTCCACCATGACTGCAGCTCCCTTCCCTTCTCCCCACACTCACCACAGCCTTTTAGAGTACCTGCCTTGCTCCTTGCTGCTTTGGAACCCTCTCACACGAGGTTCTGGTCTGGAACAATGTTGTTTTCTTGGGTGGGTTCACATCAGTTGAGCACTTTGTAGGCTTGAGAAACAGAGCAGGGAAAACCAAGTGTCCTGAGGTGCAGGTGGATCAGCTCTGGTGTCTGAGGGGTGCATTTTGGGGTCCCAGCCCTTGCCATAACTGGGAGTATGAAGGAAAGCAGCCAGCCCCAAATTCCTGCCTTATGGAGTGGCTTTGGTGTCACACTCCTTCCCAAAAAACCCCAGAAATAAGGAAGGAAATTGCTTTTTTTTTAACTTCACACCTCTGGCTTCCTGTGGGGAATGAATCCCTGGATGGAATTTGACCTGCCATGAGAAATAATCTGTCCCTGCTAAAACTGGGGGGAACAAAAGCACTGAGTTGTGATACTGTGCTGAAATAATGCTGACAATTTCCAGCAGCACCAGAAGGAACAGGCCGGGTTTAACCTAAACCAGACCTCCAGGAGCCTGTCCAGTGGCATTCCCACTGCCCCACAGAGGTGCAAAGCTTTCCAAAGACAAAAGTGCTCATTTTTCCATCAGTAGATGAAACAAAGCATGAAAGGAGGAGATAATTAGAGAGGGAAATAAATCAGTGTTTAACCTGAGGCAGGCTCAGCCTGGCTTTGGGAGGCAAGGGGCTGTTTTGGGTGAGGAGAATCCTGCTCAGAGTGCTTGGCCTGCAACACCTGATGGAAGGGATTCAGTTGAACCCAAATGCAGCCTGAGGCTGAACTGCCCAAAACAAGAGCTAAGAGCTTCACTGGGCTAAAAATGGCATTTCCTTGTTGTGAGGGGAGTGCCTGGCAGCTGCCCCTGGCGCCCCTGCGGCCCTGCCCTGCTGCAGGCAGGCTTTGGGTGGAATGGGCACTGCCAGGGCTGTGCCAGGGCCAGCAGAGCAGCTTTGGGCATCTCCCCCAGGCAAGGCAGCCTTGCTTTGCTGTTTGTCCCCAGTGGGACCTCACATGGCCCTGGCTGGGTGGCAGTGCCAGCGCTGAGTCCCAGCCTGGCCCCTGCACTGAGGCAGGACCTGGCACTGTGCTGCCCACTCTGGTGCCAGGTTAGCCCTCTGTGCCCCCCCTGAGGCCTCCTGAGGAGCTGCCATCCCTGTGGGGCCATGAGCCTGGGCTTTCTCCTCCCTGGTGCACAGTTGTTGTTCCTGGGACACTCCAGGCCCTGGAGCCCCAGTCTGGGCTCTTCCTTGCCACCCATGAATTTCACAGCATCATTCAAGCTGGGAAAGACCTGAGATCAGCTCCAACCTGTGAGTCCTTCCTGTTGTGCTTTCCTTTGGGTTTTTGGTGTCTGTGGCCATAAAAGGAGATTCTTGCCTTCTTGGCTTTCTTTTCAAAGACATTTTCATAGCTTTTTTTTTTTTTTAATGTGATTTTGAAGCAAGGCAGCATCACTTCAACTTGGCTCCTCAATTGTGCTTTCTCACCTTTTGCCTTAAGTGGGCTTAACTCTTGTGCCCTACAAGTAGAGAATAAATAATATGAGACTGGGGTCTGAGGGGTGCATTTTGGGGTCCCAGCCCTTGCCATAACTGGGAGTATGAAAGGAAACAGCCAGCCCCAAATTCCTGCCTTAGGGAATGGCTTTGGTGTCACACTCCTTCCCAAAAGCTGTAGAAGTAAGGAAGGAAATTTCAGATAGAAATATGGAATATGGAAGGTTTCAGGTACCTGAATATGAGACTTTTCCCACTCCCACAGATGCTTTACTTTATTGAAAGGCAAGAATGCTTTAAATTCTTGGCTAGAGGGACTTGCAGCCAGGGTGAGGTGGGCAGAGGGGTTTGGGAGCAGCTGCCCATCCTGGGAGCCCCGTGGGTGGGATGGGGCAGCTCCTCCAGCCAGGGTTTGGCTGTCCCTGCTGCAAACATGGATCACCCATGCCATGCCACCCCATGTTTGTGCCCTGTTCATTGGTAGTGCCATGGGGACACTGATGGGCAGGGGGGCTGCACAGGGGGCTCTGGGCACAGGGGGCTCTGGGCACAGGGGGCTC
>NW_005054466.1:1268494-1273654 GCF_000277835.1 Geospiza fortis
GGCTCTGGGCACAGGGGGGCTGTGGGCACAGGGGGGCTGTGCTCTGGGGCTGGGTGATGTTCCTGCAGCACTGCCCCCGAGCTCTGGGTGTGCTGGGGTGGGATCCCAGGGCATGTAGGGAATGGGGGGTCTGTGCAGTTTGTGTCCCTGCTGGAAACACCCCTGTGTCCCACTGAGGGCTGCCTGGGGGTGTCCTGTGCAGCCCCAGGAGCAGGGAGGCCAGGAGTGTTCTCTGCTCACATCTCCTGCAGCCCCAGGGCTGTGCTCTGCTCTAACCCCCTGTGCTTGCACACCTGTGTGTTGTCACTGCTGCTGAGTTCCTCATTGCAATGCTCTGTATGATGTGAAGCTGTAACTGCTGTGCAATAAATGTCCCTAATAAACGTGTCAAACTAACCCCTCCCGAGTTGTTCTGTGCTGGGAGTCTCTGGGGTCCTGCTGCCAGCCCAGGGCTGAGTCCTGCAGGGAATGCTCTGGGGGCACTGCTGGAACAGGGCATGGCTGCAGCTGGAAGAGGCTGGGAAGCTGTCCCTCAAAGCCAGGGACGCTGTGCAGAGTGTTCCACGCTGTCCCACACCTCATCCTTGTCCCCAGACCGAGGGACAGGGCTTTCCTGGGTGCAGCACTCGGGGGATGAGGAAGGGGCTGGGTGGTCACACTCAGCTCTGGTCACTGGCTCGGTGTCCCTGCAGAGCAGTGACAAGAGGGACACTTAGGGGTGGCACCAGCGCTGTCCAGCCTCCCTGGCACTGGGGCTGGGGCACCCTGGGCACTCTGCTCTGCTGGTGACACTGAGCTCTGGTGACACTGAGCTCTGGGTGCTGGTGACACTGAGCTCTGGGTGCCGGTGACTCCAAGCTCTGGTGACACTGAGCTCTGGGTGCTGGTGACACTGAACTCTGGGTGCTGGTGACACTGAACTCTGGGTGATGGTGACAGCTCTGGGTGATGGTGACACTGAGCTCTGGGTGCTGGTGACAGCTCTGGGTGATGGTGACACTGAACTCTGGGTGCTGGTGACACTGAACTCTGGGTGCTGGTGACACTGAGCTCTGGGTGCTGTCCCAGGATGGATGGGGCACCCACAGGGACCTGGCTGGTGCCTCAGGGGCTCCCTGGAACAGAGGCTGGGCAGAGTTCAAGGAATAAAGTCAGGATTTATTAAAAAGGCCTTCAAAGGCTGCACCTTGGGCAGTACAAGAGCCTGGCTGAGGCTGCACCCACATGGACTCTGAGTCACCAGTTGTCATATTTTTATAAGTTTTGGTCCATTTAGATATTGGGGTTAATTGTCCAATTCCAGCTCCAGGTTATGCAGCCCCATCCTCCCAGTTTGCTCTCCTCAATTCACTGCTGTTTGCACTTTTTGGGCCTGAAGCTGGAATGGTGTCCTTGGTCCTGGGGCTGGAAAGGATGGCTTTGTGTGACTGAGCTGTGAGGAGAACTTACTAACACTTTATATGAAGTTCAGAGTATTATAATAATTAATAAATAGATATGTATATACTAATATTCACAGAATCTGGAAAATATGGAAGCTGGAACTTAAGGCATGGAGAGGTGGGGCTGTGCCAACCTCAAGCCAAGGGCAGAGTTCTGCACCTGGGCTGGGACAATCCCAAGCACAAATCCAGGCTGGGAATGAAGGGATGGAGAGCTTTAAAGAAAAAAGATTTGTGGGAGAAAAACATTAAAAAATCCCCCCAGCCCAAACAAAAAAACCAACAAAACCATCCCAAAATCTGTTTATTCTGTGTAGCATTTTGTAAGTAGGACAGCTACAGGTGTGTTCTTCTAGTTAGAACTTTTCTGCTGGCTTTCCTCCCTTACCTGCCTGTGTATTTCCCTCTTGGTGCAAGTTTTTAATTACAGAGGCTTTTATCCTTCCTGGCCTTCGGGCAGAGCTTTCCAGGCTCCTCACAGGGGGCTGCATCCAGCCATGCTCACAGCTGGGGAGCTCACCTTTCCCTGCCTCCAGTCTAAAAACAGCAGCCAAGTGAATAATTGAGCAGCTTTGCTGAGTTCCTGTGACTCAGAGCTTTGTGGGAGCCTCCCTGAGCTTTGGGCTGCTTGTTCTGGGGGGAAGGTGAGTGGGGAAGGGGATGTGACAGCTGGGGGGGACAGAGGCCCTTCCAGGGAATGTGGAGCTTCCCCAGCTCTGGAGGGGGAGTGGGGCATGAGGGTTTTTTTCTCCAGGTCCTGCTGCTCTTTCACATGAGGGATTTGTGGCTTCCTACAGCTCAGGAGCTGAGCAGCTGCACAATCTCAGCTCCTGAGCTACTCCTGAGGCTTTCAGAGAGCACAAAGACATTTCCCAGGTGTTGAAGTGCTGATAAACACTGGGAATAACAGCCAGAGCAGCTGGGGCTGCCCCTGCATCCCTGGCAGTGCCCAAGGCCAGGCTGGGCAGGGCTGGGAGCACCCTGGGACAGTGGGAGGTGTCCCTGCCATGGCAGGGCTGGCACTGGGTGAGCTCAACCCAAACCATCCTGGAATTCTGGGATCTGTGGTGTCAGGATGTGGGGAAGCAGCTCTGGGCTGAGGGGTGCAGAAGCTGGGGGTGAGGTTTCTCAGGATGCCAGCACTGTGCTGTCCCAGTGTCACCGTGTGTCCCCACAGGGCTGTGAGTGTTGGAGCTGCCGCAGCCCTGGGAATGCCCTGGGGGCTCCTCTGAGGGCTGCAAGGAAAAGCAGGAACCTTGTCTGCCTACAAAATGCTGATTTCATGCTGGCTCTCTCTCAGATGGTGCTTCCCCACCAATCTGCTGCTTGGATTTTGTTTTTTTTTGTTTCAGCCTTGGCTTCTGAGGTGGGATGTCCCTGGCTTGGCTCATTGAATAGGAAATTAAAAGGATTATAATGAAGTCATACATATGTCGAGAAGTCTATTAAAAGCTTAACAGGGAGGCTTAGAGAGGTTTAAAAACTGGGAATACAAACCCTTTCTGTTTTGCAGCGTGCTCAGGAGTTGTTCTAGCAAGGATCTGACAGCTGGGTGAATTAATGGGGTCCTCCAAGGCTTGAATTGCCTGAGCAAGTAGCTGGGACTTAAAATATTCAAGCCATGAACTTTGGAGCTTGTAGCTTGGGTTTAATGTGTTGTTAGTGCACTTAAAGCACCTTGTCTGGGGAGGTGCTGCAGAACTGGGCAGGCTGGGACCTCCTGGAAAATGTGAACCCTTTTCTCTGCCCATCCTTTGAGCTCGTCAGCCTTCACACTAAATTGAGCTGTCATTTCTCTGAACCGTGTTCCTGTGGAACTGGGATGTTTCTGGGCACATAATGAGGCAGCCTTTTTAAACTCGTGGTGTTTTCAGGAGGGTTTGAGGCAGGTAGGAGAGAGACAGAGACTCAGTGCTGCAGACAGGGAGGACTGGCTGACCCTCACTGCTCCTCTTCCAGAGCCCTGCTCTGTCCTGCACTTACATCACCCAATTTGCCTTTAATTTGTCTCTCTGCAACTTCACTGCAGCTTTAAAAGATGTTTCCCCCCCCCTTCATTGCTTAAAACAACATCATGTTTATTCCCTTGCTTCTTCCAGTAGCTCCTGGGGAGTCTTTGCAGGGATCCTTCAGAGTAAATGTAAGGAATTTCAATGAGAGGCTTGTCAAAGGAAAACAAACAGCAGCACTGTAAAAGGCACAAAAATTAAGCTTAGTCTAAACCCTTTATCATCACCTTTTTGCTAGGTGGGGTTCATGGTTTGGCTACACAATGGGAGTTAATTTCTGCCTTTGATCACTTGGGTAAATATTGAAATATTTGCCTAGGAGCTGTCGGGGTGAGCCCGGGATCAGCTCCTGGGCTGACAGCACAAAGGGCAGGGATGAGCTCTGCAGGGCTTCAGCCATCCCCATCTGCATCTGCAGGGCTTCAGCCATGTCCATCTGCAGGGCTTCAGCCACCTCCATCTGCATCTGCAGGGCTTCAGCCACCTCCATCTGCATCTGCAGGGCTTCAGCCATGTCCATCTGCATCTGCAGGGCTTCAGCCATTCCCATTTCCATGGCTTCAGCCATCCCCACTTGCAGGGCTTCAGCCATCTCCATCTGTAGGGCTTCAGCCATCTCCAGGGCTTCAGCCATGTTGATCTCCATGGCTTCGTCCATCCCCATCTCCATCTCCATGGCTTCATCCATCTCCATCTCTGTGGCTTCAGCCACCTCCATCTCCATGGATTCAGCCATCCCCATGGCTTCAGCCACCCTCCCCTGCAGGGCTGGAGGAGGTCTGGGAGCTGCTGGATCCCATTCCCAGCAGGAGCTCCATCAGAGCCGCTCTGCAGCAGCACCTGCAGCAAGGTGGGGCTGGGCTGGAGTGCTGCTCCCCTCCCACCAGGCTCTCCCTTTTCAGCCTGCCTTCCCCACCTTTTATTCCTCCTGCAGCCCTGGGGTTCTGCTGGTAAGAAGGGATTTGGTGGGGTTTATCCTGCTTACAAAACCCTGGGGAAGAGTCGTGTGCTGGGGTGGCTTTGCGAGGTCGTGTGACCCAGGCTAAATCCAACCTGGGATAGGAAACTTCCCTAATCCTGCCTCTGCTCGTGGCTCCCTCGCAGGCCTGAGCTCTTTAATCTTCTTCCACTTCAGTCCCATCACTGCAAATAGGGTAAGGCTGATTATATTGTGCATTTTATCTTTTCGAGCTGCACCCCAGCTGTTGTTATCGAGCGTTCTCGTTTCGGGGTGGGTTGGCACCGGGGTAATCTTGGATTAATGGGGCCTTTTTTTTTTTTGGAAAAAGGAAATTTTATAGTTAAGGAACGTGTTGGTTACTGTGAAGCTGCTCAGGAGCTCTTTGGTGGTTGGAGCTGAGAGCAGATCTACACCTTGGAGCAAATCTACACCTTGGAGCAAGGGCAGCTTTGGAGTGGCTGAGCAAAGGGAAGCTCAGCAATGCTGAGCAAGGCTGTGGTGCCTCCTCCTTGAACCCCACAGAACTGCTCTCCCTGGAGAGAGCTTTGGACAGCTTCAGCTCTCTTAGTCCTGCATGAGCAAGTCCCTGAAATATAAATTACATGGATCCTCAGCAATAATCTCCCCTTTCTGCTGCTGTTTTGGTGCAATTTCTGCAGCTGGTTTCCAGCCCTGACCCATGAAATACTGAGCACACCTTGTGTGCAGTTGGTGTGTCTGAAACACTCTGGCACACTTTTAGCAGGTG
>NW_005054466.1:1273714-1281861 GCF_000277835.1 Geospiza fortis
ACAAAACTGAAATAATGTGAGAAATGCTCAGGATCCTCATCCTCTCCTGGCCCAGGGAGCTGTGCCTGCTCCCTTTGGAACATTTTCCTCTCCCGTGGGATAAAGCTGCAAGGCAGGCTCACCCTGCCCCTGGAAATGCTGGGCTGGATGCTTTTTCTAAGCATGTGCTCCTGATTTTCCATTTGGTGGGTAAAAGCTGAGCTCAGCATGGCAGAGCTGCTCCCTCCTCGCCTGGAGCTGCTCCTTCTCAAGGTGGGGCTGGGATTTCTGTGGGGTGGAGGATGAGGCTGTTCCCATAAAGCTGTCCCTTCCTTTTGGCAGCAGTGGGAGGCAGGAGAAGCCCCTTCCTGGAGCTGACCAGGCAGGATCCCTGCTTCTCTTGGCATTAATCAATGGCTGCTAAATAGTGCAGGATTAACAGCTCCCTTGGGAACAGTTCTGGAACTTCTGGCTGTGGCTGTTTCTGTGGACAATTGATGCTGGAGGCACCTCTGGAATTAGAAGTGACTTGGCAAGGCACAGAAGTGACAGGAGACTGCAGGACACGAGCAAAACACAGTTCACCACCCCCAAAAAAATATCTGGGAGGGATGTTTGATTTTGTTCTGTCCCATAACTTAGGATGCTGTTTAACCTTCTTCCTTGCAGTGAGAGCACGCTGCATCTGACTGAACCATGGAATTGTTGAGGTTGGAAAAGAGCTCCAAGGTCATGGAGCCCCAGCTGTGCCCAAATTGTCCCCAGCCCAGAGCTCTGAGTGCCACCTCCAGGTGACACCTGCAGGGTTGGGCACTCCAAACCTCCCTGGGCAGCCCCTGCCAAGGCCTGAGCTCCCTTTCCATGGGGAAATTCCTCCTGAGTGGGCCCCCCCTGAGCCTGCCCTGGCCCAGCCTGAGGCCGTTCCCCCTTGTCCTGTCCCTGTCCCCAGCCTGACCCCTCCGGCTGTCCCCTCCTGGCTGGAGCTGTGGAGCTGCAGAGGTTTGATCTGTCTCTTCTCAAAGAGAATTTCCTGTGGCTCTCTGTGACAAATTCAACCTGTGCAGGGCCAGGATGAGCCTTGTGGGTCCCTTCCAGCTCAGGATATTCTGTGATTCTGGGAAGTTGGATTTTCCATGCCCCAGTTTGGTCTGGCTTCCTAAAAACCCAGCCTGGCCAAGCTCAGTGTCTTCCCCTGTTCTGCCTGAGCTCCTGGGGGTCAGCAGTGACTTGGATTTCAGAGGGGTGGGGGTTCCCTCAGAGATGACTGAAGGACTGAGAAACAACCTTTCATTCCTCTGGAGTCCTTTTCTACCCCTGCAGATGGAAGCTGACCATGTTGTGTGGCTGTTCCTCAGCTCCAGGAGGGAAACTGGGGCTGGATGGTGGTCGTGGTGGGAGGGCTGGGAGCAGAGCTCAGTTTCCTCAGCCAAACATTGAAATTGTTCCTTCCCCAGGCTGCCCTGGCAGTGGTGGCCAGCAGGACACTGCTGGGTCAGGCTGCAGTGGCTCTGGGACATTCCCTGTCCATGGGTTTGCCACAGGGGAAAGGATGGAGGGGTCTGGCTCTGAGGATGCCACCAATTCTGCTTTTATTTTATCTTTTTGTGCTTCCAAATCTCCCATCCCAGTGCCCAGCTGGGGAGTGGAATCTGCCAAGGGAAATGATAAAATCAGAATATCCTGGACTGGGAGGGAAACCCAGGGATCATCAAACTCCAGGGAGGTTCTGGTCGCTGGGCAGCAGTGTCTGATCTGATCCTCCAGCACACACAGGTGACAGAAACTGAGTCTGAGATGTGCAGGCTGAATGTTTTCTCTGAGAAAAGATATTTTTATCTGCCTTTCATCAGAAGTTTTGGGTTTCTAGGATTAAAAATGAAAACATTAAGCGAGGGTTGTTTTGGATCCTCGATCCTCACACTCTAATAACTGGTTGTGTTCCTCCAGGAAGAGAATTCCCCTTTTGACATTGCCTTGCCACTTGTCACTTAGCCAACTCTTTATTTACCTTTGTGTCATTTCCTTGTGTCTCCACTTTCCCTAACATTTCCCCTGGCTACAGATAAAAATACTTCTGCTTTCAGCTTTGTCAAGCCTTCCATGCTTTGCCTGGAAAAGCTGTGATGTTCCATCTCCTACATTAACACTCTCCTGCTTCCCAGTGATGCAGACAGCTCTTTCAAAATGTCACTCATGGGCAGTTTTTCAAGATTTTAGGGGCTCTGTGTCTCAATTTTACAACCAAAATTAATGATTTTGCTTTAAAAAAAAATCTGCAATTTTGTGTGCATCACTGAAAGTTTCAGGTAGTTTTTGGCAGCTCTGTATTCTACCAAAGACAATCTCAGATTCAATAGGAATGGGAACCTGATAATCATGGAGAGATCCAAATTGGAGTTGCCCCATTTTGTAGCTGAGAGTTGAGGAAGATGAGATTTACCTGGCCAGACTTTCAGCTAAAAACACTTAAATATATGTATAAATGGGCTGAGGAGAGGTTTCAAGTGGCAGTTGTGTTTCCTGGGGTGATTTTAGAATTGCTGCTCACAGGGGTCACATCAGGTTTTTAACTTCTGAGTCTTGTGCTACTTTTCTGTATCAGGGGTGGCTCCAGTCCTGCTAAAATCAGGAGGTTTCAGCATTAAACCTCTGTGAATTGAAGACAACCAGAAGTGCAGCAGGGCCTGGGAAGCTCCAGGAGAGCTGGAGAGGGGCTGGGGACAAGGGATGGAGGGACAGGACACAGGGAATGGCTCCCAGTGCCAGGTGGGATAATGGGAAGGAATTCCTGGCTGGAGGATGGTGAGAGGCTGGGATGGGATTCCCAGAGCAGCTGGGGCTGCCCCTGGGTCCCTGAAGTGTCCAAGGCCAGGCTGGACAGGTTTGGGGCACCCTGGGACAGTGAGAGGTGTCCCTGCCCAGGTGGCACAGGATGACCCTGAAGGTCCCTCCACACCCAAACCATTCAGGGATTTGTTCTCATCTGTTTGGTGATGAATTCCAGTCTCAAGCCATACCCCCAAAAGGACCTGGAGGGCAGGAATTGAGGGGTTTGTCCCTTGTTGGTGTCCTCTGGAGTCACCCCCAGCTGCCCTGTGCCCAGACCCTTCCTGCAGCCTGTCCCTGTGCCCGCGGCGTCGGTGGCACCGTCTCATCCCCTCTGGGCTCAGGGCTGGCTTTGAAGGTGACACTTGGTGTGCTCTGCTGTCCCCAAGCCCAGGGGCCACGTCTGGGCTGGCTGAGCCCTGCAGGGTGAGCAGAGCTGGGAGCAGCTCCCAGAAGCCTGGAAATGTCCTCTGGCGTCAGCGTCAAAGCGCGGCGCTGCCCGCGCTGTCAGCTCCGTCCAGGTGAGACAGTTCAGTCCCAGAGCACGGATCTGGGCAGGAATTCACTTTGCTTTTCCTTCCATCCCATGTCCGTGGGGGTCGGGTGGGAGGTCCCATGGAACAGCCCTGCTTCGAGGTGAGCTGCTCCCTCAGATGCCAGGTTGAGTCTCTCAGGGCTCGTCCACAGGAATGAAAACATTTTGTTTCCTAGATTTTCAGAGGAAAATCAAATTGGCAGGGTTTTTTTCAAAACGTCAGAAACTCCTTAGTGAGGAATTAAAGAATTCCTAGAAAACTGGCTGCCTCTCTGCAGGGCTGTAAATTAGAATGATTTCAAAAGAGCACAGACAGCGTGTCATCTTCCTCATTCTCAAGCAGAAGCTGCCTGAATAAACAGTAATAGAATTGTAGATTCTTCTGGTATTATGTAAATGGCTTCATGCTTTGATGTCCCTCGTGTCATTAGTTTGACACTAGCTGGAATTAATGGCCATAAAACTCTATTACAAACGTGGCAGAGAGATTTCTCCTGACTGCCTCTGATTCCTCCTGTGAGCTCGCTGCCTGTGCCCCGGGATTGGGGAAGCTGAAAGTAGGTCAGGGTGATGTGTGTGAGCAGGGATGCTGGAATCACAGCCACAAACAAACAGCACTGAGTGCTGAAGGGAAATCTGCTATTTTAAGCCCTTATTTCCATTATCACCATCTCATTCTGCACAACAAGCATGTCGGGGGGTGTTGGGGCCGTGCACCCACAGATGGGACCCAGGAAGGAGGAGGAAAAATACAAATGAGTATATAGAGATGTATGTGTGTGTGTATGTGTGTGTTTCAAGGGTGACAGTAAATACTGTCACTTCTGAATGGCTCCTCTCCATCTCATGTGAGGCAGAGTGAAAGTGCCAAAATATGTAGGTCAAGAGAAATGAAGTATTTTGCATCCAAGCAGCAATCAAGTGCTGGAATTCCAGGCTGGATACACCGGTACCGTGTGGTGGAACATGGGGCAGGATTTTGGGGATTTCTAGAGTTTTCTAGAGTTCCCACACTCCTTACATATTTATAATTCATTCCTCATCCTCAGAGGGGCTCCCTCACTGACAGCTCTTGGGGACAAGTGTGGGCTCCCAGCCTGAGCTGAAGAGTTGGGATGTTTTGAGCCTGGAGAAGGGTTAATCATGGAGCTTCCCTTAGGACAGCTGGCTGAGGAGAGCTGGGAAACAAGGAATGTGAGAGGACAATAAATTTAAACTCACCTTGGCAGTCAGGGATGGCAGGAGTTAAACCTGTTGGGAAGGTAAAGTGCTAAAAAACTAATGGAGGGAAGTGATTTGTATGGGTAGGAAAGGCACTCACAGACCATCTCCAAGGAGGCTGTGTGAAATTATTTTAAGAGCCTGGAAAAAAAAGGAGGAAATTAATAAAAATGGAAGCGAGGACTTAGAGCTGGAGAGATTTAAGGACTGCCCAGATTATGGTGCACAGTGATTTACAAGCACTGAAGTGCACGAGTCAAAGGAAGAGGATTTCCAGTTTATTAGAGATAAGAGAAGGTTGGAAGAAAGCTGTTAAATGGAGATGGAGGGGAAAGTGATGCACAGGAGGCTGCAGGGTTCAGCCCTTAGCCTGCTTTAGTTCTGGTTGTTATCATTTGATAAGGATTAGAGCTCCATCCAGGCCGGGGAGCAGGAGCCAGGGCAGCTCAGGGGTGGGGATGGGTGTTCCAGGTGATGGACAGGGCAGGCACCACCCTGGGCTAGGTGTGTGAAGGATTATTAATTTGTAACCTAGTTCATTAAAAGATATCAGGGCAAGCGCTGACACAACCAGAAAGGGCCAGCTGGAGTGCTAAAAGTGTGAGGGGGCAGCAGACAAGGTGTAGCTGCAGCGTGGTGCAGTGAGGATGTCTTCTTCATGTCTTTTATCTGCTGTAAGTTTTGAGAAGAGTCAGAGTTTCGTGCCCTCCTCAGCCTGAGGAGCAGCTCCTGCGAAGTGCTGTCAGTGGATCAAGTGAGCTGCTGTGTGGACCTTGTTCTTCCTCGTGGTTCTGTCAATATTGACTCTCCAAGGAGCACACTTGGAGCTCCTGATCCCCAGCAGAGTCTGTAAGTGCTGCTTTTTCTTCTTTTTGTTTTCTTCTCTGGCCCTGACTGCATTTAAAAGAGAAGAATTCAGGTCCTGGGTGGTGTCAGGGGCGGATCTGGGGTTTGCAGCACAGGGAGCAGCGGCCGTGTCCTGCTGGGGTCGTGGGTGTGGGAGCTGGGCACTGCTCCAGCTGCTCCTGCCAGGGCCTGGCTGGGCAGCTCTGCCCAGGCTGTGCCAGGCAGGGGGAATCACTCTGGGACGTGGGGAACGTGTGCTGCCTGCCTGAGCCTTGGCAGGACAGCTCAGGTACCCAGTTCCCACGGAGAGAGCAGAGCTGGGGTGGTCTGAGTGCTGGGGCACAGCAGCAGCAGGAGTCCTGGCCTGCCTTAGGATCTGAAGGTCAAGGAGTGCTTTGTGCTCAGCTGAAAAGAAACCTGCAGCTCTCTTCTTTATGGTAAATGTGCTTGGATCTCAAGGAAAAAGCTTAGGGAAGGTTTGAGGTACCAGATCATCATCAGTGGGAAGTAGGGGATATTTTATTTTTGGAATTTTGCTGATTATTTATTCCTCAGGTATTTTTTTAAATTTCACTCTGTGGCTCTTGGGTTTCCTGGGAGCAGGAGGCACTTTGCAAGTGCCAGTCCTGTGTGCAGACTGGCAGCAGATGGTGGTTTGGCTGATCTTCTGTGTTTGTGGTGTCCTGAACCCTCTGCAGGTGTTGGCATCAGCCCAGGCTGCAGCTCAGGATTCCCTGGGCTGTGTCTGGTACCAGCCCAAAATCTCAGCTGCACTGGAGGGTATTCCTGGGCCTCCTGTGAGCAAGAGCAGAACCACAGAGTCATGGGATGGTGTGGGAAGGGACCTCACAGGGTTCCAGCCCTGCCATGGCAGGGACACCTTCCACTGTCCCAGGCTGTGCTCCGAGCCCTTCCAGCCTGGCCTGGGACACTGCCAGGGATTGAAATCCCCAACTTCTCTGGCACCCTGTGCCTGTGCTGTGCTCCTGAGCCCCAGGGAGTCAGCACACACCTGGGAGGCACCAGAGCACATTCTCCAGCTCACAGCTGCTCCTGCTCACCTTCCAAATCCTTGGGTTCCCTGTCTGGGTCGGCTGAGTCTCTGGTCATGTTTGCTCATCCCTCCCCCTTCTCCAGAGCCTTAGAAGAGATCTGTGTCCCTGTCCTAGACACTGCTTCAGTTTTCCTGGGGGAAAGGAACTTCAGACCTGCCTGCCTTGAAAGTCCCTGCAGGGTGACAATTCCTGTGTCCCTGTGTGAAAGGTCTGAGCAATCTCAGCAGTGACCTTTGAGCAGGAGTCCTTGTGCTGCTCCCTCTGTGCTGTGCCCTTGTGCAGGGCTGCTGCTCTCAGTCCTGCCTCCCTCCTGAGCCTGGCTTAGCCTGGAGCCCAGGCAGGCTCCTCAGGGCTGAGATCTGCTCCAGCTCTGCCTCACCGAGGAGCTGAGGCTGGAACTGGAGCATTCCCTGCATCAGGCTGGAGCAGTGTAAATTTGGAAGCAGCCCTTTCAGGGGAAATTGCCTTTCCCTGCTCAGAAGGAGGGCTGACAGCGGGCTGCTGCTCTCAGTCCTGCCTCCCTCCTGAGCCTGGCTTAGCCTGGAGCCCAGGCAGGCTCCTCAGGGCTGAGATCTGCTCCAGCTCTGCCTCACCGAGGAGCTGAGGCTGGAACTGGAGCATTCCCTGCATCAGGCTGGAGCAGTGTAAATTTGGAAGCAGCCCTTTCAGGGGAAATTGCCTTTCCCTGCTCAGAAGGAGGGCTGACAGCACTGCGGGTCACAGCTCTGCAAAGTGCACTGTCACTGCTCTGTGCCAGCACAGGGACACTGCCCTGCCTGGGCTGGCACCGGCCAGGGAGGGGCTGCCATCCCCCCAAAGCTCCCTGGGGCTCCTGCCAGCCTGCTCTGGGACTCAGGAGCTTCTGTAGGGCATGGAAGCAGCACAGCTCGGTGGGAGAGTTCATGGCAGCTCAGGTGACCCTTTTTTACACCGAGGTTTTGTCCCTCAGCATTGTGTCCCGTCACTCCCAGCGCTGTGTGCTCATGGCTCTGGGATCTGCTGCTCAGGAGCTGTGGCCAGGCTGGCACAGGGAGGAGGAGGCTCCAGCTGGTGCTCACAGCTCAGCCTGGAGAAAAGGGGGCTCAGGGGGGACCTTCTGGTCCTCCAGAACTCCCTGCCAGGAGGGCACAGCCGGGGGGTTGGGCTGTGCTGCCAGGGAACAGGGACAGGAGCAGAGGGAACGGCCTCAGGCTGGGCCAGGGCAGGGTCTGGGTGGGCACCAGGAGGAATTTCCCCACTCAGGCCTTGGCAGGGGCTGCCTGAGGAGCTTTGGAGTGGCCAACCCTGCAGGTGTCACCTGGAGATGGCACTCGGTGCTCTGGGGACAATTTGGGCATTAGGCACAGCTTGGACTGGATGATCCTGGAGAGCTTTTCCATCCTGGATGATTGCAGGATTCTGGGATCTCTGGGGCTCTCCCCATGCCAGCACAGTGGGGTCTGGACAGGCCTCCTGTGCCCACTGCTCACTATGATCCCTTTGCCTCAGAAGTGAGTTTATTTCAGCTTCAGACATTTCAGGCAGGGCAGCCTGGGCAGGGTGCCCCAGACCTTCCTCTGGGTTTTCCTCCTCAGCTTTGAGGCAGGATGCGAGGCCAGGGAATGGGGCAGGGGCTCAGCTGCCTCAGCCCTGGCATTGCTGCCCTGGCATTGCTGCCCTGGGCTTTCCACAGGAGATGGTCTCTG
>NW_005054466.1:1281875-1289668 GCF_000277835.1 Geospiza fortis
CTGCTGAACAGGTCTGGGGGGTTTTGCCTGGCTGTGGATGGAAGTATTCCCTGCCAAGGATGTGCAGGAGGCTCCTGGCTTTAGGAAGGAACCCCAAGTGAAACAGAAGTGTCTCAGTTGTGCCACTTGGCTGAGAAAAAACAAACAAAAAGTCCAAGCTGGGACACTTGCACTGTCCCAGGTGCTCCAAGTCCTGTCCAGCCTGGCCTTGGGGACTTCAGGGATCCAGGGGCAGCCCCAGCTGCTCTGGGAATTCCATCCCAGCGCCTCCCCACGCTCCAGGGAACAATTCCTCATTCCCAATCTCCCATCCATCCCTGCCCTCTGGCACTGGGAGCCATTCCCTGTGTCCTGTCCCTCCATCCCTTGTCCCCAGTCCCTGTCCAGCTCCCAACACCTGGAGTATTTCCAGTGTGGTGTAAATAAGTCTTTAGTGAGCCTTTTGTTTAAAAACAGAGCTTCAGGTGCCTTTGTTATTACCAGATGAGTCTTTGTTATTAACAGAGGTTATTACCAGATGAGTCTGTGCAGGCTGGCTCCAGGTGAGGGGTCTGGGGAGGTGGGAGCTGTCCCATGGTCCAGGGCACTGAGGAATAAATGTGAGCAGTGCTGAGGATTCCCCACTCCCTGAGCAGCTGGTGTTCCCCGTGGGGAGCAGGAGCAGCAGGACAAACAGGGAGCACTTAGAGCAGAGCTGGGAGCTTTCTGCACCTCCCTGGTTCCACCTCCCAGTCCATGACAAAGCAATTGCTGCCAAAATTCCCTCTGGGAAGGAGAAGTAAGGAAGGGAAAAAAGCTGGACAAGAAACTCTAGCAACTGCATTTTTTTCCCTTGTAGATTTTTTTTACAAGGCAGAACATGAACCTTGTGTTGAACTTTCAAGTTACTGACTTTGCATCTCTGAAGTTTGGAGATAGTGGTTCTGACAGTCGTAGGCACAGGGCCCTTTTAGCATTCAGGATTATGTAACCTCATGGAATTTCAGAGGGAAGGCAGCAAAACCCTTCTGGAACTGTCAGCACCCTCTGAAATGCCCTGCAGTTCCTTGAGGGCCTTGCACAGATTCCTGATCATCTTCTTCTTCCCATCCAGCTCAGTGGTGGAATTTAATTTGCTTCTCATTGCAGGGACTTGAGAGTGCCAGGGCTAGGGGGAGTGGGTTCCCAGTGCCAGAGGGCAGGGCTGGATGGGATACTGGGGAGGAATTTCCTGCCTGGGAGGCTGGGATGGAATTCCCAGAGCAGCTGGGGCTGCCCCTGGATCCCTGGCAGTGCCCAAGGCCAGGCTGGACAGGGCTTGGAGCACCTGGGACAGTGGGAGGTTGGAATGAGATGATCTTTAAGTCCCTTCCAGCCCAAACCATTCTGATATTCTATGAAATTAAAGTATTTTGTGTAATCCCAGCCAGATTTGGGCTCAGCACTGGCTCCTGGGATTAAACTTTCCTCTCCTGCAAGGACAGAAATGTGTTTTCCCCAAAAAGCTGGGTGTGAGGAGCCTGAGAGGGCTCAGGAAGCTCTGCCATGCTCAGGCCAGCAGCTTTGCCCAGAGCAGGGAAAGCAGACTCTGCCCAGCTGGGTTTGGAGCTGCCCAGGGCTGGACACTCCACAGCCTCTCTGGCCAACCTGCCCCGTGTCCAGTCCCCTCAGAGTTCAGTTTTCAATGGAATCGCTGCATTTCACTTTGACAGGAGGAAAGGGAGGCAGTAACCAGCTCTGACAGCTCTGCTCTGGGTGAGCTGTCCTCAATCAGGACTGCCAGCTCAGTGATTTAGACATTCATTAAATGCAAAAACTTCTTGGAATCTTGAGCTCTTATTCCCTTGGATAAAAATGCACAGCCTCCCTTTGGGTGGCTGGCTGACATCTTTTCCCATGTAGCTGCTGTCTGTGCTTATCCCTTAGATTTTGGATTAGTGAAGCTTGTCTGCAAAACTCACTCACAGGGATTTTCAGACCCTTCACTCTGAACTGAGCTAGGCAATATTTTATTTTACAAAATGATGAGACTGATCATAAAGCATTGAGAGGGTATTCCTACAGGATACTCCAAAGCCAGCAGGCACAAAGAGAGCCTGAGCTTCCATGGGGAGGTACCCTGTGACCTTTCAGGGGAAACTTTTGCCTCCCTTACCCTAAATAATGTCTGGAAATAATGTCCTGGGCAAAGGAAGGAGACCCTGGAATGTCTTGGCTGCCTGCTGGGGTTTTTACCTGATGTTCCAGATAGATCCCATCCTGTACAGCACCACTGGGCAGCAGATTGAAGGGATGTGTGCCTGAAAATCAGACAGGACATGCAGGCAGAGTTCTCATGAATCCCTCAGGGGGGAATCAGGAGCTGCTCCTGGTAATAAATGTCCTGAGCACAGGCAGTTCCTCACACAGGCACCAAGTGCTCCCAAAACAGCCTAAGTCTCGTGTGGAATTCCAGCCCAAACCATTCCATGACTGATTCTGAAGCTCCTTTTTGAGGCTGCTGATCCCACACCCTGCAGAGGAGGATGTGTTTGGGACTGATGGGAATTGATTGGCATTGCTGGTAAAACTGCTGCTCTCTGGGGACTCCAGCAAGGCCAACTGTGCCTCCCCATGCCAGGGTGATCCGGGGAAATTCCCTTTGGGATCCTCTGCAGGAATGGAGCTCCCAAGCCTCCCTTTCCCTGTGTTCCCTGCTGGCTGCTGGCAGGGCCCTCTCCTGGCTGCTCACTCAGTAATTTTGAAGCTCTTTAACCCCGAGCTGGAGGTCTGGCCAGTGACCTGCCAAGATTAGCATCTCCTGCAGGGAAAAGGCTTTAGAGAGTAATCCTGTGCTCAGAGAGCCCCTGGCTGGACATTCCCTGGGGTGTCCTGTGTGCCAGCAGCTCCAGGAGCGTGTGCTGCCCCAGCTCCCAGCTGCCAGCCCGGGCACAGGGGTTGGTGGCCACGGGGGCACTTTTGGCTGGATTAGCTGTGAATTGGGTGCTGTGACCGAGCTGACCCGTGCAGAGAGATGATCAAACAAACAATTCCACGCTGTCAGCAGCCCTGCTAAATGTTCCACCCTCATCCTGCCCTGGGAGCAGTGTGCAGAAGGTGCTTCTTGCATGGGATCCTTGTTTTTCCTTTCAGAAGCAAGTTTGCTTTGTAAGTATGTTGTTAATGGTCTTTTTTCCTTTAAGCAAGACTTTGTAAGCTCTAATCCTACACTGGTTTATATTATCAGGGCTCGTAACCAGATTTTCAGCTATCAGCCAGCTTTAATACTTGCTAAAATTGCTTTACAGGTCTGTGGGATCTGTCAGATTTGCATTTTGCGTGGAGTGCATTATCTGCTGCCATGCACATCCACGGGCACTGGCAGCACTGGGCCTTGGAAGAGTTTGGCTTCTCCTTTGTGTTGTTTTGTGTCTTTTGTTGGTAGGTCAGAGGCAGAAGGTGTGTCTGGGGAGCTTGGGTTTGGAACTGAAAAATCCTCTTTTCCCAGTCCTTGGCAAATCTGAGATCCCATTTGGTGTTCCAGGTTTGATAAGGGGAAACTGAATATTGGGATGGGGTGGGGATGACAGATAAGCTGGAAGTGTCCATGGTATGGCACATAACTTGGGAAACATTGTGGGAATAGCAGAGGGGGTTTGCTGAAGGTGACTGTGATTCAGAAATCTTTGCTGTCCTGGCTCTGGCATGGCCAGCTGGGTCCTGGCTGGCCCAGGGAAGGGGTGGCTGCTCCAGCCTTGTCCCTGTGGCTGGCCCTGCTCTGCTCTCCCTGCTCCAGAGCTGCCTGCAGCCCTCCTGGCACTGCCTGCTTTGGGTTTTTAATTTGCATCTGTTGTGAAAATATTATGTGAAGAATATTCCAGTCTTGGGTTTGGATTTGGAAGGATTTGGCAGAGGCAGCTCCCAACTGCTCCTGATGCAGCTTGCAGCCGGCTCTGGGGCTTTGCTGCAGCTCAGGGCTTGCAAACACTGCCTGAGTTTTGCTCAACTTGGTTCCATCTGATGGCAAATGGAAATATTTCCCATCCCAATTCCTTTTGTCTCCTGCTGCTCCCTCCTTCTCCAGCCCCAGCTGTTCTTCTCCTCTGTATCAAAAGGCATGAGCACAACCTGGTACTAAACCCCCCCCAAAGTGGAGGGTTTTATTCAGGTTTACCTTTCTGACCCTAATTTTATGTTCTTCCCTGTGAAAGCTTTCATCGTGGCAATATGCCAATATATTTTTAGTGCTAACAAATCGATTTGTTTCAAATATTCGAGTTCAAGCAGTGGGTGCTCTCCATCAGACTCAATGTAGGTCCAACCCAGCACTCTGTTAGTGTCATAATATCATCATATCATCTTTGAGGAAGTTTTGGAATGTTTTAACTGCTCCCAGGCTCTTCCTCACGCTGTCAAGGACTTTCAGTGTCTTCTATTTTTTTTTTTTTGCTTTAAATAGTTTTATAGACACACGAATGACAGGCTCCTGTCTAGAGGAATTTACAGTGGAATCTAATTAAATCCCTTGCTGTTCTGTACCACAAATAATGGTAAATAATAATAATGTCTCTTGACACATTGCAGTGGCACTTTATCTCCAAAGTGCTTTGCAAAGCTAAATAAAATAGTACGAAAATTACATTATATTATCAAATAAAATACTAATAAAATATTTTCTCCTGAAATAATCAGGCTTTTAGCTGCTGCAGGCTGGCACAGCATTGCCCAGGCTGGGTTTGATTTTTCACAGGACACATGGGGGGTTGTTGTCCCCTGTGTCCCCCTGTCCTTTGCCAGGGGCAGGCTGGGGTGGTGTCACCCTGCCTGGGAGCTGCTGAGTGCCCCTGCTGAAGTCAGCCATGGCAAATGGAGCCACTGAGCAGAATTAAAGCTCTGAGCTCTGGCAGAGAAGCAGAGTGCCTGTGCCAGGCCCTGCTGCTGGGGGCTGCACAGGAGGGGCAGCAGCTCCAGAGACACCCAGGGATGGATGGGGCAGGGCAGGGCTGCTGGGGATGGATGGGATGGATGGATCAGGGCAGGGCTGCCGGGGATGGATGGGTCAGGGCAGGGCTGCCGGGGATGGATGGGATGGATGGATCAGGGCAGGGCTGCAGGGCTGCTCAGGGTCCTGTTCTCCTGGAGACAAGGGGTGGGAATGTTGTGATCCTTGGAATTCCCCTTTCATTCCCAGTCTGGCTTTCCCAGTGTGTGTAAGTGTAAAAAATCAATTTTATTTGTGTTTCCCCATGTGTGTAAATGTAAAAATCCATTTTATTTGTGTTTCCTTGGACCAGCATCTCTCTGGCATCTGTTCTGCCCCTGGCAGCTCCTGCTGGGGACACCCACGTGGGAATGTTGGGACAGGGGCAGGTGGAGCTTGTGTCCTGCTCCCGCCCAGGGTGGCATTGGGGACACAGTGCCAGCACCTCGGTGTCCCTGAGCACGTGGCCTTCCCTCCATGTGACCCTCCGAGGGACCCGAACCCTGGGAAGCTCCTGCCTGGCGACTGGGAACAGGGACACAAAGGGGACACACCGGGGATGTCACACACGGGGAGTGTCACACACACAGTGTCACGCACGGGGAGTGTCGCACAGCCAGTGTCACACACAGTGTCACACACATAGTGTCACACACAGTGTCACACACACAGGGAGTGTCACACACACAGTGTCACACATAGTGTTACACACAGTGTCACACACACAGGGAGTGTCACACACACAGTGTCACACACAGTGTCACACCCACAGGGAGTGTCACACGGCCCTGGCTCACAGGGCCACACCCTGGGGACACGGCAGCTTCAGAGCCTGACTGGAAGTAATATTTACATTAATTGTATTAGTCATTATACATATGGATTTATATTTATATATATAAATATAAATATGTGTGTGTGTGTGTATAGAAATAAAAATATGTATAGAATAATGTATCATACATAATTTACATATATTTATAAATTTATAAATATTATAATATACATTATATAATATAATGTAATATATAATAAAACCCACATGAAAATTTATAAACTATACATGATACAATATAGATTATAATATGTAGTTTAATGTGCATGAAAACATAAAATATATATTACAAAGTACATATAATATATATAATATATTATATATCTATAATGTTTATGCTATATAATATATGCTATATGTATATATTACATTTATTTATAACATAAATTATCTAACATATTATAGAATGTATTATAATCTTAATTATTGTTTTAATTATTATTAATTTAATTATTAAATATTTATATTATTAATTTTATTATTAATTAGAAGTAATATTTAATATTTATCCCAGTCAGAGCTTTGGACATGTTTCAAACTCCAAGGAATCCCCTCCTGCTCCTGTAAACCCAAACTCTCTGAGCAAATTGTTGAACCCACCTGATGACTTGTACTGGTGACCTTTCCTTGTTTTATGATGTAAAACAAACCCCAAGCCCCACAAAAGCGATTTTTCATCTTATTCTCTCTCAAAAACATTATTATTATATTCTTATTCTTCTTATTATTATTATTCTTATTATTATTATCATCATCATCATCATCATCATCATCATCATTAGGGCTGAATCTCTGCCCACCTTGCTGTGAGCTCTCAGCCCACCTGACACCTCCAGGTTGTTGTTTTACAGACCGGAGTCATGTTTTTAATTAATTCTTCCCTTCTGGTCCTTCTGTGCCTTAACATTAGGTTATTTTTAGTAACTACAGTTTTGCACTGAACTAAGGGTTATATCCAGGGTTATTTTGTGATGAATTTCATCTCCTGAGCTCCAGGCTTGCAGGTATTGTCAGCCTAAGTGAAGGTAAAAATATTAAAAGCATGAAGAGATGTATTGGCAGAGAGCAGAGGATGTTGTATTGGGGAGAAGTAGACACTGTAAATATTTCTGTTTCTTTCCAAAAGAAGCTGGAACCAGTTTAAAACTCTAATGTTGTCCTCAGAAGAGTTGATAAATTCAGGCCTCCTTAAAACAGAAATAAAGCTAAAAGTCATTAGTCTGGGTATTAATTTTGAGCCTTTTCACTGAGTTTGTCCTGTTTAAAGCCTCAGGACTTAGGGTTTTGTTCCTTTTGTACGACTGGGGGCTGTGGACCAGGACAGCACTTCCATGTCAGTCTGTTCTTGATCATAACATGTGCCTCAGGACACAGAAATCCCCATTATTCTGGGTCTTGTATTTGAAGAGCTGGATGAAACCGGTCAAAAATGGATATTATGGGCTCTGGTTTGGCTGCCAGTCCCAGTTTCCTGGGGATGTCACACCCAAATGTCACATAGTGCAGTGATCCATTTTAAACATTTCAATGTTTGGCTTTTGACTGGGTCATTTTCTTCTCCCGTGTCAGTATTCCCAGGAGAAATCATGGATGAGAAGATGTCCTACAAAGAGTTCCTGGATCGCAACGACACCTGGTCAGCAGAGGAGAGGGACCTGTGCTTCAAACCCATGGACATGGCTGGTAGGATGGCTCAGGGGCTGGAGCACCCTGATTTCAGCAGCTGGGGGACCTCATGGGCTGCAGGTTCTGTCCCTGAGGGGCTCCTGCTCCCCTCACGGCCTGCAGGCTCCATGCCTGATGGGCTCCTGCACCCCTCAATCATGGCCTGCAGGGTCCATGCCTGATGGGCACCTGCTCCCCTCACGGACTGCAGGCTCCATCTCTGAGGGGCTCCTGCTCCCCTCAATCATGGCCTGCAGGCTCCATCCCTCAGGGGCTCCTGCTTCCCTCACGGTCTGCAGGCTCCATAGCTAAGGGGCTGCTGCTCCCCTCATGGCCTTCGGCAGCCCCTGGATT
>NW_005054466.1:1289779-1308441 GCF_000277835.1 Geospiza fortis
TCATGGCTTTCGGCAGCCCCTGGATTCTCCAGGTGTTGGTTTTTGGTTTTGTGCCCAGCCCTGCTCAGGGGATCCTCCCTGGGGATGGGGGTGAGGGTCTGGGGTGACCCCTCCATGGTCATGGCCAGCATGGTGGGTGGATGTTGCTGTGCTGCAGGGCAGGGAGGCTCCAGGGGGATCAGCACAGGATGGATCCATGGCCGAGTGCCAGGTCCTGCCCTCAGGGCACCGTCACCCCATGGAACCTCCAGGCTGGGCACAGGGGCTGGTGACAGCAGCTGGACACGAGCCCAGGGCAGGGATTGTCCCCTGTGCTGGCCCTGCTGAGGGACCCCCTGGAATCCTGGGGGCTGCTCTGGGCCCCTCCAGCAGGAGAACCCTCGAGGGGCTGGAGTGTGTCCAGGGAATGGAGCTGGGAAGGGGCTGGAGAATCCCTGAGGGAGCTGGGAAGGGGCTGGAGAATCCCTGAGGGAGCTGGGAAGGGGCTGGAGAATCCCTGAGGGAGCTGGGAAGGGGCTGGAGAATCCCTGAGGGAGCTGGGAAGGGGCTGGAGAATCCCTGAGGGCTGTGCTCCCAGGGAACAGGGACAGGAGGAGGGGGAACGGCCTCAGGCTGGGCTGGGGAGGCTCAGGGTGGAAATTGGGGAAATTCCTTCACTCAAGAGAGGTTCAGTGTTGGCAGAGGCTGCCCAGGGCAGTGCTGAGTCCCCATCCCTGGGAGTGTTCAAAGCCCAAGCAGACACAGCATTTTGTGATTGTTTTGGGGGTATTTGGTCAAAGGTTGGAGTTGATTGTCTTGGAACTCTTTTCCAACCCTAATAATTCTGGGGTTCTATGCCCAGAGCAGGTTTTGGGGGACTCCCACAGCCGAGCTGCTGTGAGCACTGTGGGTTTCAGTGCAGGCCTCCCCAGATGTGTCCCTCTGACCTGCAGTGTCCCCTGCCTGTCCCTGTGTCACATCCTGCCCTGCCGCTGGGGCTGTCCCACACCTCTGCAGCTGCTGACACTGCTGAGTACAAGCTGCACCTTGTGCAGCCCAGCCCTGCACACTGATACCCTTTCACCCAGCAGCTTCCCCTCCATTTTCTCCTTTTTCTCCCTCATTTTTTGAAATGAAATTGCTTGCTGGCTCCAGGAGCACCTGAGAAATGTGGGTCCTGCCCAGATTATCCCAGGCAATCAACCTGGAAACATACAGGATGGAACTTCTTTCTTTTTAATATATTTTTGAGTACTGTAGGCTTGCTTAGGGCATGATTTTCTTACTGACTATGAAGAACTGATGTATTTTTACAAGGATAAGTAATGATGCATGGAAGAACTGGAAGAGCCACAGGTTTCTTGGGTTTTCCCTCCTGTTGCTGTGTGGGTGCAGAAATGGGACATTGGTGTTGTTCTGATCATGAGCCAGATGTCAAATTTGTTAATTAGGAACAATTTACATACCTGGCCTGGCACCCAGTGTTCTTTTGGCCTGAATAATATGAATATTTTAGTTTATTTGTTGCATGAAACCACATTTCTTTAGGTTTCATGTCCTTGGAGTGTGTTGCACACCTGTACAGGCACCACATAAAGTTCAGGATCAAAGTTAGGGTTGTGTTGTGTTGCTCTTCCAGTTGGATATAAATGAGATTCTGCTTAGAGTTCCCATAATGGAGCAGAGATCAGACTCAGAGAAATCATTTAGTTTATTCAATATTTGTATGCCCACCCTTTCGAAAATGGGAGGATGATTTTCTCCCAAGGAGAGGATTCTCTGGCCAGTGGTGTAAAGGATCTCCTGACCAGCATCCCTGTAAATCCTTGTTTTTGGGAAGAAAGAGGGGAAATTTCAGCTCTCCCATTCCTCCCTTTTCCCTCTGGAGCAGAGGTGGGTTGGCCCAGAGATCTGAGCTGCCCATTTTTTCCACATCATCCAACTGCTGGGCAAAGAGAGAACATCAGCAGGATCTCTTTTCATTTTAAATTGGTTTCAGTCATGCTCTTTTTTTCCCTTGTTTTTTGGGGTTGTTTTTTTAACTGGAAAGAAGGCAGTTGTTCAGACCTGGCAATACTGTTGTAAACGGCTCAAAATCAAAATATTCTGCACGTTGCTCTGAGGCAAGATGTTGTCTTGGCATCTCAAATAATCTGACAGGTTTATAAAGGAATTCACTCAGCTCACCTGATCTTGACATCCCAGCCCACTGTGGGCATGGGAACAGCTCAGGCTGGGCTCTCAGCCCTGCAGGGAGCACTTCTGGCATGAAAATGAGCCACAGCCCTCAGCCAAATCCCCCTGAGCTGGGTTTAACTGGAGGAAATCCAAGTGTCTGGAAATAGGGTGCTCACCTGGAGAGGAGAAGCTCCAGGGAGAGCTCAGAGCCCTTGCAGGGCCTGAAGGGGCTCCAGGAGAGCTGGAGAGGGACTGGGGACAAGGCATGGAGGGACAGGACACAGGGAATGGCTCCCAGTGCCAGAGGGCAGGGGTGACAGGGACCTTAAAGGCCACCCAGTGCCACCCCTGCCATGGCAGGGACACCTTCCACTGTCCCAGGCTGCTCCAAGCCCTGTCCAGCCTGGCCTGGGACACTGCCAGGGATAGGACAGTGTGCCTGGGACGCTGGGGGATGTTTCAATTTCCCAGTAACTTGGTGTAAATACCAGTCCATAGTAAATACCAGTCCATAAAATACCAGTTCATACTGGGGTGCAGTTCCTAGCTGGGAGAGCTCAGAGATCCCACACCTTTCCCTGCTCTGGGCTGAGCTGAGCCCAGCCTGTGCTCCTGACTCAGATTCATGGGCTGTGGCCATCAGGGCAGATGGTTCCTCCTGGAGGAGAGGGCACAGTTTCTCCAGGAACAGTCATGATCCACTTGCCCCAAAAATCAGCCTGAGCAACTGAGGGTGTAAATTCTAATTGGGAAGGGGTTTGCTCCAAAAGCAGCCTTTCCTTGGAAGTGCAGTGCTGGGACCTGCTGCATCTCCATCCTCCTGTTCCAACGGTGGTCCCTGTCCCCTGAGTGGTGTCCCTGTCACCCTGAGTGGTCACCTTGCCTGCTTGTGTCTCTGCCAGACCCCTTCAGCATGCACAGAGGGGAGAACCTGCCCGAGCTGTCCTTCCCCACGGACATGAAGAGCGCGCCGCTGTTCCCGGGCCACGCCGATGCTGCCAGGGACATCCTGGGTGAGCTCCCCTGGACAGCCCTCCCCAGCTGCCAGCTGGGCACTTGGCTCTCTTGTCTTTCTTGTACTGGAAATTCAGGTTAATGTTGGAACGCCAGGATGTTGGTTGAAGGTTCATTTTCATGTACTGAAAATTCAGGTTGATTTTGGAAACCATTTCTACCTTTCTTAGTAGGAAGGTAGAACTAAAATGCATTCTAAGAGTTAATTGGACAAAGTAGTTTTAAAAGACCTTGAATGTGTGTATCTTGTGACTTTTGGTGCCTTCTCTTTATGCACTAAGTCTGAGTGTAGATGGTGTGCAGAATTTGGATTAGAGAAAAATAAACAACAACCTGAAGTCTGAAAAATCCAAAAGTCCCATCCATCTCTCAGTCCTGGCACAGAACTTCTTAGGGTCTCCCCATCAGGGAATCCACGAGGGAGGTTTCCACAGCTGTAAATTCACAAGCCTTTTTTTTCCCCTGCTCTTGTTTTAGTGGCTAAAACCCAGATACTCAGGAGCTGTTGCTGCAAAGTACTCTTCAGGATTTCAGCTCTTGGATTATTATATCAGTATTGGATTATTAAGGGATTACCAGCTGGAATTAATGGGGGCAGAAGCAGAAAGCCAAAGAAAATAATTTGCTTGTGTTTACTCTCTTAAACCTTGTCAGCAGGTTCTGTTACATACAGAATTAATGGTTTGTGAAGCAGAACTAACATTTGATGCAGATTTATCTGAACTGCTGCCGAGCAGAACAGTCCAAGTGTGGTGGGACTTGAAATTTAGGAGAGGAGTCATTAGGGCTGGTGATTAACAGAAGTTTTTTTATTTCCTTAGCTCCACATGGATCCATGATGGGACCTGAACAGCCTTTCCTGGGGTCCCTGTATTCCCCTGCAGAGGCTCTGGACCCATCAGCCTTCATGGGCCTCGAGTCAGGCACAGAATTCCTGCCAGGAAAAGCAGGTGAGAAGCAAATGTTTCCTCTGACTGGCTGGGTTTGGAGGGTTTGCAGCTGGGAAATCCCACTTTATGAGTCCTAAAAATCTTGGTAGGGAGTTGATACATAAAATGAGTCAAGATTGGAAAGTTTCCTCTTGGCATGGACAGCTGTTGGTTCAGGGGAGCGTTCTGGTGGGAGGCCCTGGCACAGCCAGAGCAGATGTTGCTGCCCCTGGATCCCTGGCAGTGCCCAAGGCCAGGTTGGATGAGGCTTGGAGAACCCTGGGATAGTGGAAGGTGTTCCTGCCCATGAGATGAGCTTTAAGGTCCCTTCCAGCCCAAACCATGCTGGGATTCTACATTAGCAGGTCACAGGATGGATGAGGTTGGAACTTTTCCAACCCCCCTGCTTAGGCAGAGCTACCCAGAGCCACTTGCCCAGGAGAACCGAGGAAAGAAACTCCTCTTTGGGCTCCTGGGGTCAGTGCTGGGTGTAACTCTTGTCTGATGGGAGCTCTCATTCCCAATAATCCTGGGAGAACAGAGGTTCTGCTGCCTCTTGTAGAGGGAATTGAAATTCCCTGAGGGTGAACCCCAAACCCAGCAGAGTCAAACCTTCCCCTGGGAAATCAAAGCCCTGTGGGGTCAGGGCTGGACTCAGTGTGTTTGTTTCCCACAGCCCCTGAAGAATACTGGATGGGAGCTCAGCAGGACATGAAGGGACCAGATACCTCTTTCTTTGTTGAGCCACCAGGTAAAAACCAGTTGTGAGCTGATCTGCAGGAAGTGTTGGCAGAGAGCTCCCAAGCAGCAGAACCAGCTCCTCTCCTTGTCTGCCTCCTCAAGGGACACCAGGCTGGGACAGAGGGAGCTGGCCAAGGACAGTGCTGCTTCTGCTGCTCACATCAATGTAGAATGGAAATGAGCCTTTGGGGAGTGGGAATGGCTTTAAACTGAAAGAGAGTGGGGTTAGATGGGATATTGGGAAGGAATTCCTGGCTGGAGGGTGGCAGGCCCTGGCACAGGTGCCCAGAGCAGCTGGGGCTGCCCCTGCATCCCTGGCAGTGCCCAAGGCCAGGCTGGACAGGACTTGGAGCAGCCTGGGACAGTGGGAGGTGTCCCTGCCATGGCAGGGGTGGCATTGGGTGATCCTGAGGGTCCCTTCCCACCCAAACCTTTCTGGGATTTTACAATTACCTTTAAATTCTGGTCACAGATAAATCTTTGAAGCTCCGCTGGAGCATTATCCCATTGGGAATTTGTGTGTATTACAAAACTTGACCCACAATGGGATCTTTATTTCTGTGAAGAAGCTGAGGACAGTTTTACCCTGATGATGGGTAGGAAGTGTTTCTGGAGCTGGGGGTGGGACTGGGAGGGTTTGTAGCACAATCCTCCCCAACTTTGCCACTTCTCCTGGGATTCAAGAGTTTTCCTGGGCGCTGCACAAATTATTTTCCTGAGAGTGGGCAATCAGAGCAGATTCTCTCTGAGCTGAAGGGGATTCCCTCCCCGGGGTGGCTGAGGCAGCACCTGCAGGTGTCCCCCCATGCCAGCAGCTCCATGATCTGAGGCCTCTCCAGGAGCTGATTCCAGCTGCTTCTGTTGGCAGTGCCCCCTGCAGCCACAGAAGCCATAAGGACGAGCCTGCCCGAGAGCCCCACGGCAGCAGCAGCCCCTGGGAGCGTTCCTGCTGCAGCCCCAGCCCTGCCAGCAGAGGCTGCAGCCACTGAGGGACCCCAGGCAGCAGCTCCAGGTGAGTCCTGCAGCCTGGAGGGGGGCAGGGGGTGGGAGAACATGGAATCGCCTCTCCTGAGGAAACACAGCGAGGTGGGAACAGATCTGCTGTGCCTGCAGGTGAGGGAGGAGCAGCAAACCTGCTCAGTGGTGTCCCAGTCCAGGAGCTGATTCCATGGCTCTGTGCTGTCTCCACATTTGAGCTCCAGGAAAATCCCGAGGCTGTGGTTACAGCAGAGGGAGGGAATGGTTTAGGGAGAAAAGGTCCCTGAGGTCACTGGGTCCAACCCTTCCCCAGCACTGCCAAGGCCACCACTGAGCCACGGCCAGATCTAGTCACAAGGACCTTGAACCTGTCCTTTTAAAGATTCTCTTTAAAATCCCAATTTTTAACATATTTATACACAGACTCATAGTGCCAGTTGTTGTCCAGTTTCCTAATACTTCATCCCACTCATTCCCCTAATTCTCCAGGGAACATCCATACTGCTTTTAATATCTACCTATTTACAGTCTTATTCACATGTAAAATCACAATCTTTACATTTTATTTTGGAGAAGATCATGATATCTCTTAAAAAATCCACAACAAAGTCAAACCCAAATGAGGGCTGGTGCATGATGGATCCTCTTGGTTTGGTTCACTAAAATATTTGTTTTATCTAAATGGATCCTTAAGTACCATTTTACAAGGGGCTTTTTAGATTTTTCTGTTTCTTTCTGACTTCAGTCTAAGTATCTAAATTAGATTTCATACATTTTCCACTGGTTGGGGAGGATATTTTTAGATGTGACTCAAAAAATCAGTAGAAATGTTGCTTTTTGGTCATCAGCAATAGATGGGAGATGTTCAGGGCACTGAGCTGCAGGACACAGAGGGTGGGCAGAGCTTGGGGCTGTCGAGATGAGGAGCTGTAGCAGAGGGATCCAGTGCTTCTGGCACTGATCATTTGGCAAAGCTTGCCTCTGGAGAGCTGAAACATTAAACAAAAACTGACTGAAAAACCTCCTTCAAGGGGATTTTAGGCAAATAGGAGCTTAAATGCAGAGCTTTGATTGTGCTGTGAAGTGACAAATGTTGGTTTGGAGCTAGCAGCTCAGTGTTAGGAGATACTGTGTGAAAAATGAACGAGGCCAATTTGAAGGAATAGAGGGAGTTTGGGATTTGTGGGAGGATTTTGTGTCAGGAGTGCCAGAGCTCCTGCTCAAGCACCAACCAAACCCCACCACCAGTACAAATCATGTTTACAATGAAGTGTGTGGCTTTGGAGGGTGTGCTTTTGGAAAACCTGCTGGGCTCACACAGGTGATCCCACATTTTCTGTGTCCTGCAGTAGAGGGAAAAGGAGTTTTCCTAAGGAGCTTCCAGCTGTGGCTGCTGGAAGTGTCCCAGGGCAGGATGGAGCAGCCTGGCATGGTGGGAGGTGTCCCTGCCAGGAGAAGGGAGCGGGACTGGAGCTGGGACATCCTGAAGGTGCCTTGCAGCTCCAGCCATGCTGGGGCTCTGCTGGCTGTGCTTCCTGGCTGGGCTCTGCTGGAATGTGCTCCTGGCACAGGATCCAGCAGCTCTGGCCCCCTGCCAGCTGTTTGGCATCGGGCAGCTTTGGCACAGAGGTAATCCATGCTGCTGGAGCAGATGGGAGCCCCTGTGCAGCCAGGGGTGCACACAGGGCACGGGGGGCTGCAGCAGGAGAAGCTCTGGTGCAGCCAGCAGTGGATAAGGATGGAACACGTGGGTGAGCTGCTGGCAGGGGGGGGTGGTGCTGAAAGCCAGGAGGAGACACAGGGAGGGAGCCCTGGCTGTTGCCCATGCACAAAGCAGCAGGTCAGGAGTTTCCATGGGGTTCTCCCTGACCTGTGGTGCCTGTGTCCCTGCCAGGTGCAGCCTCTGCCCCCACCACTGACGCTGCGTCCCTTCCTGCAGAGAAAGCTGGGGCTGGCCCTGCTGGAGACACCAAACCTCCCCAGAGTCCTGCAGCAGCAGCAGCCAGCCCTTTCCAGGCCACAGATGGGGGCTTTGCTCCTGCACCTGAAGCCAGCCCTGCCAAAGGTGTCAATGACGTGTCCACCCCGGGGACAGAGCTCGGCTTCGCCCCGGCAGCGGGTGCTGGATCCCACCATGGGGTGGATTTGGGGTTTGCTCCAGCAGGTACGGAGTCCCACCAAGCCATGGATTTTGGATTTGCCCCAGCAGCAGGTGTGGAGTCCTGCCAAGCCATGGATTTTGGATTTGCCCCAGCAGCAGACGTGGAGTCCCACCAGAACATGGATTTGGGGTTTGCCCCAGCAGCAGGTGTGGAATCTCACCAGAACGTGGATTTGGGATTTGCCCCAGCAGCAGGTGTGGAATCTCACCAGAACATGGACTTGGGATTTGCCCCAGCAGCAGGTGTGGAATCTCACCAGAACGTGGATTTGGGATTTGCCCCAGCAGCAGGTGTGGAGTCCCACCAGACCGTGGATTTGGGGTTTGCCCCGGCAGCAGACACAGAACCTCACCATACCTTGGATTTGGGATTTGCTCCAGCAGCAGATAGCAAAGCTCAGCACGTTATGGGCTCTGAGTTTGGCCCAGCAGCAGGTGCAGAGTTTGCCCCAGCAGCAGAAGTCAGCCATCACCATGGCCTGGATTCTGGGTTTGCTCCTGCAGCTCCAGCCAAGGCTGTCCCTGCTGTGGATGGTGGGAACGTGGCAGCTCAGCCTGGCCCTGCAGCTGCCCCCAGCATTGCTGTGTGTGGGGAGCTGCTGACATCTGAGGCTGCCCTTCAGCAGGACAAGGCTCCTGCAGGTGAGTGTGCCCAAATCCCAGAGTCCCAGTCACAGATAGTTCAGGCTGGAAAAGGCCTCTGAGGTTAGGGAGCCCAGCGTTGGTTGGCTTTGGGTGAAGCACCTTGAGGAGAGCTCAGCTCTGCTCTCAGGAGACACAGAAAATGCATCATGGAGATTCTTCACTTACAAAACATAAAACCAGAGGTTTTTAATGATTTTTCAATTGTCATTGGGCATTCTTAGCAGTGCTGGGTGGTCTGAGGACAGCCATGGGGAGGTGCTGGCTCATCCCTCTGTGTCACCACCACCCTCAGCTCTCCCTGAAATCTCCCACATCCTGTAGGACACAGAGCTGACAAACAGAGGTTCTTGAAAACAATTTCTGAAGAGACTAAAAGGCTTCGTTGATAATTCTGGGACCTTTCCTTGGGATGCCTGTAGGTGTTGAATGCTGGGAAGGCCATGTTTGGTTCTCCATGTGCTGGTTGCTGTGCTGTGTGGATTTCTCCAGGGACACCATCCCTCTGGAGAGAAAACTGCTCTCCAAAATAGTATTTATTTTATATTTATATTATTAAAATGCAGTAAATAGTCCTGGGCAGAGGCAGCATATGTGGATGGAGTTGGAGTGAGATATTTTTTCTTACCTTCTAATACTCTTTCGTTTAAAGATGAGGATAAATTTAAAGAGAGAAGTTTTAACAAAAAAACTCCACTAGAATGTAGAGACTGAGAGGCCCAGGTGGATGAATGAAACAGGAAGTGCAAGACAATGCAGGAAGGTAGAAAGATCCTAAAAATCAGGTTTTGAAAGTGAGGAAACCCTTCAGTTCCATGTGGAAGATAAAAAATTAGGCGAGGGGGTGAATTTTTTCTAATTTAATCTGATCTATATTTAAAACGAGGAATTTTTACTCTTTACATTCTCTTTACAGAAGCAACAGCAAAGGTGGAGGCGGAATCCAAAGCCCCAGAAGTTGGTGTGGATCACTCAGAGGAGATGAAGGACAGGAAACCTCCCCCGAGCCCCCGGGAGGAGGAAATTCCCGGGAACACCAAGCAGCCCCCGGAGACAGCAGGTGGGAAATGCAGCCAGGGCACAGCTCTAGCACAGCCCCACACGGGCACAGCTCTGCCCCAGGCTCCAGAGTGCAGCCCCAGCAGGTTTTCAGTGCCTGCTGACACAGGGCACAATCACAGGACTTGTCCTTTCCTTCCCCCTGCGCAGTTGTTGTACCAATGCCTGTCATCGTTTCCCTTTCTGTTCAAAATTTAAATAAAATTAATTACAGAGAGAACGGCTCTCCCTTGTAATTATGCCTTACAAATGAAAACTGGCTGTAATTATGCAGAGTGAGGAATGTTGTGGTGGCTGTGTGGATGTATTGGAAGGTATAGATGAATACAAGATGATCAGCATTAGCCAGGGACTCCAGGCTGATAATGGAGTTCATTCTGGATTTGAATTCCCAGTGGGAAGCTGGGATAGTCTGAACTGGGCTGATTACAAAGAGGAAAAAACCCAAACAAACCCTCACCCTCTGCTTAAGAGCCCTGAAACAGCCCCTGCTCCGTGTTCTACCCCCACCTTGGCATGTGCCAAATATAAAAGTGCCGCTGAAATGGGATTGTGAGGGGGTGAACCAACCATGTCTCATAAACCTCATTCCTGTTAAACACAAAATTAAGCCCTTTGCAAGGGCTGGGGTTTAGCTGCAGGCTGCCTGCACTCCTGAGACCTGAAGCTTTCTGTTCCTGTCTTTCATGTTCCAGCTGAAGCAAAAGGAGCACTAGAAAATAAAGACCTTCCAGAAAAATCTGCTCCTGCTGAGAATGGTGAGACGCAGAAGGAGGAGGCTGAGCACAACCACGTCCAACACGCAGAACCTCAGGAAGGGAAAACCCTGCAGGAGCCCACAGGTAGGACAGAAATCATAACGTAGAAAATAATTCCATTTCCTCATGGAAGCCTGCTCTGGGAACTCTCCACCTTCTGCTCCTGGCTGTGGGGCCACCTGGGCCAGCAGAAATGTCTTTGTGGGGCTCTCAGTGCTCCTGGTGCTGGGCTCACCCTTCCCCTCGGATCCCTGCCCTCTCCAAGGCTCTTCCCCCTCACGTTCAAACTAAAAGCCCAAATCCCTGTGCTCTGCGTGCTTTATCACTGGGACTGGCTCACAGCTGTGCTGGGGGATTGCAGAGCTCCCATCTCTCTGCCATCAGCACTGGCTTTTATTTTGCTGTTGAAAAGGACTGGTAATTCTCATGAGGATATTCCCAGGGAGGATCTCCTTCCCAACTGAGCTGTGCAATTGCCAAAGGAAGATGTGATTTTCTCCTGCTCCACTGACCCAGCCTCCAGAGGGGCTGGTGCTGCTCACACTTGCTGTGGAGGAGGATTTGTGGGCCAGGGCTGAGTGACAAACAACTGCTGCTCTCCTCACCCCTGAGGGATCCCCAGGGACACAGCAGGTGACCCTGGGACCGAGGCTCTGCCTCCCCCTGCTTCCTCTCTGGCTGCTGGGGAAACTTGGCTCTCTTGCCCCCATCTCTCTTCCCATCTTCCCACCAAACTTCTGTTTTCCCACTCTGGAAGGATGCCAGCTAGAGATATAAAAAGGCTCTCTCTGATCTTGTCTTGCTGAGACAAAATGGATCTTTAATGCATTTTTTAAAAAGCAATGGCATGTCCTTGCAAGAACTGGTGCTTTTTGGTGGGGCAAGAGCCTGTGTCAGACTTGTCTTTAAATAGCACTGGTGGATGGATTTGGGGTAGATCACACAGGTGTTGCGGTAAATACCTACCCCAGCCCTCCTGAGGTGGCTCTGGTGTGGTTCCAGTGGGAAATCCTGCCTGTAGGGCCTGTTTGAGGGGGCTGCAGCCACATAGAAAATATATTTATTATTTCTTTTATCAAGCAAATAGTGGCCTTGATGTTTGAGCAGGCTTCCTGTATTCCAGGTCTTCCCACTGCACAAGTCAGGCAAGCTCCCAAATCCAGGGACCGTGGGTTTGGCAGAGCAAAACCTGCCCCAGTGCCTCTCACAGATGTGCCAGAGGAGCATCCTGTAGGTGTCCCACAGCAGAAGAGTCCTGAGCCCAGAGCAGACCCCTGTTCCACAGTGGAGCTTGGCTGTGGTGCTGGAGCATCCCCTCGCTCTAGGGTTCCTCACAAAAAGGCCACCAGTGTCCCCACGGAGCCTGTGGAGAGCTGCAGAGATCCCCCCCAGGAAAACTGGGATTTGGAAGGTGCCATGGTGAAGAAAAAGAAAAAGAAACCAAAACAAAGGAGAAACCAGCTGCCAAGAGGGATGGAGTTCTGGGAGGAGAATGGAACCTGCAGAGGAGCCAGGAGTGCTCCCTTTGGGGGGGAGTGGCAGAACCCAGCCATGTGTCCTGGAACAGCCCCTGGAAGCAGAGCTCTGGATGTGCCACAGGATGCTAAAATAACAGCTGGGAGTCATATCCTGGAGGAGAAAAACACCTTCCTTGTGCCAGCCCCAGGACAGCAGGGCCCCAAATCCAGCGTGCTGGATGGCAGCCCCAGGGAGGAGATGGAGCCAGAGGGAAGGAGAGCTGCCAGCTGCATGCTGGGGTCTAAGGGCCAGGGCAAAGAGGGCAGGGCTGAGGTGCAGGAATCTGCTGCAGCCAAGGAGCCCAGCAAGGCCACGGAGAGAGACTTCCCCAGGAAAAATGAGAAGAGAGAGGACAAGGAGTCAAAAGGTGCCGAGCTGAAGGTCAATCTGAGCACAGCAGGAGCTCCCTTACAGACCAAACCTGTGGAATTGCCTCTGTCCCATAAAAACAAGGAGCCCAAATCCCCATCTCCAGGGCAGGAAGCACCCGGTGACTCTGTCCAGCCTTCCCTGGTAACAGCAGCCAAGAAAAAGTGGGAAAAAAGCAAAGGGTTTGAAAGGGAACCCCTCAAACAGCCTCACCTGAAGGCTGCAGCCATGGACAAGCTCCCTGCAGAGCCAAAGGCAGCTGCAGAAAGTGAAAGAGGGTCAGAGGGAGCACTGAGGAGCCCAACAGACAGAGCTCCTGGAGCTCCTGTTCCAGTTCCAGCAGAAGCTGGGGAAGTTCCAGCTGGGCAGGGCAGGGCCCAGGGTGTCCCCAAACCTCCCAGCCCTGGTGAGGCAGGGGGCAGGGGGGTGGCAGCAGATCCAAAGCAGGGGAAAGGGTTCCCTGGTTGTGAGCAGCAGGCTGGGACAGAGCCCAGCCTGGCACACAGCACAGACAGGCCAAAGAAAAAGCGCAGTGAAGGGAAAGGCAAAAGAATGAAAAGCTGCTCAGAGCAGGTGATGCTCTCAGAGGATGGAGGCAAATGCACTGATGGAGCAAGGGCGGATGAGGCTGGGAAGGAAACAGTTTATCCTGAAAATGGCCAGGCTGTTCCTGCCAGAGGACACCCCTCAGGCAGCCCTGCACAGGCCTGTCCTGCAGACAAGCCCAAAAAAAGAGGCAGTGATGGAAGGAGCAAAAAGGGGGAAAGGAGCTTTTTCCAGCAGCCTTTCCTCGAGAATAAGATGGACTCAGGGAGTTTTCCTGAGGGAGCTGATAAGGTGAAGGAGGGCAGTGATAAGGGCAGAGAGCAGGGCTGTGTCCCTGCTGGGGGCTTGCAGGAAAATGCAGCTAAAATGCAAAGGCCAATTGAGCTGGGACCGGAGAAACAGAACGAAAACGTTGGCAAAGGTGAAACAGCTGATTTGGGAGCTTTAGACCAAGCTTTGCTGCTGGAGAAGAGCAGAGAGGAAGCCAAAAATCCTGCTCTGGCTGCCACCACAGAGCAGGTGGGTTTGGCTGGGAAAGGCAGAGAGGCCGGAGCTGCTGGGCTCAGCTCGGATGTGCCAGTGCTGGCAGAGAAACCCAGGAAGAGGAGCAGTGATGGGAGAAGGAAACAGCCTGAGAAAAGCCCCTCTGGGCAGGCAGCTGTCCTGGGGGCTGGGGGGGAAGGCAGGCAGGAGCAGGTGGCTGCAGGCAGGAAGGAAATGGGCTTGGCTGAGGAGAAGGGGCCTGGTTTGCAAAGAGAGAGGCTGGAGGAGGAGCTGGGGAAGCCCAAAATCCAGGGTGGCACTGGGAGCTTCTCTGAGCAGCCAAATCTTCCAGGCCAGAAATCAGAGACTTCAGAGCCAGAAATAGGGAAAGGAAACTTGGAAACTAAGGAAACTTGGCCTGTGAATAAAGGGAAGGAAGCAGATAAATCCCCAGGGCACAGGGCAGGGATGCACAGTCCCACCAGGGAGCTGGGCATGGACAAGCCCAAGGGTAAAAGCAGAGATGGGAAAGGCAAAAAGGCTGAGCACAGCCCTGAGCTGCAGGCAGGTGACTTCCCTGCAGTGGGACATGTTCAACAAACTCAGTCTGAGGAGGGCAAAGAGAATTCCAGGACTCCAGAGGTGCTGCTGGGTCACCTGCCTGATCCTGCCAAGGCACAGGCTCCTGCTTTGCCTCTGGAGCCAGGGAAGTCACACACAGGTGGGGAAGAGAAGCACAGAAAGGGGGAGCCTGACCCCCAGCTGGAGCATAAAGCAGGAGCAGGGATGTTCCCTCCTGCTGGCCTGGAGATCAGGGATAAACCTGAGGCAGGAGGTGCCAGTCCTTGCAGCAGGGATAAAAATCCTATTCCAGAGCATCCAGCAGTGTCAGATCCCAGCCTGGCCCCAGTCACTGAGAGATCTAAAAAGAGGGGCTATGATGGAAGCAGTAAAAAGGCTAAAAATGCCTCCAGGCAGCCTGTTCCTCTGGAGGCAGAATCAGACAGGAGTGAGGCACAGCCTGCCATGGGAGCTGGGCTGGAATGTGGGGTGGAAGACACAGATCTTGTAGATGAAAACAGAAACATTAAAAACTTTCCCACTGGCCCTCAAAGACTTGGGAATAATAAAGGAAGGGACTTGAAATCCATGTCTCAGAGCCCAGCAAGTGGCCCTGGGGGTGGGGGTGATGCTCCCTGTGGCCTCCCAAAGCAGAGAGAGGGGGGTGCAGGGACTGGGGGCCTTCCTCCTCCTCCTCCTCCTCCTCCTCTGGAAGCAGTGGCAGAGAAAAGCAGCAAAGAGCCTGGAGCTGGTGCTAAGGAGGAGATGCAGACCCAGAGATCTCATGAGCAGCCCAAAGAACCTGGAAAAGAGGTTTCCCAGAAAGGTGGGAAGAGCAGAGAGCCTGGTTCCCAGGGTGGCCAGCCCGAGGACAAAAGTCACCTTTGTCCCTTGGCAAAGGTGGGTGATAAAGAAATAAAACCCACTGATACAAAGGTGGGTGATAAAGAAATAAAACCCACTGATACAAAGGTGGGTGATAAAGAAATAAAACCCACTGATACAAAGGTGGGTGATAAAGAAATAAAACCCACTGATACAAAGCACAACACTGCCAAGGCTCCCTCAGAGCTTCCTCATGAGGCAGCAGATCCAAAACACAGAGCAGCCTCTGGAGCTGCTGAGGGGACAGAGGGACCAGAGGCCACCATGTCCTGTGCAGAGAAGGGCACAGGGAGGTCCCCAGCCCCTGCAGGGACACCTGGCAGCACAGGGAGCATCTCCCCAGCCCCTGCAGGGACACCTGTGGCTGTGCCAGGAGCTGGCAAGGACAGGAAGGCTGGAGGGGCTGAGCAGGGCAGGGACATGAAGAATGAGCAGAGCTCACCCCAACACCAGAGCACTCCCAGCACTGAGCCTGAGGCTGCTGGGACAGCTGCCCAAACTACCCAAAACCAGCCTAAAGAGAACAAAAAAGGTCCCTGTCAGCCTGCAGAGGAGGGCCCTGCTCTCCTGAAGGATGCTCCTCGTGCTGGGGAGGTTCTCCTGAAGGTCTCTCCAGTGTCAAAGTCTGAGGGGAATAAACCTCAAGAGAAAACCAAGGAAAAGGATTCTCCAGCCAAAACCAAAGAAAAGGAGTCTCAGGACACAAGTAAAGAAAGAGAAACTCAAAATACAACTAAAGAAAAGGAATCTCAAGACATAACCAAAGAGAAGGAATCTCAAGACATAACTAAAGAAAAGAAGTCTCAGGACACAACTAAAGAAAAAGAATCTCAGGACACAATTAAAGAGAAGGAATCTCAAGAAGTAACTAAAGAAAAGGAATCTCAGGACACAACTAAAGAGAAAGAATCTCAAGAAATAACTAAAGAAAAGGAATCTCAAGAGACAGCCAAAGAAAAAGAATCTCAGGACACAACCAAAGAGAAGGAATCTCAAGAAGCAACTAAAGAAAAGGAATCTCGAGCCCCAGCTAAAGAGACAGAAGAAGAAGGAGAACAGAAAGTGGTGAAAGAGGCAAAGAAAGAGAGAATGAAGGCAGCAGAGCAGCTCAAGGGCTACATGAGACCCACCAAGGCGCGGGGGGTGCCAGCCCTGGTGCCAGCCCTGGCGGGCAGAGCCGTGCCCCGGGGGCAGGACAGAGGTGTGTGTGTGTGCCCAGGGCTGCTGCCTGCCCTGCCCTGCCCTGGCATGAGCCCCAGTGGGCATCCAGCGTGGCATGAGGGGTGCTGGCTGCTCTCAGGGCTGCTGGGGCTGCTTGCCTGGCTCACAGTGCTCGTGCCCAAGGGCACAGCTGGCACACGCTGTGAGTGCCGAGCTCTGCCTTGGGGCAGCCGTGGGGACTGAGGTACAGCTGGTGTGTGTGGAGGGTTTGGGTGTGACAGTGTGCCCTGGCCCTGCTCAGGGATGGAGGATGCCAGGGGCAGGAAATGTTCTGGGTGCCTGCTGTTGGCAGGGTTTGGCTCTATCCCACCTCAGACCAGCTGCATTCCCTTCTCCTCCTGCAGTTGGTTTGGCTTGAGCCTCCTTGAGCCTCTTCATCCACAAGATGTGTTTCCTTCTAGAACCAAAACCTTTTCCAAAGCAGTTCTAACAAAACAATGGTGGGACTGATGTAAATTTTGGGATTTTATCCCTCTTAGGAGACTTTGGATGGGCTGGTCAGCATCCAGGGCTGGGCACCCTGGCTGTTCTCCAGGGAACAAGGTCCCTGTGCTCATAGGAAATGAGCTGGAATTCATCCCACAGAAATGAATCCAGTTCTTAGAAATTTTGAAATATGGCTAGAGATGAAATTACCAATATTCTTGTACTTGTGCTCATTCTAAATCTTCCTCAGAAGGAGTTGGCATCTCTGTGAACCCCACTCTGCTGAGATGGGCTGGGGAGTTTCTCCCTGCCCTCAGGTGCTCTCCATTTGTGCCTTGTCATCAGGCATGGAAGTTTGCTACTGTTCCTGCAGAGTTTCTTGCTGCCAGTTTGCATGATGCAGCCACTAACTCACCAGACCCCGAGCTCCAAAGTGCCTTAACATGCTGCTCAGGTTTTTGAGAGGTTTTGTAATTTTAATGAGTATTGCATAACCTGAAGTAGTTCTATTTTAGTGGAAGTGGTGTTCTCTGCATGAACTTGTGCCTGCAGAAGTGATGCTCTTTGGTGCATGATGCAACAAAACAAAGGGAAAGCTGAAGGCAGCATCTTTTACAAAACCAACATTGCTTCCAAGCCTTTCCATTGTCTGCCAGGAGTTTCTGGAGGAAAAGCTCCTCCTGAATATCTCGCACAGGTAACAGTGCACGGACTGGAGTCCTGGCTCAGAGTAGCACTGCAGCCTGTGAGTAAGTTGGCACAACCTTGCACCTGGAAGTTGCAAAGTTTGTGCCAAGTCCTGATGTCAGTTTACTCAGGGCTTTGATAACCTTCCATTGCTTTCCTTCTTTCTACACTTTGTAGGGTCAACAGTTGGTTTGTTGGGGTTTCTAGGAGGAGCTCAGAGTGCCCAGCTCTGAATTCCTCCTAAAGGTGCTGGGCTCTGCCCAGGCTCCCCAGGACATGGGCACATTCCCAACCCTGCCAGAGCTCCAGGAGAGTTTGGACAGCACTCTCAGGGATGCTCAGGGTGAGATTTTGGGGTGTCTGTGCAGAGCAGTTGGATCAGTGATCTCTGTGGGTCCCTCCCAGCTCAGGAGTTTCCATGGTTCCAGGGCTGAGCTTGTTTTGGAGCTCCTGGTGCTGTGTTCCTGCAGCAGCTGAAGGTGCTTTGCCATCCCAGGGCCCCAGCATCATTAAGGTTGGAGTCCTGTGCCCAATGCCAGCCTTGTCCCCAGCCCAGAGCACTCAGTGTCACCTCCAGGAGTTCAGGGATGGGCAGCCCCTGCCCACAGATCAGATCCATGACTGAGGCTTTTGTCTCCATTTCCATCGGTGCTGGCCCTTCCTGGAGCAGCTGTTGCAGAGCTGCAAACACCCTGGGGCCTGGCTGGCTCCCTCAGCTGGCACAAGTGCTGTGGAGGTGCCTGCAGGGGGAATTCACACCCCAGTGGCACCGAGCTGAGCCCGGCGCTCAGGGAGGGCAGAGGTGCTGCCATCCCTGGCCAGGTGACTGTGCTTGTTCATGGCAGAGATCAGGGAATTGGTCAGGCTGGAGAAGCCCAGCCTTTAACCCCAGCACTGCCAGGGCCACCCCTGCCCCACATTCCCCCCTGCCACATCCACACGTTTTTAACCATTTCAGGGCTGCTGGTGGCAGCACTCCCCTGGGCAGGGCTGCAGGGATCCAGGAGATCTCTGTGGCAGTCCAGGTGTCGCAGGGGCTGTGTGTCCCCTCCACGTGCCTGTTTGTGCTCCTGTTCTGTAACAATGGCATGCTCAGGGGTTTGTGCCTTCAGCTGTTTGCACACCATGGCCAACACCTCAGCTGTGACTGTCAGGCAGGACTGGGAGGCTCCACCTGGTATCCTCACAGGATCCTGGGATGGTTTGGGGTGGAGGGACCTTACAGAGTGCCCAGTGTCACCCCTGCCAAGGCAGGGACACCTCCCACTGCCCCAGGCTGCTCCAGCCCTGTCCAGCCTGGCCTTGGGCACTGCCAGGGATCCAGGGGCAGCCACAGCTGCTCTGGGCACCTCACAGGGAAGAATTTCCTCTTAATAAGCAATCTAAATGTACCTTCCTTCAGCTAAAGCCATTCCCTGGGTCCTGTCCCTCCATCCCTTATCCCCATCCCTCTCCATCTTTCTTGTTTCTTTCCCCTGGTGGGCAGGCAGTGATTTGCTCCCATTTTGAAGCTTTTTGGAGGACCTC
>NW_005054466.1:1308451-1314115 GCF_000277835.1 Geospiza fortis
GTTCAGTGATGAAATCTCTTTAGCCAGGCTCCCATGTCCTACACTGTGTGTTCCAGGATAACAGGATGCTTCCCTGAAAACATCAGCTCCTGTCTGTGCTGCTAAAATCGGTGCCAGGGCTGTGGTGCAGCTCCCTCGGGAGTCATGGCAACTGTGATGCTGCAGATCCCTCTCTCTGATGGGAGTTGGATCCATCTCCTGTAAATTAGGCCTTGCACACTTGTGTAATTTTATTTTTTTTTCTATTTTTGCCTGTGCAGCTTAAGGAACATTGGCTATAAGGCTGATTGTGCAATTCTTAAATTTAATCCTTTATCCCTCTTTTGGGTTTATTTCAGCTTCTCATTGTTGTCATTGCCATTGGAAAAACTGCCCCAGAGCCTCATGGAAAATTATTTTATACCTTTTAATGTCAGGAGGCAGCTGATAACAGAAACACCACAGGCATTATCAGCCTTTACAATGTGACTGAACCTTTGTGGTATCTCTTGTGTGAATAAAAACTCAATTTGGGAATAAGAGGTGACAGTCGGGTCCTAAATTCTGAATTTCCAAGGAGGTGCTGGGTGCTGGGGAATGGTTAAGGGGGGAATGATGGAAAGTTTCCACTGGGCCAGGGTTGGGCTGTTGGATTCTGATCTGCTGCAGACATACCCCTTCCCTCTGCTCCTCAAGCTCTGTTTCAAAGGGAGAATTGCAGAAGAATTTTTTTTCAATCTGTCCTTGAAGAATAGTCGATTTTAGAAAAAGAAATTAATTTGTTTCAGTGTTTGGGGGCTGTATCCTCTTATGGATTTTGATTTGCATAAGCTGTTCAGCCCAGGGCCAGCTCTGCAGCTGAGTGCTCATTGCACAACCACCCTGTGGTGCTGACAGTCTGCTCCTGAATTCCTGCCCCCAGTGGGGGCTGGGGGCTGCTGGAGTGCTCATCTCATGCCTGGATCCCTCTTTCCCCCCATCCATCCCCATCCCTGTGGCTGCCTCCTGTCCCCAGCCCGTGCCAGGCTGTCGTGTGCCCATTGCCACAGTCACCCTGTGGGATGCAGGGCAGATTTCTCAACAGTTTGTGTGCAAATCAAATCCATTTAAAAGCAAGAAATGCCCATCCCTGTCTAATGACAGGATTTGCTTTGCTTTTGCAGCCACAGTGAAGCTCTTGCTGTAAATATTTTCTTTCCCTGCCTGGTTTCCATTATTTTAAGTGGGTCTAGTGTTTGCACAGTAACCTTTCAGTCATGCCATGTTTGCAGTTCTCCTGTGGGACCCCAAACTGTAATTGGGTTTGTCTGACAGGAATTCATCAGCTGATGAACGCTGTGTTAATCAGGGCAGGGGCTGAGGATGTGCAAGTGCAGCCAGTCATCCTGAGATCATCGGCGCTCACGCAGTTGTGTGCAGGAGCTGGTAATAACAGAGGTGCTCTAATAATGCTTTGGAAGTGCTCAGAGTCATCATATTGCAGGCTGTGCATTAATTAAAGGCCAGTTAATTATCCCAGGGGGTGTGTGAGGGAACTGAGCCCTGCACGGTGTCACCAGGCAGGTCTGGCAGTGTCACAGGGCTTTGAGGGGGGACCTTGGCCCTGGGCTGCTCTCCTGCCCTTGGCCCTGCTGGGAGTTTGGTTCAGCTTGAGCAGAAGGCTCTGGGGAGGTGTTGCTTCTGTCCCTGGCTAAAACCTGAGCTGAGCTGAGCTGAGCTTACAGGATGTTTTCCAGAGGTGCAGCTCTGCAGTGCTGGGTGCTCAGGATCCAACAGGATCACAGAATCCCTGAATGGTTTGGGTTGGAACCTCAGACCTCACCCAGTGCCACCCCTGCCGTGGCAGGGACACCTCCCACTGTCCCAGGTGCTCCAGCCCCAATGTCCAGCCTGGCCTGGGGCACTGCCAGGGATCCAGGGGCAGCCCCAGCTGCTCTGGGCACCCTCCCCACCTCCCAGGCAGGAATTCCTGGGCAATATCCCATCTAAATCCCTGTCCTGCCCCACCCCACAGCTCTGTGTTGAGGCTCCCCAGAGCAGCTGACCCCCCTGCAGATGCCCCTGGTGTTCCCCAGCTGCTCTCCCCCCTGCTGCACCAGTTCTGGTTCCTCTCCAGCTGATGCGGCCGTGCCCAGCTCTCCCCTGGAGCTGGTCCTTGGCCAGCCTTCCTCAGGTTCATCTCCTTCCTTTATTTTATATTCCTGCTCATCCTTGACTCTCAGATTTTCAGGAAAAGCTGAGAGTGAAACAAATCCACTTCTGGCTGCAGAGTCTGCCAAGCTGAGGCTGCTGACCACATTTCCTTAGTGGTGCTGTGTAACTTTCTGGGAAATCTGAATTCCAAACCTCTTTTCCTGGCTCATGTTGCCAGTCTATGGCTTGTGCATCATTTGGTGAACTTTGTGTTGCATCTGCTCGGTTTCCACTATGAAATACCCCCACAATAAGCAAATATTGAGCTGGAAACACTCTGAGTGTGTTTGATTTTGGCTGATCTCTGGTTTTTGATGTAAATTCTAAAGCAGGATTTGATCTGTAAATGACCTGTTCTATAAAACATGAGGCTGTATGTAAGGTTTGTACAACCCCACACCTTTGCAATGTTAACTGTCAGAATCCTAAATATGCCAGTTTTATCCTTCAGCCTGGCTTCCTGCAGCCTGTGGGAAGAAGTGAAGCGTGAGTTGAGCAGGGCTGGTTCCACAGCCCATGTGTGTGTGTGAGCACAGGGGGCAGGGTGTGTAAATCCCAGGCTCCTGGGCACACAGAGCGTGTCCTCGTGGCTCTGCTCACTCTGATTGCTGTTCTTGCTAATAACTCTTAATTAGAGACCACACCAACCACGCTGGCACCAAGGAGCTCATCATCCTGGAAAGTGATGTTGCCTTAGAAACCAGTGCAAGAGGCTGCACAGAAACGATTGTGTTAGATTAAAGCAAAAAAAAACCCCAGAGCATTAGCAGGGATAAGTAATAGCTTCGGGAGTGAAGCAAAAATAGAAGCACTAGGCTGATTCATCTGCTGAGGCTGGGAGGCTGCAGATTGGGTACCAGAGCTGACGTGGGATGTAGTGATCTCCGCCTGCTCCGGGGACTGGCACAGCCCAGCTCCACCTGGAGCGGCCCAGGGAGGGCTCAGGCATCCCTTGGGATGGCTGCCCTTGGAGAAGGATCAGTGAAAGCATCCCACTAGGTCTGAGTGCCTGCAGAGGTGGTTGGTGCTGGGACTGAGACTGGGCTGGGCGTGCTCAGCATCCCAGGCTGATCCTGGCAGCTCTAGCAAGCAAGGATGGGGTTTAATGAGGTTAAAAGGATGTGAGCAGGCAAAATAGAGCCTTCCTCCTTGTGAGCAGGCAAACCAGACCCTTCCTCCTCAAGAGCAGGCTCTCTCACCTCTGGGAGGGAGTGGGACCCTCAGGCAGTGAGGGAGCTCCATGTGCAGAGCTGGACCAAGGCCTGATTTACAGGATCCTGTAATGGTGTCACTGCTCCTGCCTGGCATGAAGGGTGGTGGAGAGCCCAGAGGAGAGGGAAATCCCAGATTTGGTACTTGAGGAGTAGGGAATGTTCCTCCATGTTGAGCTGAGGGTAAAAGCAGTGGTGGGGGCTCCTTTGAGGGTGTCTGACTCTCCCTTCCAACCCAGCTCTGCCCCAGTGAGACCCTCCCTTACTTGGGTCTCCTCTCAAAATCTGCCCAACATCCTTCCACCCTTTCTGGCTCATAGTCACTGACCACTTTGCCTTTTAATTCTTCTGAGAATTTAAGGTTTATGGGAGTCTAAAGGAGCAAGAGGGAGCAAAGTTCTGGTGGGAGAGCTGCTGGTCACAGCGAGTGGCCATTCCTGGCCTTGCACAACCACCGTGGCACAGCTTCAGAGGCAGAATATTCATACACAGAAATTAAAAGAAATGGACTGGGTAGAAGATAAAGGCCACTGGAGCTGGGCAGGGCTCTGGGAGCAGCATGGTCTGGGCAGGAGGAGGCTGTTGGGAAGTTCTCAGTGTATGAACTCTGCATTACCTCCATTAATGTCCTGAGAGATTAAATACTGGCTGACTTTGGAGATTTTTCATAGCTAAGCATTCTCCTGCTTCTGAGCATCCCAGGTATTGACTGTGGTTCATTTCCTGCATTAGAAAATATTATTTAATAAGGCAGCAGCAGTGGAGGCTGCTTCTGGCTGTGCACTGACGTGGAGTCGGGCTTTTCTTCCCTGTGATGCAAATCCCTTCCATGATCCCAGGCTCTGAAGTACCAGCCCCAAAATCAAAGGGGGTTTTCTCCTCTGTTAGAAAGGGTAGGTATTTGCTTTTTAAGTGCAAAAAAAAATCAAATGAAAGCTCCTAGGTGGTTTCAGAGAGCTTTACAGGGCTGCCCTCACTCCTGGGGAAGTGCTTTAGGGGATCTCTGGTGGACTGAGATTTCCTGTAAAAAAAATCTTGGTTTGGATTGAGTGAGCAGTGGAGGAATAACAGTAATTATACAGATTAGAGGAACTCAGGGCCTGCCAGATTGGGGAGCACAGTCAGTACTTTCAGAGTGAGCAAGTGCTTGCAAACATTAGTCCTACATCAGGGAGGAGGGAGAGCACGAGCCGTGAGCTGAGAGCCCGTTTCCCACAGCAAGACACCTCAGAATATTTTAAAGCAGAGAAAAATTGTTGAGGCTCTTTGAGAAGTGAAAGTTGTGGGTGGAACTATTCTGGTTAATTAGAGGCTGTCAGGAAAGATTCCTATAACTTACAGTTCCTTAGTCATTGTTTTTAAATATAGCAGTGCCTTAAATCCCAAGCTTAAATACAAGCAGATAAATGTGTGGATTGTAGCATTTCTCACAGCAGGTTCAATTCAGGGGGCGTAGTGGAACTTGCAGGCTCTGGGTATAAAAATACATTTCTTTCAGTTCAGCTCAAGCAGGGGAGGCCTTTTCCATGAGCTCTAAGGACATTTTCTCCAGAGTGGAGTGTGGCGATATCCGGGATGGTTCATGTGCTGTGACCCTGGTTCAGAGAGCAAAATCTGCCTCAGTCAAGGATTAAGCTGCACCAGACACTTAAGAATAAAAGCTGAATCTGCAGTTTGGTGCTAATGCAGCCTCTGCAGCCCAGTTTAACCACGGGAGTGGTGCCCAAATCACGACGCCCAGCTGAAGGAGCTCTGTGGGGGTGCTGGAACAGGGGTGGCTCAGGAGGGCACATCAGAGGTGTTGAGGCTGGGGTAGGATGGATCAACACAAAGTGTGCAGTGCTGGTGTGGATGAAGGGTGACAGAAAAAAATCCACCTGCAACCAGGACAACAAGCAATGAAGTTCATATTTTTGTCAGCTGGGGCACATGTCTGGCTTGTCTGGCAAATTCTGTGGACCCAAAGAGGCTGTTTCAAAACACAGATATGTGGCATCTTTAGATCAGCTAAAAATATTGTAAGATATGTTCATGTTCAAAAACATATAATGAAAATGAATCTTGCTGTATTTGAGACTCCAGGACCTTTCCAAACACATCCCCTCCCATCCTTTTCAGCTTTGTCCTCTTGCTTACGGGAGCGATCGGGTTTGTGAATTGTGAAATCCTCATTACAGCAGGACTTGTGATCACTGTTGACTCCAGAAGAATATATTAAAATTCACAGAAAACAAAGCCCTTGTGCTGAAAGGGCTCATTCTGCTCTCTGCTCTTGGGGCTG
>NW_005054466.1:1314221-1315512 GCF_000277835.1 Geospiza fortis
AAGCATCGATCACAGCAGAGCTTGGCAGAGCAAAGGGAGAGGCTGAAATCCCCCCAGACATGTCAGGACCCCCCAAAGGCTGCTGACAGCTAAACCCTTCCCCTGAGCCGATAACCCCCCGGCAGTCTCAGCGCAGGGCCGGGCGCTCGCCTTCCCCAAGTGAATTCCTGAGGATTCTCCACAAAAGGATGCAACCTGCCGGTTTCTTTTGAACTAGTGGCTGCCCGGCGCGCCGAGCGCTGCAGCGGAGCCGCGGAGCCGCCGCGATGTCCCTCTCCAACCAGCAGCCCGAGTACAGCCCGCTGGGCAAGGGCAAGAGCCCCGAGAGCTTCCCGGCCGCCTTCCACCGCATGGAGTCCCCGAAAGACTTCGGCAAAACCGAATTCGAGTGGCAGAGGACCGAGGGGAAGCTTAACGAGATTGGCTTGAACGTGAACTCGGGGGGACCGATTAAGGACGGGCTCGTTAAGAACGCCAGTTTCACGGATGAGGACAAGCTCTGCTTCTTCGAGGGAAAACTAGACAAAGAGCTAAAAATAGCTCAGAAAGACAAAAGAGAATTTGAGGTGCCGGGCAAGAAATACCAGGCGGCTGCAGGTCACCTTGAGAGCTGGTCCCTGATTTCGGAAACCTTCCCTTCTGCTGAAGGCAACTTCGGGAACCCTAAAGCGACCGATTTCCGCGTGGGACAGGCGGGAGCCGAAAAAGCCGCTCCCGGGCTGGGTAAAAATGAAGCCATCACCGACCAGGAGAAAGCCGTGGGTAAGGCTGGGATGGAGACCAAGTGCCAGCCGGAGCCGAAGCTGCCCCAGCTCTCCGTGCCGGAGAGCGATGCCGGCAAATACATGAAGGAGCAGGAAATCAGCGTCTGGAACCCCAATTTCCAGCCTGTCCTGGCCAACGATTCGGGGTCTAAAGAAGCGGCCGTGAAAAAAGATGGAGCCCCCGGCTATTGTGTCCTGGGGGTGCTTAACGACAGCTACGGGCAGAGCGGGCTCTCTTCCCCCGCTCCCGCAGCCAAAGCGGCCCCTCCGACCACCACCGTGGAGCTGGCCCAGGACGAGTCCAAAAGCAGTGACCTGAGCGAGAGCCCCGAGCTGGAGGAGGAGATGGAGGAGCAGCTGGGCTCTGAGGGCAGTTTGCTGGCCAGGGCTGCCCACCAGAGGAAGGCGATGAGGCGTGCGATGTCAGAGTGCTCTCACTTGTCGGTGCCCCTAACCCTTAACCTGGCCGATAAATACCCTGAGCCGGTGCTTAGAGAAGACGTCGCCACTGGGCTGCTCTCTCCTAA
>NW_005054466.1:1315741-1328898 GCF_000277835.1 Geospiza fortis
GCGCTCGGCAGCCAGGACAAAGAGCGGCAGGAGGCGGCGGGCAAGAGGGACAAGAGGGACGGCGGCGATGGAGCGCCGGGGCTCGATGCTCCCAAAGGCAAAGGCGCCGAGCCGGAGCCCGGCAAAACGGCTCCTCTGGAGAGGAAAGAAATCGAGGTCAGCAATGTGCAGAGCTCTCCGTCTCCCAAGCAAGGAGATTTACCACGTGATGGTATGTTACTAATTTTTACCTCTCCGGGCAGGGAGCGGACAGGAGCTGGGAAGTGCCGAGTGACTTTAGAGCGCACCTGGGAGCCCGGCACCGCCGTGCTCGGCAGGCAGAACAAAGGATGGGTCTGTACGGATAGAAATGGAGGGGAAAAGGGGAAAATTAATTGCCTGGCTGGTTGCTCAGCGTCTGGTGCAGCAGCAGCTGTTAATGGGTTGTCAGGATCCTAAACTTGAGCGATGGATTTTCAGATCCGTGGCATCCACAGGGGTCCCCGCCGGTCTCCCCCGGGTCCCCTCGTGCCACACCTCCCCAGAGCAGAGGTACCCCAGATCACGAGCTGTATTGTGAGAGCAGGGTGACAGCAAAGTTAAACCCTTCCAGCCCCTGCCAAAAAAATCTGCGGGTTGTGCTTTTCCCGTAAGCTTCTGGCACTCTGTTTGAGGGGAGCACAAGAGCGATGGGTGCAATGATTTATGGAGTTAAGCTCTTCCCGGTGCTGAAATTCAAAGTGGAATTTCCCTGTCACTTTCTGGAAGCTCTTTCCCAAACCCCCCGTTTGAATGGAGCCGTTCCCATTCCAAGGGTCAATAGCAGCTTGTTGTGTTCTGTGGGGTTTGTTGTTTCAATGGTGCTGTGGTGTATGAGGTCACTCTTCCCGGATTTAAAATCTGTGAGAAGAGTAGTTAATCTTTGTTCTCCCGCCTGGAACAACATCTCTGTGTCCCCCCTGCCAGCCCCAGCCAGCAATAAACCTGCTTTTTTCCCAGATTTTGGATGCGACCACGGTGTTTGTGCTTTGTCTGTCGCCCGCATTAACGAGAGGAGAGAGGACGTGTCAGGGGATAAAGACAAAAGATTTGCAAGAGAATTTTTGCATCCTTTTGTAGCCAGCTGGGAGGGCTGATGTGAAATGGAAAGTGTCACGTTGTCGAGGGAGGGGAGGGTAAAACTCAGGTGTGCAGGGCAGTGAGCTCCTCAGGTGGAGCCCCCAAACTCTGGGGGTGAGCTGAGCTCTCTGAGCGGGGCAGGGCAGTGCCCAGGGGCTGTGCTCACACAGCCATGGCTTTGGTCTCCTCTGGGTTTGTGGTGTGTGAGTGACACCCCATGGTCACTCAGGCAGCTCTCGCTGCCCACGCTGGGCTCTGGCCATGGCCCTCCAGCCATTGGTCACTCACCTCTGCTGGGCCGAATGAGAGTTCTGCTTTCTCCAGTTATCTCTCTAGATGCTTCAGTTCCCAGCCTCATGTTTGGGGAGCATTTGGACAGTACAAACTCCCCTCTGTGATGTGCCAGTGTGTCTCACCTTTTCACTGAACCACAGGATCCCAGGATGGGCTGGCTTGGAGGGACCTCAAAGCCCATCCAGTGCCACCCCTGCCATGGGCAGGGACACCTTCCCCTATCCCGGGCTGCTCCAAGCCCCATCCAGCCTGGCCTGGGACATTTCCAGGGATGGAGTGTTGAGGATGGGGAGATTCTTCCCTTCCCATCCTCTCGGTGTTCTCTGGTTCCTCATGGTTGGCTCCAGAACAGATTTTAAGGAGCTCGGGCAGCCCTGGCTCCTTGGAGCCTGAGCAGAGCTGTCAGCTCCTGGCAGGCAGGTGGGAGCCACTGGCCGCCCTGTGGTGGTCCCAGGGTGGTCCTGGCTCGAGCCAAGGTTGGACAGGATGCCTGGGGATGTTCCCTTGGGCTCAGGTCAGACCCTTGTGTTCCATGGTCACCTGGGCTTGATTTTGTACCTAAACATGAGAGGGTCATCAGTTGTCTTGAGAACTGAAACATGGCAGGAGCCAAGAGGTGTTGACAGCAAATGTGGAGCAGAAAATAACCCAAAAATGATGTGTTTGTGCACACCTTTCATGTCAGAGTTCTCGGGGTGAAGGGGCTTGCCATCACCATTCGTGTCACAGATTTTTGGGAGTTTGCTGACGTCTTTCATGTGCCAGGTTTTGTGGGGTTTGATGACACCTTTCATGTCACAGTTTTAGGGGTTTGCTGGTACTTTTCACATCCCGGTTTTTTTGGGGTGATGGTGTTTGCTGACACTTTCCATGTTTCAGTTTTTTTGGGGTGATGGTGTTTGCTGACACTTTCCATGTTTCAGGTTTTTGGGGTGATGGTGTTTGCTGACACTTTCCATGTCCCACTTTTTTTGGGGTGATGGGATTTGCCGACACAAGCCCTGACACCCAGGTTTAACTACAAGACAAATCAGCAACAAGGTTCATATTTTGGGCAACTGGGACCCCCAGTTTGGCTTGGCTGGTGCATTCTGTCCAGCTCAAGGGGCAGCTGTTTGAAAGCACAGCTCTGTGGGATCTTTAAATCAGACAAAACATTTAAAACCTCATCTGAAGTGGATTGACATGTTTTCCCCAGAGGGGCTGAGCATCAGTGATGGAAAGGTCACTGAGATGGGAGTGCTCCGAGTGTTCTGGCTGGGTTGTGCTTTGCAGATGCTTTATTCAGATTGCCAAGGGTTTTTTAGCATTTGGTTTAAAATTTTGCTCTTGCAATGTTTATTATGAAAGCTTGTTTGTTGTCCTTACAATCACAGGTCTGGGTGAGCTGATACAGAGATAACTGAGCTGGCAGAGCTGTCACAGGCATCAGTATCGTAGAATTTGAAAAGTTATTTTCTGCTCTTTGTAGTTTTTACTCTTTTAATCTCTGGGTTTATCCTCTCCTGGGAGCAAACAAAGCAGTAAATGCAAGGAAATGTTTTCTATATGTGCAGTTTAGAGGATTTTCAGAACGCAAGAGAAACCAGACAGAAATTCCTCAGATGTTCCTGAAAAGCTTTCCAACTTTCTGTGCTGAGGATTTTTCTCTCTCTCCTGTTAATCAGCAGAGAGGTGGTTATAGTAAAAATAACTCCCCCAGCAGGCAGTGCAGGCTGGAAGGTGGAGCTGGTGCTAAATCCCTCCTGTGCGTTTCATTCACACTCAGTTCCTGTCCTGAGATCCTGATCAGCCTCCCTGCCTCATCTCAGCGCTCACCTTGCAGCTCTCCATCCACTCACCAGGCAGAGTGCTCAGTGCACCCATTTGATCTGACAGAAAGAGGATTTTCCTGCTTTTTGTTAACCCCTCTCTTTGTGTGCCTGCTCTGTCTGTTCACCCTGACCTCAGTGCTCACACCTGGGGTAACAAATTCTGTCACTTGCACCTTTTGTCATCCTAAAAATACTTTAAGGAATTGTGCAGCCTGATCCCAATAATTTGTATGGCATCTCCACTTAAAGCAGACTTCCTTGGTTCTGCCCACCCAGGGTTTTGGGACTTTTTGCTAAATATCTGCTCCTATTGTTCTTTTAATAGAAGGAATTAGTAAAATTGTACATAAAACTTACTTTTCTTCCTTACAGACAGGTGGGTGTTGGTGTGATCACAGAATCCCAGGATGGTTTGATTGGAAGGGACCTTAAAGCCCACCTGGTGATGGCACATGTAGTTTAATTTTAGTTTAATTTCATTTTAAAAACTGCCCCAAAGATGCTCTCAGTCCAAGCCCTCGCGTGCCCAGGGCGGGTATTTTCAGCCAGGAGATCCTGGCTGCAGATTAGTCCTGATCAGAGCTGAGCCCCAGCACCTGCCCAGCTCCCTCAGGAATCAAATCTCCCTGGCCAAGTGGCCCTGTTGTTCCCAGCACTGGGGACAGGTTTGACCCCTGAGTGTTGTGTGATTTATTGGCATTTATTTGTACCCAGTGTCACCTCCAGCAGTGTCACTGCCAGCAGTGATGTCCTTCAGCACTGCCTTCACTTCTGCCTTCTCTCACTTCTTGGCCTCTCCCTGAAATGTTTTCTGCTCTGGAACACCAGGAATTGCAGGTTGGGTCTGTCACACCCAACACCAGCTCAGTGTCTCCATCAGGAAACCATCCTGGGTTTCAGCTCAGGTTTTTTATACTCCATGAAGTCCAGCCTGACTCCCAATCTCCTGAAGGATTTTTTTTCAGCAGAACACTGAGGTTTAGAGGAGTACAGAATCCAGGACTCCCAGCAGTAGTGAGGGTGGGAGAGCCCTGGCCACAGGCTTGCACTGATTTAAGTTGGTGCTGGGATTGGGAAAGTCAGCCCAGTAAAAAAGCCTGTGAAAAGGCAGCACTGCAGTGGTGGTGTGGGGGCACAGGAAATGTGTTTGTCATAGGGGAGAAAAGACAGAAGTGACTGCAGCTGCTCTGTGCCTGGGTGGGACTGGGGGATACTGGGGACCCTCCCTGGAATTCATTGGGTCATTAGTGACACCTTTGTGCTTGAGTCTTCCAAGGCAGGATTGTCTTTATTTTACGTTTTGAGCAGTTTTATGCCTTCAGACACTGAAAAGCTGAAGAGGGGCTTTGGGCAAAGGCCTGGAGGGACAGGACACAGGGAATGGCTCCCACTGCCAGAGGGCAGGGATGGATGGGAGATTGGGAAGGGATTCCTGGCTGGGATGGAATTCCCAGAGCAGCTGTGGCTGCCCCTGGATCCCTGGCAGTGCCCAAGGCCAGGATGGACAGGGCTTGGAGCACCTGGGACAGTGGAAGTGTCCCTGCCATGGCAGGGGTGGCACTAAGCTTTAAGGTCTCTCCCAGCCCAAACCAGTCTGGGAATCTCTGAATTCCCTGTAAATACCCTGTAAATCCCCTGGCCCAAGCACTGCCCCAGCTCAGGTGGCACCTGGAGATTCTCTGGGGTTTCACCAACATTCAGAGCAGCTTTAGGGCCAGCCTGAAATGGAATTTGGGCTGTGTTCCGTGTCTGTTCCTCCCTGGATGTCCTGCCTAAGGCAGCTGCAGGTCAGGGCTGGTTTTGCTGGTGGGTCACTGTGATGGGAGCTGTTCCTCAGAGCAGCCTCACCATTCCAGTCGTGCCCTGTTGGGTGATTGTGGGAGGCACTTCAGGTTGTTCTGATTTAGGATTGCCCTTGCTGGGGTAGAAATAGTCTCAGCAATCCTGGAGCCTTAGGTTTACAAATGCAGGCAAAGAGGACATCTGATTTATTCTCAGTTCTTGATAACCAGGGAAAATGTACACACTGAGTTGCATTTGTTGCCAAATAAAATGCTGAGCCCTCTGCATTTGGGTCAAGCAGGAGATGTTGATTCTGCCTTTTCTGGGGAGGAGGAAGCAGCTCAGGGTTGTATTTCTGTTCAAACCAAGATTTGTTGTACTTGTAGATACTTTTCTGAAGAGCCTTAGACAAAGAAGCTTTATTTGAGGCTGGATTTGGGGATGCAGCTGCTCCTCTGGGGTGCTGAGGGATGAGGAAGGAGCTGAGGGATGAGGAGGGAGCTCAGGGATGAGGAAGGAGCTGGTCCCTCTCTGTGGTTCCCCATGAGCAGGTTTTGTTCCAGGGCTTGTTTACATTCAAGAGGGAGAGTAAAGACAAGGATGGTCATTGCCTTATTGCTTAATCTATTTCTCTTAATGGATTTTCAGCTGATGACTCTAATCCCGATGAGAATTATGGAGCTGTTTCATTGAATGATGTTTTAGTTGAGCTTAGCCTGCTAAATATCCCTGGCTGGGGATCTGGGGATGATGCCTGGCCTGGTTCACGTTGGGCTGCAGCTGCAGGCAGGGCAGGTGACACAGGGACTGCCACACAGAGCCAGAGGGACAGCTGGGAGGGACAGCATCTGCAGGATACAGCCTCAAACATCCATGGAAATCTCCTTTATTAGAGGGAGAAAGGAATCATAGAAACATGGGGAATGTCCTGAGGCAGGAGGGACCCACAGGGATCATTGATCCAGCCCCTGGCCCTGCCCAGACACCCCAGAATCCCACCCTGGGCATCCCTGGGAGTGCTGTCCAAACTCTCCTGGGGCTCTGGCAGGGTTGGGAATGCTCCCATTCCCTGGGGAGCCTGGGCAGGGCCCAGCAGCCTCTGGATGGGACACGAGGAGCAGCAGTCCCAAAAAGCAGGATGGGGTTCCAGATCCAGCCTTTGCCTACAGGAACACCTCTGGCCTGGTGAGAGGAGTCCAAGACAGCTTCTACCAGGGTCTTCCTTTTGGCATGAGGATGGATTTTTGGGAATTCTTGCTCTTTCCTAAGCTGCTGGTTGGTGTTGAGCTGCCCACAGGCGTTGCTCCTGAGCTCTGTGATTTATAAAACAGTGCAGAACACAGTTTAACTTCAAAAAGATCCTCCTGGGTGCATTTCTGTAAGTGCTGTTGCCTCATTTTACTTCTTCAGAGAATACAAACAGCAAAGCTTTTCAGGCTTTGTGCCTGGTTGGGTTTTTCACACAGAGTTGCAGCTTTTGTGAGAGCTGTTACTCAAAACTGAAGGTTTGTGTTTGCTCCCTCCTGGCTCAGCTCAGCATCACCTCACACCAGCTGGGACTCCACACTGGGTTTGTAGGATGGAGGTGCCATAAGGATAATTCTGTGTGGCTTTCCTCCAGCACAGGGACTTGTAGGAATCCAGAAAGAGAGACAACAAAAGAAAAAAAACCTCTGTCAATTCTTAAATCCTAATGTTTGAAAGAGGGAAAGGTCAAGGTGAAGATAAATGGAAAAAATTCCTGGTTGTGAGGGTGGGGATGTGCCCAGAGCAGCTGTGGCTGCCCCTGGATCCCTGGCAGTGCCCAAGGCCAGGCTGGACAGGGCTTGGAGCACCTGGGACAGAGGGAGGTGTCCCTGCCATGGCAGGGGGTTGATGATCTTCAGGGTCTCTCCATCCCAAACCATCCTGGGATTCCATGATTCCTTGTGGTTCCCTCTGAGTCCAATGTCTCAGTGCACACCTGGTCCTCCAAGGGCTCCCTGGAATGAGAACTATGATAAATCAATCAATCAATCAATCAATCAATCAATCAATCAGTCATTCTTAGGGAGCTCACACAGGCAGTGGCCAAATGAGACTCCTGAGCCTGGAACAGGGAGCATGGAGAGGGAGGGAGGAGGTTCTTGTTTTGTCTGAAGAGTCATCAGTGGCAGGGGAGTTGTGAACAAGAGGAGACAGTTCTGCTTTTCCAGGATAGGAATATGGGTCAGCAAACGAAAATAACAGCAGCAGCTGAAAGCAAGCCATGCTGGGTGACTGCTGAGAGATTTCAGCAAAGCTGTAAAACAGCTTCTGCCAGCAATTTGGGAACTGTGAGATTTTAGCTTTTTATTTTTTTTACCAGGAGGGTGATCAGATAGAGGAGGAGAAGCTCCCAGCTGTGGAATCTCCATTGCTGGAGATGCTCAGAGGAAGATTGAGCAGCCCTGAGCAGTCAGGTGTAGCTGGAGTGGGGGACTGGGGTAACTGAGCTCCCCCCATCCCCTCCAGCCTGCCTTGTCCTGTGTCTCCATGGCTGCCTGTGCTCAGAAGCTGCTGGACCTGCAGGTGCTTCCAGGCTGCAATTCACAGAGATGGTTTTTCCAGGATGGGTGGGATGGATTGTTTTCTCCTTCTGATTAGGAATTCTATTTATAGTTACCCATCACCAGGATTTGGCTTCAGGAAACCCTTGGAGGAGTTGTGGGCACAGTGGGCACCCCCTGCAGCTGGGACAGAAGTCACTTAGGCTGGGCTGGACTGGTTCAACCCCAGCCCAAAGCCTTGTGCGAGCAGAGGGGGCTGTTCCAGGCCCATGCAGGTCTGTCCCTCCCATGGATGGAGACTTTGGAGTCTCTTTGGGCACCTCCAGCCCATGACTGCTCAGTGTCCCCATGTCACCTGAGGGTGTCCCTGCAGCTGCACTGCTGAGGCCACAGGGGTCCAGGATGGTTTGGGTTGGAAGGACCTTAAAGCTCATCCCATCCCACCCCTGCCATGGCAGGGACACCTTCCCCTGTCCCAGGCTGCTCCAAGCTCCAGCCTGGCCTTGGGCACTGCCAGGGATCCAGAGACAGCCACAGCTGCTCTGGGCACCCTGTGCTAGAGCTTCATCATGATAGGAATGATTTATTGACTGGAATCATGATAGGAGAAATGATAGGAATGGTTTCTTGATAGGAATAATATAGGAAAAATTATAGGAATGATTTCTTGATAGGAATCATGATGGGAAAAATGATAGGAATGATTTCTTGATAGGAATCATGATAGGAGAAATGATAGGAATTATTTCTTGATAGGAATCATGACAGGAAAAATTATAGGAATGATTTCTTGATAGGAATCATGATAGGAGAAATTATAGGAATAATTTATTGATAGGAATCATGATAGGAAAAATTATAGGAATGATTTCTTGATGGGAATAATATAGGAAAAATATAGGAATGATTTCTTGTTAGGAATAATATAGGAAAAATTATAGGAATCATTTCTTGATAGGAATCATGATAGGAAAAATGATAGGAATAATTTATTGATGGGAATCATTATAGGAAAAGTGATAGGAGTAATTTCTTGCAGTATTGCTCTTGGAAGCTGTCGGGACATCCCAAGAATGGTGATTTTCTCCGTTAGGAACAGGAGTGGTGAGGACAGGGGACAAGGATGGAGGCACTGGCAGCACATTGCCATCAGTGTGGAGAGGAACTGCTGCTGGCAGGGCTGTGCCTGGGAGGGATCCATGGAGCATGGCAGATGGGAATGTCCTTCCCTGTCTCCTTGAAGCCCCTTTCCCTCGGGAGTGCTGCCCTGGTGCTGCTGACTCAGCTCGGGGCACAGCAGCTCCAACCAAAGGCCTTTCAAACACCTTCCAGGGGCTTCTGCCTCTGCCTGGGGGAGCAGGCAAACTGAAAAGTCTCCTCAATAATTCTTGCAGCCTAATGAACAAATTTGATTAAGGTTTGGCAGCTTTTCCTAATATTCCCTGTAACTAGGAAATGGTGCCAGTTCTCTGCTCTGAGAACAGCCTCGTAATTAAACCATGAATGAGAGAAATGTCCTGATGAGCACAGGACAAATGAATATTAAACCCCAAACCTCTCCTTCTGTAATCCCTGGGGGATGGGGCAGGGTTGTGTATCCTGGAATGTCAGAGCCGTGGGAGATGGAGCCTGAATTGTGGCCTCTCAAGTAGGGAAGGTCTCTACCCAGTTCCCCTGAATTTTTAAAATAACAAAAAAGCCCATCCAGTGCCACCCCTGCCATGGCAGGGACACCTTCCACTGTCCCAGGCTGCTCCAGCCTGGCCTTGGGCACTGCCAGGGATGCAGGGGCAGCCCCAGCTGCTCTGGGAATTCTATTCTAGGGCCTCCTCACCCTCACAGGGAACAATTCCTAATTCTCAATATCCCATCCATCTCTGCCCTCTGGCAGCAGGAAGCCATTCCATGTTCTGTCATGTTTTTTATTCACCTTCTATTAAGCAACTTGAAATAACATGAAATTCATGTTGCCATTGGTTCAGAAATGTGGAAGCTGCTGGAGCTCAGATCCTGACCCTCTGGGTGTTGCAGGATTTGAGGAGCACTCCCTGATCCTGGGAATTCTTGTCATGGGTGCTGCAACACCTCATCAGCCAGAGGTTTAATGTTGGTGCTGAATTAGCTGAAATAATTAATGACAGCAGCTTTTACCAGCTGGAAGTCACCTTGATGTGGGGGATATTTGAGACTGGTAGGATTCCAAACGAAGCAGTTCTGGGAGCTGAGAGAAGGGAATGGGCAGGAGCTGTTTTTCAGGAGAGGGAAGTGCTGACAACTGCTGCTGCTGGCATTGCTGTGCATGGAACTGACAGGTGAAACCAGGAGAAGAGAAAAGATTGTTGAAATGCAGTGGAGGAATCAGGTAGAGAGCAGCCAATACAGATCAGCTGCAATAAAAACAATTTTTCCAGGTGAACAGACACAATTCCTAAGGATTTTGTGTTAAAGCAGGTGTTCAACCTCTACATTTTGCTGGTTTTCCTTCAAAAGCCTCTTTTATGTGCCCAGGATGCTCAGCCCAGTGCTGCAAAACTGGAAGGCCAGATGGGTAGGAAGGGGTTAAACCAATTCAGGGGGAAAAAAGGCTTATCCTGAGCTTACCCTGGAGTCAGAACATAAAAACAACAACCCCATACTCTGGTGGGAGGGAGGCACGGGGTGATTTTATTTTCCTGGCTTGTACCAGGACTGAGCCATCCTCTGAGACACTCCTGTCAAGTCTGACAAGCAGGAAAGAGCAGGGAACAGAAACTGCAATTTCCAAAAGATGTGGAGAACAGGCTGTTTACTGCTGGAATCCTTAGCCTGGCCTTGTCACAATCTGTTCAGGGTTATAAAAAGCAGCGTCCAACACGGATAAGGCTGGATTTGAATCCCCAGATGACAGCGGAGATGCTGCAGGAATTTTGCTGGGCTCTTGGCACAGGATGCTGGCAGGATCCAGCCCAGGGCAGGGTGGTTGTGCAGCTGCACCCTGGGGAAGGAGGGCTTGGAAGGGATTTGTAGGGAAGCTGCTGCTTGCTTGTCCCCTGGTGCTGAGCAGCACCGAGGGCTGCTGTGGGATTTCAGGGATTTGGGGAGAAAACCTGGGGAAACTGCTCCTAAATGAAGGATTTGTTGGGCTGGAGGGCAGTGCTGGGGCTGGTCTGGGTTCTGGCTTTTCAGAGGACTCAAGGAGGGGGTGCTGCTCTTCTGCCCCTCAGGATAGAGCCTGTATGTGTCCCTGTCCCCAGCTCGGGTGACAATGGCCAAAAGGAGCGATCACAGGGAAAACTGGCACTTCTTGGAACTGGCTCTGAGCTCTGTGCTGTAACCCAGCTCCAGCGAGGGCTCAGTGTCTGCCAGAATGGGATCTCCATGTTCCTGCTCTTGTGGGAATCTTGGAGTGGTTTGGATGGAAAGAGGCATTGAGGACCATCCCACCCCATCCCATCCCATCCCATCCCATCCCAGGGTAGTGAGCTGGCCTAAATTCCAGTTCCTAACAATACTGTGGATAATGGTAAAATTAAATTTTCATTTTACAGCGTATCCTCCAATATAATCCTGACATTATCAGCAGCATGCCTCTGTGGCATGAAGGTTAACTGCTTTCTGGCTCCATTTATAAAAGTGCAGTGAGGGAAGAGAAGCAAGGGCTTGTTCTCCTCTATTCAGCACTTGGGAACCTGCAGCTGATGCAGTGCCTGGGTTGGGGCTTCCCAGCTCAAGGAATTGGTGGCCAAATGGGAAAAGTTCAGCAAGGTCCACAAGGATACTCTGGAATGGTTGGGCTTGTTCAGTTTGAAATCCTCTGAGTCCATCTGCCTGAGGAGTGGTGGCAGAGGGTCTGGAGCCAGGGATGCTCAGAGAGAGCGGAGAGAGCAGGCATGGGCTGCAGCATGGGAAGCTCCAATGCAGCAGGGACATGCAGCTCCTGAGGGGCTGTGCCATCCCATCCCACCCCATCCCATCCCACCCCATCCCATCCCTGCCATAGCAGGGACACCTCCCACTGTCCCAGGCTGCTCAAAGCCCTGTCCAGCCTGGCCTTGGGCACTGCCAGGGGATCCAGATCCACAGCTGCTCTGGGCACCTCACGGGGAAGAATTTCCTCTTAATAAACAATCTAAATGTACCCTCCTTCAGCTAAAGCCATTCCCTGGGTCCTGTCCCTCCATCCCTTGTCCCCAGTCCCTCTCCAGCTCTCCTGGAGCCCCTCCAGGCCCTGCCAGGGGCTCTGAGCTCTCCCTGGAGCCTTCTCCTCTCCAGGGGAACATTCCCAGCTCTTCCAGCCTCCAGGTCCTTGTGCTGTTGGCCCAGGGCTGGCACCTGTGCCCTGTGTCACCTTTCCTGTTGCTCCCTTTGGCTGCTGGGAACCCTCCCTGCTCACTGAGGGCTCCAGCTGTGGATGTGGGCAGAAGAAAGGTGGAGCAGGAACAGCTGTAACAATGGGGATAGCTGGCAACAGAGCCCCTCTCTGGGATAAGTGTAGTACCTGGACTTCACCATGAATGTTCCAACAATTTCTTGTCACAACTTACGAGATGAGAAGATTTGCTATTTAAAGTGAACCACAGGTTTCCTGCATCTGCTGGCTGGCTTTCCCCACCGGGATAATGTGAGATATTGGAATCTAACAGCACCTGGATGAACCTGTCCTTTTGCAGGGAAAATCTTTCTTCCTGCAGGTATTCTTGGGTTCAGGAACTTTTCCACTAACACCAACCTGTGCTGTGTCAGTTCTGTCTCCTGCTGCTGCTGTGTTGAATAACAGCAAACTAAAAAACATATCTTTAAAAAAAATTTTAAAAAGCTTTAACTCACAAATGTGCCTTCCTTCCCCAGGCAAGGCAGAGGAGCCCAAAGCAGCCGAGGCCGTGAGTGGGAACGACATCACAGCTCCTCCCAACAAGGAGCTGCCCCCCAGCCCCGAGAAGAAGACCAAGGTAGGAGCTGTTCCCTGCTCCCATCTCTGCTCCCAGGGCTTTCATTTCCCAGCTTTTCTGCTTCCTCAGCTGTGCCAGCCCCACTTCTGTTTTCTGAGCTGCCCCTGGGAGCCCTGTCCCTGCAGCAAGCCCGCCCAGTTCGGAGCTGCCTGTGGCAAACTTTGATCAAAGTGTGGAAACTCCATTTTAGTGAATTCCCTGCCTGCTGCAGTGACTGTAGCAGTAGTAAACACGTAGTAAACGTGTAGTAACCCCTGTGCTCAGCCATGCTCTGAGTTGTTCCCAGCCCATTTCTGTGCACGCAGAGCCCTGCTCAGGCCCCTCTGGCTTTGGAGCTGTGCTCTCAGGAGCTCCCAGCACGCAGCAAGGTCCCCCCAGTGTCCCCAGCAGGGCTGGGGGGGCCGGGGGCTCTGTCCCCTCGAGGCCCTGCCCGTGTGACCACGGGAGCTGATCCCAGGGGATTTGGAGCTGCAATCCCTGCGTGCCCATAATTGGAAAGCCACGGCCCGTGGATTGCACGTAGCCCTGGATGCCAGGAGCACCCAATTACTAATCCAGCTTTACCAGCCATTCCTTCTGTTGCTTTCCATGCTGCTGAAATAAATCCTGTTGGTTTGGAATTGAATGGCAGAACCCCCCTAGCCCCAGAGGCTGCTGCATTTTTGGTCTTTGTTGCACTCAGAAAACAGAATTATTATTATTATTATTATTAT
>NW_005054466.1:1329137-1335521 GCF_000277835.1 Geospiza fortis
CCAGCCCCAAGCGGCCCAGCTCGGCCACCCCGGGCACAAACAAAAAGCCCACGAGCCCAAGTGCAGCTCCTGCTCCAGGCACCACCTCCAAACGCCCCGGCACCAGCACCACCCGTCCCTCCACCCTAACTCCAAAAGAGACTAAACCAAAGGTAAGAACTGCCTGGCTCTGGGAGCACCCAGGGCTCGCTGCAGGGCAGCCTCCCAGCCCCCAGCCATGGGACAGGGCAGAATTGCTGGGCTAGGTGACATCAGACATGGCATTCAGTGTCCCTGACACTGAACTGTGTCACCACAGAGGAGAATTAAACCTGAGTGTAGTGCTGAGATCATCCTGATGAGCTGCCATGAGTCAGGGATCCCAGGCTGGGCTGGGTTGGGAGGGACCTTAAAGCCCATCCCATCCCATCCCATCCCATCCCATCCCATCCCATCCCATCCCATCCCATCCCATCCCATCCCATCCCATCCCCCTGCATCCCATGCATCCCATCCTACTCCATCCCATGGATCTCATCCCATCCCATCCCATCCCATCCCATCCCATCCCATCCCATCCCATCCCATCCCACTGCATCCCATGCATCCCATCCTACTCCATCCCATGGATCTCATCCCATCCCATCCCCTCCCATCCCATCCCATCCCATCCCATCCCATCCCATCCCATCCCATCCTACTCCATCCCATCCCATCCCATCCCATCCCACCCCTGCCATGGCAGGGACACTTCCACTATCCCAGAGTGATCCAAGCCCTGTCCAACCTGGCCTTGGACATCCCAGCCCCTCCCCACACTCCCAGCCAGGAATTCTTTCTGTGTACAACTCCTAAATCCAGACAAGAACATGGGAAGCCTGACTGGAGACCTCTGATATGAATATTGAAGAAAAATCCATGTGAACGCTCCTTATTTCCCACCAATGGTCATTTTATGATGTATGGTCACTGCAGAACTGCACAGAGAGGACTGATGACACTTAAAAAACTCTGGAGATTTGTAACTCCCTAAAAGAGAGGATTTATGGACAGTGTTACATCTTCCAGATAAGCAGGGAATCCTTGTGTGTTAGGAATGGGAGGTGTCCCTTGAATGGTCCCTGTGTTAACTTGTGATCTGAGAGAGTAGGGAAATTCAGGTTTAAAAGGGAGCATCAAATCTATTTCAGAAGCTTTCATTGATGGCTGAACACCATCACTCCTGCTGTATTAAGCTCAAATTACTGCATTTGAGTGTCTTTCAGAGCTAACTAAAAATAACAGAAGGCAAATGAAAGCCCAGGTGTAAAACTGCACTTTTCTCTGAGCTGGTGACTTTGGTTTGGTTCAAGTTTTTGTATCTTTTTGATAAAGTAATATTAATTCAGTATTTTCATACCTCAGAGATCAGGCAGTTGACAAACAAGTGCCTGGCCAGGACAGCAGGAAAGAGTTTTCCAAATGAGGGATGAGCTGTGGACACCCACTTCTCATGTCCCCACTGTTTAAACAAATTCCAGCTTAGGGAGCACTGCTGCTCCTGGAGGATGGGAATCTCTCCCAGGAGCATTGCTGGTGTTCTGCTGGTTCCATTTGATCCAAAAATCAAAACCTGCTCCCCAGCAGGAGAGGTCTCCCCACATCAGAGCTGACCAGCCCCGGGTGGGAGCTGCTCGTCCGCAGCGTCCGTGCTCCGTGTCCTGCCCTCCACACCACCACTCGCTTCTGCACATCTCAATAATATTTTAATTGCATTATAACCTTTCAGCAGTGCCAGGCTTCATTAAGTGCTGAGGCATTTCAGGGATTCCTGTTCCTTTCAGCCCCTCCTGGCTCTTCCCCTGGCGCTGAGCTCGGGCTCTGCCGGGGCCGCTCTGACGCCGCCCGCTCCCTTGCAGGTCGCGGATGTGAAGCCCGCGGAGAAGAGAACCTCCCTCTCCAAGCCTCCATCCTCCACCACCCCCAAAACTCCTTCCAGGAGCTCCTCTGCTGCTCCCCGGACCACGGCGCCATCGTCCCTCCTTCCCTGGGGATGTCCATCCTGCAGCACCTGCAGCCTCCTGCCTGGGCAGCACCAGGGGCTCTGCACAGCTCCTGACACAGGGGACAGCCGGGGGAACAGGGACAGGAGGAGAGGGAACGGCCTCAGGCTGGGCAGGGCAGGCTTGGGTGGATACTGGGAATGTTCCTCCTGGAAAAGGTTCTCCAGCTCTAGCACAGCTGTTGGAGGTTCAGGTGGATACTGGGAATGTTCCTCCTGGAAAAGGTTCTCCAGCTCTGGCACAGCTGTTGGAGGCTCAGGTGGATATTGGGAATGTTCCTCCTGGAAAAGGCTCTCCAGCCCTGGCCCAGCTCATGGAGGTTCAGGTGGATATTGGGAATGTTCCTCCTGGAAAAGGCTCTCCAGCCCTGGCCCAGGTCATGGAGGCTCAGGTGGATATTGGGAATGTTCCTCCTGGAAAAGGCTCTCCAGCTCTGGCACAGCTGTTGGAGGTTCAGGTGGATATTGGGAATGTTCCTCCTGGAAAAGGCTCTCCAGCCCTGGCCCAGCTGTGGAGTCCCCACCTCTGGAATTGTTCAGAAGCCACTCCATCATTGCCTGGATTCTGACAGTGACTCAAGTGTTCTTTCCTCTTCCAAATACCCTTCAGGGCCAACCTCCATCAGCTGTGTGTGATCCAGGGTTAATGCAATTATTGGATACGATTTAAGAATGGGCATTCCATTCCTCCTGTGTTTTGCCATAGGAGCAGAATAAGGACTAAATAAAAGTTCAAAAAAGCAAATCTTAGAAGAGGACTTGAAACACCTGAACTGGTGTGTGAAATCCAAAAGGATTGAGCAGAAGTGGAAGAGTTTTAGTAGAGCAGGAAGGATTTGGAGCTGAAATCACATCAGCTTCATCCAAAAACTGGGTCCCACTTGTACTGCTGCTAAAGAGGGAACTTCCCATGAGTTCCACAGGAAACCTGAGGAGTGTTTTAGCTAAACTAACACTGTTCTCACTCCTTTTAATGGAGCTTGAGAGATTTAACATCAGATAAGATTACAGTCAAGTCTTCTCAAGTCTTTTCAAATGGCTGGGCAAAATTTGTCAATAAAAGTATAAAATTACACAGATTGGTTTGAATCCCAAAGCATGGATTTCCATCCCAGCTTTCCCAAAAGAATTATCATGTTTTAGCTGTGCTGGGGTGGATTTGGCCTGATGGACATCCCAGACTTTATGCTCTGGGGGAAAATCTAATTAATCAAGTGTAGAGAAGGTGTTGCACGTTCCAAGAGCCACATATCCTGTCTGATAAGCTCATTTTGTGAGTAAAACTCATTTTGTGTGGTCTTGGAAGCAAACGGGAGCCCGGGAATGCAGGATCTCTTCTAATGAGTTGGGCTCATTCCTGCTGCCCCACAAACAAAGCAGTGTTCGCTGCTGAAAGGAGATGGAGGCAGCGATGCAGAGCTGCAGGGAGCTGTTCCAAGAGGCAGGAGGTGCAGGGCAAGGGGCTGTGGCACCAGGAACGTGGTGGGACCCTGCCAGGGCACAGGCAGGGCCCTGGGGTGAGGGAGGATGAGGTCAGCTGGAGGGACTCCATGGGGAGGCTGAGAAATCTGGATCTGGAAATGCACAGGGACGGCAGGAATGGGAAGAGCAGGGGGTCCTGTTCTGGGTGAGGTGGAAGCAGGGGTGGGACAGAGGATGGAAGGTGCCCTGGGGCCTCAAGGGAACCACAGCGAGCCAAATGCTCGGGGTTTGGTTTAGTTGGGTTGGGTTTGGTTGGGTTTGGTTTGGTGGGGTTGGGTGAGGTTGGGTTGGGTTTGGTTTGGTGGATTGGGTGAGGTTGGTTTGGTTTGGTTTGGTTTGGTTTGGTTTGGTTTGGTTGAGTTGGGTTGGGTTTGTCTTGGTTTGGTTTAATTTGGTTTGATTGAGTTTGGTTTGGTTGGGTTTGGTTGGATTGGGTTTCATTTGGTTTGGTTTGGGTTTCGTTTGGTTTGGTTTGGTTTGGGTTTGGTTTGGTTTGGTTCAGTTGGGTTGGGTTTGGTTGGGTTTGGTGTGGTTTGGTTTGGGTGAGATGTGGGTGGGAACACCTGGAGCTCTTGGGGGGTCACAGCTCTGAGGTCACAGCTGCCATCAAGTTTCAGTCATTGTCTCACATGAAATGTGTGTGTAAAGGCCAGGTTTGACATTCTATAGTTCCACTTTTTCAGGTCAGCTATTTTCAGGTCAGTCATTTTCTCTGCTAAAGGATAACTGAGGGTTATGTGGGGCTTGATGTTTTGATTTTTAATTTTATTTCTTCATTAGTTTTTGCCCCCCTCCCTGTGGAAATGACTAATGTTTGTGCAAGACCACGCTCGGCCCTCCAGATCAGGCACAGATCAAAGTCTGTCACACAGACTATTGTCCCAGGGGCTCTCTCTGGGTTTTCAGCCCCTCATGTTCATACAGACAGAAGTGTTCAGCATTTGGCTCCCCACTGACACCAGCAGACAAAACATCTCTGTATATTAATGTAACATAATATTCCTCTGCCTTTTACACAAACCTAAGGCTGTTCTGTCCATGCAGTTTCCCCAATTAAAGTTGTGGTCTCGAGGAATGAAATTAGGTTGGTTTGCCAGCCCCTTGTTTGAAGTGTTTGCTATTAATTATGTATCCATCCTTTAGGCCTTATTAAATTATCCAAATGGGTTTCACCTCATTAGCTGGAATCTTATCTGTGGTGTTTAATTGAATGCTTTTAGCAAAGTCAGGGTGGAATGATCCAAACTAACTTGGCCTGTAGTTATCTGCCTCTTCCCCTTGGTCTTTTTGGTATTGATATTCCATAAAGGACCCTGACAGCTGCTGGAGTGTATGTAAAAATCTAAGACTTAATGGAAATTAAATATTAAAAAAATGAGGGTTTTCCTAATTTCTAGCTTGGGTCTTTTCCATTTATTATTTCTTTTCAATGATGCCTTCCTTTGGCTATTGAAATGAAGCAGAATTTACCCTAACATGCTCATCACTGATAGTAAAACCCCTACAATTTCATGATCAAAGAGTTCCTTAAAATAAAGTCCCATTTCTATTTTTCAGTCTGTGGTTTTTGCCTTGATCAGTTTGGTGTTTGGTTTTCTCCTGCTTGGGGAAGTGTGGCTGCATCCCTGGTTTGGAGTGTCCTCTGTGCAGTGTAATCAGGTCATGATCGTTGGGCTTTGCCCAAAGGCAGCTCAGTTTAGGGATTGATTTTTGGGTTTATACAATTAAAATAGCAGCCAAAATATGTGCAATAACTCCTGTGCAAGAAAATTGGCACGGGGTAGGACTGGTCTGGCAATGAGATCAAGGTTGGGCAAGGACAAATGCAGGGCTGCTTTTGTTCCTTTTTAAAGAAAGGAAAAGTTTTGGGGTGAGTTCTTTTGCTTGGTTGGAGTCTTTTTAAGAAATGAAGATGGGGCAGAATTAAAATACTCCCAGTGAGTGCTGTCAGATTCAGGAAGGTAATGTGAGTTAAAATGCAGCCCGTCCCCAGGTGTGTGGTGTCACAGAGCAAGGATCCTTTGACAAGGATTGGTGCTTTGGCTGCCAGACATGAGGGGTTCTGGTGGCAGCAGGAGCTGCCCAGGCAGGTGCTCCCACAGAGCACTGAATCCTGGGCTGGTTCCAGGCTGGAACGTGCAGGGATCTCCCCTGACTGCTGTGTTTGTGTTGGCAGCCATCAAGACGGACGCGAAGCCGGCAGATGCCAAGAAACCTCCTGCCAAGTCTCCCTCAGGTAACCTCACCTCCCTCCTCACCTGGGCTCTGGGAAATCCAGCTGGGAAAACCCTGCAAGGCCATGGAGCCCCTGTCCCCAGCACTGCCCATGTCCCCAGTGCCACATCCACAAGGGTGTCACATCCCTCCAGCAATGGGGAACCACCACTGCCCTGGGCAGCTGGGCCAGGGCTGGGCAGCCCTGTCCAGGAAGGAATATTCCCAATGTCCACCTGAACCTCACCTGGCACAGCCTGAGGCTGTTTCCTCAATCTGAATCCATCCCTTTTGGGGCTGGGGTCGTTAGGGGGTCCCTGTACATCTCTGCGAACAGAGGTGCCCCAAGCCAGGCTGGGTTGATGGGACATGGAGCGCCTGGGACAGTAAAGGTGTCCCTGCCATGGCAGGGCTGGGATGAGCTGATCTCTGAGCTCCCAGCCCGTGCTGGGCTGTGTGACTGAGGCAGTTCTGTGTGACTGAGGCAGTTCTGTGTGACTGAGGCCGTTCTGTGTGACTGAGGCAGTTCTGTGTGACTGGGGCAGTTCTGTGTGACTGGGGCAGTTCTGTGTGTCTGAGGCTGTTCTGTGTGACTGAAGCAGTTCTGTGTGACTGGGGCAGTTCTATGTGACTGAGGCAGTTCTGTGTGACTGGGGCAGTTCTGTGTG
>NW_005054466.1:1336068-1342509 GCF_000277835.1 Geospiza fortis
CGGGCCCACGGCCCGAGCCCCGCGCCCCGCCAGCGCCGCCGGGCCCGACCTGCGCCACGTCCGCTCCAAGGTGGGCTCCACCGACAACATCAAACACCAGCCCGGCGGGGGAAAGGTGAGCCCTGCCCTCCCTGCCTGCTCTGGGCTCTGTGCCGGGCTCTGCGGGATGGTGGCTGTGTCCTCACTGCTCTCTCGGCTCCTCGCTGGGTCCTGCTTGGGCGGGGCGCGGGAGCCACCCCAGAGCCAGCCCTGCTCCACAGCAGAACCCAGAGCTCCACTGCTGCTGCTCTCCTGCCCCAGGCCTGGCACAGAAACACCCTCAGTCCTGTCCATAGTTCTGCCCTTTGCCCTTGGGTGGAGGAACTGCCTGCTGAATGGTACAGAAGGTGGAATAGTGCGCTAGGATGAGGCAAATCTGGATTGCAGATTGCACAGCACCTTTCCCTGCCCAACTCCTCAGGCCCAAAGCTGACATGGAATGAGTCTTTTGGAACCACCCATGGTGGGCACGAGGAGAGGGTAGCGCTGGAAAACCATTACCAGTGGTGAAACTTGCGGCTCTCACTGCCCCTTAAAGCCCTTAGGTGGCACTTCCACCATCAGCATGTCCCATGGAAAGGACAAAGGTGGGATCCACCTGCAGCCCCTGCTGAGCACTGAACAACATGGAGAGCCCTGCTTAGCTGTTGTGTAAGCCCAGCCTTGGCCTGGCCACGTGTGTCAGCAGCAGCCAGAGGGCTGTGCCTCCCCCCCAGTGGGACACAGATCTTTCCATTCTCTTTGCTGCAGCTCTGTGGTGCTGAATAACCTGGCCCAGAACTTTAATCTGCTGCCAAGGGAGCACGTTCCATGCTGGGAGAGCTTTAATCTGCTCTCAGGCACATTAAAGTCAAGGGCACTCCTGGCTGGGTGTTGTGTGTCCCAGACAGCATCGATGCAGCATGGATTTATCCTCAGAGGCAGCCGGCTCCTGGCTGGGCAGCAGCACAGCACAGCCCTTGTTGTGTCAGCTCAGGGGACTTGCATTTGCATTTAAATGCACTGCCCTTAATTTTCTAAATATTTTCATAGAGTTATTATATCCTAACAATTGCCTTGTTAAGCAAATTGTCCTTTTTGTAGTCCTGTTTACACTGAGCTGTTTTTAGAGCCTGAGAATTGTTGTAGTGTTGGGGTTTTTTTGTTCACTGGTCTGTAGGTTAGTGAAATACAAGATTTATGCTGAGCCCCCCCAAAAATGCAGGTTCTGCTGCATTTTCCTGCATCTAAACTAGCAAAACAATGGCTATCCTCAGTTGCTGAATTTTTGTGAAACCTGTAAATTTTGCTTTGATTTTCTGCTCAGCTGGACTCTCTGGGTGCACCTGCCTTTTGGTAGACAAAAACTGAAGGAGCTGTTGAGCTCCAAGGCTGAGTGCAGTGAGGCTGGGTGGGAACCTGAGCTGGGAGCTCGGGGTGTGTGTCCAGCAGAGCCCTCAGAGCCCCAGACAGCCCTGGGTGTCTTCACCTGCCAGACCTGCACCACGTCCTCCACGTGAAGGAGCTGGTCCTGCTCTGCTCTTGGGCTCCCCAGGGATTTGGTTGGATTTTTTTGGCAGGATGATTGCCCTGGGATTGCTTGGATCCTGAGGAAGGGCACCAGGAGCTTTTTGAGAAGTGAATCTTTGCCCTGTGCCCTGGGCTGGGCACTGCTGTGCCCTTGGTGTCACCGCTCCCGGGCATGGGATGATCCTTGGCCTGGGAATCAGAGCAGGCAGGGAGTTCTCCTGGGTCTCCTCTGCAGCAGGTCTCTCGTGTTCCCGTGCTCCTGCCCAACTTCTGCTCTTGCTGGTGAAATCATCCCTTTGTCTCCATCCAGGGGAAGGTAGAGAAAAGGCCAGAGTCAGCCGGCGCCGCGCCCAGCTCTGAGCCCAGCGCGGGCACTAAAGTGGCTCCTAAAGTGGCAGCAAAAGAGGGGGTCCCCAAACAGCCCAATGGGAAAGTGAGTTGCTTTCACACTTTTCTCTGGGGGAGATGAAGGAAAACGTTTCCATTTTGAGTCACTGTCCCTCCTCTCCAGCTGTCCTGCTCTCTCCTGTCAGTGGCACTGTCCTTGCACAGACACTTGCCCTTCTCTCCCCTGCACCCTGAGATGTTCCCAGGGAAGCTCCTCCAGGGAGGGACCCTCTCCACTCCTGCTGGAGAGGTTTCCACAGCAGAGTCCTCCTGTTTCACTGCCAGGTTAATACAGGCTTAACTTGGAGTCAGAGGGTTTCCCTTAAACCAGTTCTTCACACATAGAACCAGTTTGTAACGAGGCAGAGGGGTTGAGTTCACAGCTGCTCCTTTTAGGACTACACAATATGTAGGAATTCACATCTTCCCTGCAATATTCCCAGCCCAGTTGTACCAAAACTCTGTAACTCCAAGCCTTCGGCCATCACCATTGGATGGCTTACTCCAAAGTCCAAGTGGATGGCGTGAGGTGGGAATGCCACAGTTGAATTCCAACATTACCAGGCAGGAATGGTCAGGAATGAGCAGGATTTGTACCTGTAGGGAGTCAGTGAGGCACCCCGCACTCCATGGCACAGGTATGTTCCCAGAGCTGCTGTTCCTGAGTGCAGCCTCTCAGACCTGGCTGAGGAGCTCTGGGAGCCTGCCCAGCTGGGAGTGTTGGGTAATCCCTGCTGTGCTCCAAGCTTGTCACCTTGTAGGAGCCAGGATCCAGCTGGGGCCTGCTTGTGCTGTGGTAAATAACTCAGCTCCAGACTAAACCTGTGTTGTAACTAACCTCTGGAAACACTGGTGTCTAACCCAGCTACTGCTGTGAGCAGAGCTCACCCAAACCTCTTCTCTTGCCTTAAAAATCACAGACTCACTGAGTCTGGAGAAGCCCTCTGAGATCACGGAGTCCAGCCATTCCCAGCCCTGCCAAACCACCACCAACCACGTTCTCACACTCTTCATCTGAGTCAGTGTGAAGGAGAAACAATTTCATTAACCTGGGACTCATCTGAGGCCATTCACCTGAAGGTGTGACCACCTTAAATAGCAGAATGTTTCTCAGAGCCAGCTGTACTGCCCAGGGCTGGGGAGGGACATTGTCCAGGGCTGGAGCCAGCCCAGGTGAGGCCATGGAGCAGCTCACAGCGTGCTGGGAGTGGTGGCTCCGAGGGCTGGCTCTCCCTGCTCTGGCCAGATGTCCCTGGAAACCTCCCAGGAGCCTCCTGGGGCATGGACAGTCCCATCCCACCTGGCTCTCCTTGCTCCAGGGGGGTTTCCATGCCCTGGGCAGTTCCATCCCACCCCTCTGGGTTGGCTCTCAGTGCCCCAGGGAGGTTTCCATGCCCTGTGCAGTTCCACCCCTCTGAGCTGGCTTTCCCTGCCCCAGGAGGGTTTCCAGGCCCTGGGCAGCCACACCCCAGCCCACCCCAGGGCTCTGCAGGGTCCCTGGGCTGTCCCTGGGTGCTCCCAGCCCACCCCAGGGCTCTGCAGGGTCCCTGGGCACTCCCAGCCTGGCACTAACACTGTCTGTGCAGCCTCCTGTCCTTCACTGTCTCTCACTCTCCTTGGTGCCTTCCCCAGCTCTGGCTCCAGCTCCTGAGGGTCCCTGGTGCCCAGGAGCCCCTGGTGCCCTGCACAATGCCATCTCTAACCAGTCCTCTTCCCTTGTGTTGTCTCCGTTCTGTGACGTTCCAGGTCCAGATAGTCTCCAAAAAAGCGAACTACAGCCATGTTCAGTCCAAGTGTGGTTCCAAGGACAATATTAAGCATGTCCCTGGAGGTGGGAATGTAAGTATGGGTCTGGGCAAGCTGTGTGTCTGCTAACTGCTTCTCTCTGCTGTGCTGGGGGTGCCAGCCCCAGGAGTGCTGTGCTGCAGGCAGGAGCCGTGGCAGAGCTCAGGGCTCCTGGGCACAGCCTGGAGGATTCCTGCCCTGCTCTGGGGCTGCCAGGCTGAGCTGTGGGGTTTGTTTCAGTGTTCAGCTCCACCTGGGCTGGTCCTGCTCCCTGGGCTGGCTGTGACCCACACAGGGGTGTGGACATGGCTGAGCCTGGGGCTGAGCTCACCCCTGACCTGCCTGGAGCCTGCATCCCCCAGAGCAGATCCATCATGGCCTGGCAGTGCCTGTAACTCTCCCCTGGCTCTCAGGGCCAGCTGGAGCCACACTCCTTCACTCCTTGTTTCATAAAAGGCACTTTGGAGCAGGCAAAGACTCTGGGACTTAACCTTTGAGCTGAGATTAATTTCTAAATTTAAAGGCTGCTGGTATCTGTGGCAGCAGGGCTGAGCTTATTAAAATAGAAAGTTAATCTGGTGGTGTCTGCAGCTTGGTTTGGGGCGTGGGGTGCTCCAGGTGTCTGCCAGGCAAGCCAGGTTCTCTGTCCAGCCCCTAGAGGCTGGGAGAGCACGAGCAGGGTCTGGGGGCTCAGATCTGTGCTGCTCTGACAAACCTGGGCTGGGCTCTGGGCACAGGGCAGGTTCAGCAATGCAAAGTTTGGGTGGCTTTGAAGGCACTGAAGGACCTGAGCCCAAGGAAGTTTGTTCCAGAGGTGTTTAAATATCCTGGGTTCCCAAGGAGGGATGTCCAGCTGCCACATCTGCTGAGGTGCCCAGGGTGTCTGGTCAGAGCCTGTGCAGTGACACAAACCCTGCTCAGGACCTGCCTGTGGAGCCAGCTGGGGGCCACTTCTCCTGGGAAATCCATGTCCAGCTGGCTGAACCCCTACATGACTGACTTTTCCACAGATCTTTGCAAGTGGCAGCCAAATGTGGGTTCCTACACCTGGTTCCCTCCAGGATGGTTGCCAGGGTGGCCAGAGATGCTGAAGTCACACCTGTGCCACTGAACCCACATCCCTGCTCTGGGGATTTGGGATTTGTGGTTCTCTGCTGTTTCTGTGATTTACACCATGTTTATGGGACTGTTTCCCATGGAAATGCTCCCACAGGATATCTGGGAATGCTGGCCTGGAGCCCTGGTGTCCATGGGGAGCCCTCAGGGGGTTTGGGGCCCTGTTCCTGTTCCTGCTGCCTGTTCCCCTGGTGCTGCCCCCAGCCTGTCCCAGAAGTGCCTTTGGCCACCCTGGTGCCAGCTCTGGAGCAGCTGCTGGCATTTCCCTGTCCATGCTCTCCAAGGAGCTGTATTTTATAAACCACCTCAGAGTTGCCACCTTTACCTTGCTCAGCCTTTCAGGAGCCTCCCAGGTGCCTTCCCTGTTCTTCCAGGCTGCAGAAATGGGGCTGGGATGTGGGGATCCTGCCTTGCCTGAGTAACTGTGTCACTGAAGTGTCCTTCTGCTCATGAGTCACCATCCTGTCCTTCCCTCTGCACTGCCAGCCATTGCCAGCCCTGGGGACAGCTGTGTCCCTGCTTTCCTCTCCTCTCCTCCTCTCCCACACTCTCCTTTCACCACTGCACTTTGCTCCTTGCTCAGCTGCTTAAGCAGCTCTTTATTCTGCATTTTCTGAGCTAAAAGCTCATTTCCAGGCTCCAAGTGCTCCCAGAGCAGCTCCAGGAGAGCATTCCAGCCCTCCAGCACAGGCAGTGTGGATGTTTTTATTTTTCTTTTATTCATTTTTGTATCTTCCCCCTCCCTTTGGAGCACTGTGATGTTAGTGACCTCTTCCAAGATGTTTTCTTGCTCAGGTAGTTGTGGTGATCACTTCTGATAGAATTCCCAGTGTTGGATTCCCAGGTGGGTCTGTCTGGAAGGTCTTTTCTGGTCTGTGCCTTCAGTCAGAGCTTTCAGGGTCCTGGGGACAAGAGTGTTGTGGTTTAGAAACAACTCCTGATTGAGCTTTAGGAGGTGATGGCCGTGGCATGGTTTGGGTTGGAAAGGCCTCAGAGATGATTGAGTGCCACCCCTGCCATGGCAGGGACTCCTTCCCCTGTCCCAGGCTGCTCCCAGCCCTGTCCAGCCTGGCAGGGACACTGCAGGGGTGGACACTGTGCTGCCACCCCACCCCAGTGGCTCCAGGCTGGCTCAGCTGCCCCCTCTGCCCTCTGCCCATGGAGATCATTCCTGGCCATGCCCACATTCCCCAGGAGCTGTGCCCAAACACAGTCCAGTTCCTGGGGAAAAGGGTTGCATGGTTTTTTGTTTCGTATTTCCCACTCTCAGAGCCACTGAGGTTGGAAAAGATCCCCAAGACCATGGAGTCCAACCTCTGAGCAAGCTTTGTGTTCCAAGACAGCAGAACAGAGGTGGATTTCACAAAGTGCAGGCAATGTCTGTGGGTGAAGGGAGTTTGGGAAGGGAGTTTGGAGTGTCCCTGTGCTCCCCTGGCCTTTGGCTTGTCCTGCTTGGCTGCTCTGGGATGTGGTCAGGGACACAGAATCAGACAAGAGCTGAGACCAAACTTCCCCACCTGAGCCAAACCCCCAGAGTTTATTTCTGGCACCAGAGTCTGTGCTTGGCTCTCTGAGTGCAATCCCAAGGTGCAAACCCAGCTCCTG
>NW_005054466.1:1342534-1344702 GCF_000277835.1 Geospiza fortis
CCCCAGCTCCTGCGGAAGTGCAACCACCAGACCCTTCCCTGAGGGTGGGACACTTTGGATCTCAGGTCAGGAGTCACAGCTGGTAACAAACAGCAGATTTCCAGGTGCATTCTGTGAAATGCATTTCATCTCAGCTCAGTTCTGAGCAAGCAAGGACTGCTGATTAAAGCTGTAGTGACTTTGCTCCTGAGAAAAGCAAATCAGGGTCTGTGAGTGACCTTTGGAGGGTGTCACTGAGCTGGGGACGTGGGACCTGGCAGGAGCTGAGCTGGGCTGTCCTGCTCCCCCTGCAGCATCCTGGGGCTCCTCATGGGCACAGAGCAGGAGGATCCCTGATTCCCTTGGAGGAGTTCTGACAGATTCTCCTGAGAGCTCTCAGTAACCTCCCAGAGCAGCTGGTGGTCAGGGAATTCTGCTCATGTTGGAAAGGAAATCCTTGGGTTTCCTCTGTGACCTGACCTGGAGCAGAGCTGAGCCTGCAGCTTCCAGCTGGTGGCTGCTCTCAGCCCTGGCCTTGTCTTGGAGAGGGATGGGTTCCTGGAGCAGGGCATTCCATCAGGGCAGCAGATCCCTCAGAGAACCCCAGGCTGCTTGGAGTGGAGGGACCTTAAAGATCCTCCAGTGCCACCCCTGCCATGGCAGGGACACCTCCCACTGTCCCAAGTGCTCCCAGCCCCAATGTCCAGCCTGGCCTTGGGCACTGCCAGGGATGCAGGGGCAGCCCCAGCTGCTCTGGGCACCTGTGCCAGGGCCTGCCCACCCTGCCAGGGCACAATTCCTCATTCCCAATCTCCCACCCATCCCTGCCCTCTGGCAGTGGGAGCCATTCCCTGGGTCCTGTCCCTCCATGCCTTGTCCCCAGTCCCTCTCCAGCTCTCCTGGAGCCCTCGAGGCCCTGGCAGGGCTCTGAGCTCTCCCTGGAGCTTCTCCTCCCCAGGCTGGATGTGATGGTGCAGAGCAGAGCAGAGCTGGTGGCACAGCCCTGGCCTGCAGCAGAGCTCCCTGAGGTGGCCCCAGGCCATGGCCGTGTCCCCAGGCTGGGCAGGAGCCATGTGGGGACCCTGGCAGCAGATTTGGCTTTTATTGTCCCTGTCCCAGGGCTGCTGTGTCCCATGGCTGTGCCTGAGCCCAGCCCTGTGATGGTTCTGTCCCTCTGTCCTGCTGTCTGTCCCAGCTCTGTCTCACTTTGGCCCCTGGCTCTGGGTGACCCCAGGGCTGCCAGTGGCACAGGAGTGGCAGGCAGGATTCTGGGAATGTGCAGGAGGAGTGATGGGAGCAGGGACACAGGCTCACAGAGCACAGCCTGAGGTGCCCTCTGGCCTCCAGAGTCTGCAGGGCTTTGTCTGTGCTCAGCTGCTGCTTTTTGTCTCCCCAGGTGCAGATCCAGAACAAGAAAGTCGACCTTTCCAAAGTGTCCTCCAAGTGTGGATCTAAAGCAAATATCAAGCATAAGCCAGGTAGGAATTTTGCCATTTCCTCATTTGTCTGTAAGTTTTGTCCCTTAAACACAGGCCTGGATTGGGACTGGAATAGTTTTGGGGGCTTGTTGCTTTCAGGGGGTGTTCCCAGTGCCTCTGGAAATGCCTAAAAATGCTTTTTCCACAGTTCCTGGTGGTTTGATGAGCAGAGAGGGGGATTAGGAGATGTGGGATATCCTGTGAGGATAATCTACAGCTTTGGCTCATTTCTGTTTTTCCTGCTCATTTGAGAAGGAAAACAGGGATGCTTCCACAGTCATTCCAGGAAGCTTCATCCATGCTCACAGAGGCTTTGGGGCACTCAGAACATCCCAGGATGTCCATGGAACATGGCAGGATAAAGGAAATTCCCTTCAGTCCTTCAGAGCACATAGCAGGGTCCTTTTAGCCTTGAGTCCACAGCAGCTCCTGCCTCACATGGAGCCCTTCTGGCCCCTGGGTGGATTTTCTGGGATGGGTGTGGGAATTACCTGCTCCCTGCTGAGAACACAGCAGACGCTCTGCCTCAATCCCTGGGAAACAATTGGTTTGTCCCCAAGCCCAAGGGGCTGGGGCTGGAGGCCCCTGGCTTGGCCTGAGGGATGGTCAGTTCAGTGTCCTTGAGGTGATGGTCAGTTGTGTCCTGGAGCTGATGGTCAGTTCAGTGTCCTGGAGCTGATGGTCAGTTCAGTGTCCTTGGGCTGATGGTCA
>NW_005054466.1:1344824-1348581 GCF_000277835.1 Geospiza fortis
CCTGGGAAACAATTGGTTTGTCCCCAAGCCCAAGGGGCTGGGGCTGGAGGCCCCTGGCTTGGCCTGAGGGATGGTCAGTTCAGTGTCCTTGAGGTGATGGTCAGTTGTGTCCTGGAGCTGATGGTCAGTTCAGTGTCCTGGAGCTGATGGTCAGTTCAGTGTCCTTGGGCTGATGGTCAATTGTGTTCTGGAGCTGATGGTCAGTTCGGTGTCCTGGAGCTGATTGATGGTCAGTTCAGTGTCCTGGAGTTGATGGTCAGTTGTGTCCTGGAGCTGATGGTCTGTTGTGTCCTGGAGCTGATGGTCAGCTCAGTGCCCTTGGCTGCCCCTGGTCCCTGGGCACATTCTCCAGCTGGGAGTGCCACTGCCAGCACGAGGGCTAGGGTTGAGTGCCCAGGCTGGGAAGGAGCCCCCCAGGCTGGGAAGGAGCCCCCCAGGCTGCTCTTTGTGCCTCTGGGAGTGCCCTGCAGGCTGCCCAGGCTGCCAGGTCAGAGCAGGGCACTCCCCTGGCAGAAGCCCTGGCTCCAGGGGCCCCCAGCCCTGGGAACGTGGTGCCACGGGTGTGCCCTCTGCCAGCTCAGTGCTGGGCAGTGACAATCCAGTAACGAGCTGGGGGTGACAATCAGTGCCTTGTCCAGGCCTGAAGGGAGCACTGCCACCCTGCCAGGGCTTCAGCTGCCTCTGTGGCACCAAAGCCCTTGCTTTGCACCACTGGCCGTGCCAGGCTTCCAGAGCAGAGCTGAGGGATTAATGATGTCGCTGGGAGGCAAAGCTGTGCTCAGCAAGACTTGAGCTGGGCTTTGGGGAAGCTGCTGGGATGGGGACTGCGGCCAGGGAAAGGTGCCCCTGTCCATGCAGGGGGGTTGGAATCATCCTCAGGATCCAGGATTCCAATCTGTGGGATTGTGCACTGTTTGTCAGTAAAGGAGGCAGCACTGTGCTCAGAGGGATGGAGCATTTCCCATGGGAGGAAAGGCTGAGAGAGCTGGGATTGCTCAGCCTGGAGAAGGGAACGTTTTGGAGTGACCTCACTGTGGCCTTCCAGGACCTGAAGGGAACCAAGAAAGATGGGGAGAGACGACTTCCAAAGGCCTGGAGTGCCAGGACAAGGGGAATGGCTTCCACTGCCAGAGGGCAGGATGGATGGGAGATTGGGAATTAGGAATTGTTCCCTGGCAGGGTGGGCAGGCCCTGGCACAGGTGCCCAGAGCAGCTGGGGCTGCCCCTGCATCTCTGGCAGTGCCCAAGGCCAGGCTGGACAGGGCTTGGAGCACCTGGGACAGTGGGAGGTGTCCCTGCCATGGCAGGGGTGGCACTATTCTATCTACATCTACATCTATAGATCTATATCTATATCTACATCTATATATCTGTATCTATATCTAATCTATATCTGTATCTATCTATAGGAATCTATCTAATTCTGCAATCTATTCCATTCTGGAAAAATATTGCTGAAATTCTCAGCTCTGTTTGTGACCTCCACATTCCCTGCAGTGTTCCTGCAGGTGGGGTGTGTGCCAGGGGAGCTGCCCAGGCAGGCAGGGCTGGAGCAGCAGGGGAAGGGGTGAGCAGGGGAGGAGGGCAGGGACACAGGGGAGCAGGAGGTGCCCTGGCACTGCTGAGTGCCCAGGTGGCTGAGCTGGAGGGGCCTGGGCAGGGACAGGGACAGGAGTCAGCCTTGGAATGGCACCAGTGAGGGATGGTGGGGGTGGCATTTCACACCTCTGCTGGACGAGGCAGCCTCAGGAGCAGATCCAGGGAGTTCTCTCCAGCCTACCTGTCTGGATGGGCAGCATTCCCCAGGGCCCTGTTCACTGGCACAGCTGAGAATCACCAGCTTTGGTCTTCCAGAACTTTTCCTGAGGCAGGGACTGTGGAACTTGTCCTGTCCCTCCTCCAAGGGGTCCCCAGGGGCTCCTGGGTGGGACTGGGTGGGACTGCTGGGGGCTTCCCCAAACTCAGCCCTGCTCCCTGTCCCTGCAGGTGGAGGAGACGTCAAAATTGAGAACCAGAAGCTGAACTTCAAGGAGAAGGCCCAGGCCAAGGTGGGATCTCTGGACAACGTGGGACACTCGCCGGCCGGAGGGGTCGTCAAGGTGAGGGCAGGGACCTGGCACAGCCAGGGAATGGCTCTGATCCACTTCTTGTCCTTCTGCTGCTGCTGTTCCTGCTGTGCACCTCCTCCTCCACAGCCTGGTACAGCCTCCTTGCTCCTGGGGCCTCTGCTGTGCGCCCCAGGGTGAGGATGGAGCCCAGGGTGGGGATGGAGCCCAGGACAAGGATGGAGCCCTGGGTGGGGATGGAGCCCAGGACAAGGATGGAGTCCTGGGTAGGGATGGAAAGGAGAGAGCTGGACCCAGCTCAGAGTGCCTGACCCTGCTGTGCATTCCCAAGGGCTGGCACTGCCCATCTCCATCCTTCTCTTGGAACCTGAGAGCAGGGATCTCTGCAGGCTGGGGGCCCAGCGGAGGGGCTGGCAGGGGCCGTGCCCAGCAGAGAGGCTGGCAGTTTCACCCCCAGTGAAAGCTGCTGAGATCCACGTGCTCTGTGCTGTAGAGAGCACCTGGCAGTCTTGGGAGCATTTACAGAGCCATGGAATGCCCTGAGCTGGAAGGGATCTGTCCAGCCCAGTCCTTCAGCCCTGTTTTGTTTGTGTGGGGGTGAGAACAGAGCACAGCTCTCGTGGCTGATTCATCCCTTCTCCCACAGGAGCACAAACTGTCCCCAGCCTCGGCTCTGCACGCTTTGGCTGCAGCAATGGGACATCTGTGCCCAGGGAGGGGACATTCCCTCCCTGAGGGATGTGTGGGCCTGGCAGAACCCCAGGGAGCTGGGAATTGTGCTCAGGGAGTCACTGGAAGGGACTCGTGACGCCTCTGCCATGGCAGGGACACCTTCCACTGCCCCAGGCTGCTGCAAGCCCCAATGTCCAGCCTGGCCTGGGACACTGCCAGGGATCCAGCAGGCTCTGAGCACCCTGTGCCAGGGCATCCCCACCCTCCCAGGGAACAATTCCTGCCCAATATCCCATCCATCCTTGCTCTCCTTCAGCCTGAGGCCATTCCCCATGTCCTGTCACCCCCGGCCCTCAGGAAAGGTCCCTCTCCAAACTGAGGTCTGAGAGGATGCTGTTTCTAAATGGGCTCTGGAAGCAGAGAAAACCCCTCTGGGGCAGCCTCAGAGCTGCCAGCAGGACAGACAGACCCAGGAGAAACCCGTCCAGGCACTGCCATGCCCTGGGTGTTCCCAGTGAACTGGAACTCCTGGTGTGTATACTGGTGCTGTGTGCTGGGAACACGGAATGCTGGAGTGGTTTGGGATGGAAGGGACCCTGAGGATCATCCAGTGCCACCCCTGCCATGGCAGGGACACCTCCCACTGTACCAGGGTGCCCCAAGCCCTGTCCAGCCTGGCCTGGGACACATCCAGGTCATGATCCAGTGTCACAGCAGCGACCCCACGCCAGCCCTCTGCCCCAGAACACGGGGGTTTGTCCCTGGCATTCCCTGTGCCGGCTGTTCCAGGCTGCCCAGCTGTGAGTGTGGCAGCTGAGCTCCGGGACCCGAGGGCACCAGGAGGAGCTCCAGAGCCCCGGGGTCCGTCAGACCCCGCAGGGCCGGGCAAGATTTGCTTTCCCAGGAGCGGGGATCCCGCTGCCATCTCCTCCCGTCCCTGCACCCTTCCCTCGCCGTGATACTGACCCGTGCCCACGTTGTCATTGCAGGCGGAGGGCGGCGCGGAGCCGGCGCAGCTC
>NW_005054466.1:1348794-1352230 GCF_000277835.1 Geospiza fortis
CCCGACCGCTGCCAGCGACGTCTGCGGGGTTGTCGTGCCTTTCTTTTAATTCAGAAAATTGCCTTTTATCTTCCAGGCATCTAATGATGACATTATGGTATCGTCTTCCATTCCCCTCCTGTCCCTTGTCTCCTCCTCTCCCCGTGTCCCCTTGTCCCCTGCCCTTGTGTCGCTGCAGATTGAGTCTCACAAGCTGACGTTCCGTGCGAAGGCCAAGGCTCGAACAGACCACGGAGCGGAAATCGTCGTCTCCAAACCCCCCACCCTTTCCAGCAGCACCTGCCCCCGGCGTAGCACCTCCGCCAGCGACAGCGACAGCCTGGGCTCCGTCGCCTCCCCGTCACCGCCGCCGGCCGCGCCCTCCCAGCAAGGCTTGTGACCCCCGGCCCCGCTCCGCGCCCCGGGGACCCCAGCTTGGCTCTCTTAAGAGCAGAGCCCTGGGGGCGGGGCCAGGCCGAGTTAACAGGGATAAGCTGTGATCTTTCTCTCTGTCTCTTTTTTTAACCTCCTCCCTCCTCGCCGCTTCAGTTTCTGCCGCCTGTGGGATGCTGATAAATCCCCTCCACACTCGTTAGGCTGTTTTAACTGTTGACTTGAACCTTTTATTCTTTGTGACGAAGTGTTGATGATTTATCGTGTTCGAACCCGTGCTAAGTTTCCTTTTCTCTTTCCTTCTTTTCCGACCCGTAGGAGAGTAGGGACATTTAACCGCTGCTGCCGTGCTGGCTACTTACTGACATATCCAGCCGTTGTAACTTCTTTGTTGTTGTTTGGGGTTTTTTCTTTTTAATATTTTAAAACGATGGAGCGAGTTCATGGGATTAAGCCATGTCCGGAACGAAAGGCACAGGAATGTGTAAAGGGCAAACTTGCTGTGAGAGCTCAGGTGGAGCCTGTGTTGACCTCGAGATGTGTAATTGATGCTCGAGATGTGTTAATTGATGCTCGCGAGCCCTCCCCGGGTGCCTTCTGCCGAGGTGGTTTATTTATTAACGGCACGGCCGAGCCCTGGGATTTGTCCCGTTTTTCCAAGGCGAGGCTGGAGGGAGCAGGAGGCGGCCGTGGCGGGGGCAGGAGGGCGTGGGCCGGGAGTTCCGAGGCTGCAGCAGGTCCGTGGGGGTGTGGGGAGCGTGTGGGGTGTGTGGGGTGTGAGGTTTTGGGGTGGTGGATGGGGGACCCGAGCGAGCGCCGGGATGAGCAGCGCCGTGCGGGCAGCAGGAGCAGGGAGCTCATCCCGGGGGGAGCCCGGGCCCTCGGGGGGCAGCAGGGCAGCGGTGGTGCCAGGGAGTTGCAGCTCTGACTAGGAAGGAGATCTAACCACCCTTGGAGCTCCTCGTTTCAAATGACACTAAAGAAACGAAATGTAAATAAATTAAAACAAAAGAAAAGTGTTCTTGGGTGGTCAAACTAATTTAAAGAATAAAAACAAAAAGGCAAGCAGAATAACAAAACACTGGGATCAAAGAGAACTGAACTAGGCGTGTGCTAAGGGGGGCTGCTCCAGGAGGGGACAGAGGGAAGCCTGCAGCTTCTCGTGCTTGTGGGAGTATTTCTTTGGGAAGCCAACAACGACACGATAACCCGGAATCTGTATTTACACACAAAGATTCTTATTGCACTTGTATTTTTTATATTAAAGTTTGCATGGTTTCTAATAAAATGGCATTAAAATGTACTAGTTTGCATCAAAGTCGTCTGGTAGTTTCATAAGTGCTTTTTCATCTGAATACAAATTTAAACGATGCAGATTTGCACCTGAAAGGGGCGGTTATATATACCCAGAGACCTCCCAGTGCTTCCCTTCCTCCTCCTTCTCCTTCTCCTCCTCCTCCTCCCCACCTCTCCACTCCCCTCCGCATCCCTGTGACCCCAGCCGGGGCCGGCGGCCGTGCCGTCGCTCCGTGCCCTCCCTGTGTGTCCCCGTGTGTCCCCGGCGTTCCCGGAGGAGCCCCGGCTCGGAGGAGGAGCTGGAGCCGGCCCCGCTCCCCGGAGCCCTGCTCGTTCCCTGTGTGCCGGTATATATCACTGCCCTCCCGTGACGCTTCCTTCTTTCTTTACTGCTAAATTCTACACACCAGCTTCAGCTTGGCAGCCTTGCCTTTGGTTTGGTTGATTTTTTTTCCAACACTTGAATTGAGGGAGAATTAGAAGGAGAGGAGAGGAGCAGGTGAGCCCCTCGGCAGGACGGTGAGCCTGGAGCCTGGTTCCCGGGCTGGAGCCTGTGTTCCCAGCCTGCGAGCAGCCAGGGTGGCCTTGGCGGGGCTGGAGCCGAGCTCCAGGCTCACCGGCCGGGAGGGGCGCCGGGAGCAGCGTTTGTGAGCTGGGCGGCAGCCGGAGATGTGCGTGGGCAACCAAAGAGGAGGTGGAGGCTGAGCTAACGCGTCCCTCTTGCTGCTCTTCCTGGGGCACCCCAGGGATGGTGGCCTGGGATGCCCCGGGATGAGATTCCCTGGGATCCAGGATGAGATTTCTGAGGCGCTCTGGGATGAGATTCCCGAGGTGCCCCGGGATGAGATTCCCTGGGATGCCCCACGATGACATTCCCGGGGTGCCCCAGGATGACATTCCCAGGGTGCCCCGATGAGGCCCCGGGCGAAGGGAGGCAGCCAGTCCCGCTTCAGGGACTGCAGGAGGAAGGCAAATGGCAACATTGCACTTTATCTTCTGAGATTGCAAAAAGCAAACGAGCCCTGCCCCGCTGCAAAGGGACAGTGACATCACCTTCTCCCTGCACTGCTTTTCTCCGATTCCCGATGATTTCCCGAGCGCCGGGCGGCCCTGGCCGGGTGTGGTGGCTGCGTGCGGTGCCCAGGCTGTCCCACCCCAAACCCCGGCCCAGCTCACCCCCGGCCCGTGCTTTTGTGCCACTTTTCTAACACTTGTTGTGCCTGTGTTTAGCTGATGAACTAACTAAATCCAGATACACTAGTTTGCCGTGGTGTTTCTAGGACAGCTTCAGTTTTAATACGGATTTCTTTTTTAACTTTATTTTGAGGAAGCGGCTGTACATATTGCTAGGTTGGGAAGGAGCCGTGTGTGGTGGGAATGACTTTAGTTTCCTGTCTGGAGAGGTGGGATGAGCTGGGTAGTGCTGAGACCTTAACGCTGCTGGGGAAGGGGCTGTGGGCGCCGGTGGCTCCATCGAGGGCTGGAGGCAGCAAATCCGGGGGGAAACAGGAGCTGAGCTCTGAATGAGATGCAAGTTGAATGTACACGTTCCTGTTCCGAGCTGGCGCCGGGGGTCCTGGCTTTGGCCGCACTGGGGGCACTCTGGGCTGGGCAGGGGCTGAGCGGGGCCAGGTTGGTGGCTGGCTCGGGGCAGGATGCTCGGCAAAGGCCTTCGCAGAGCTCAGGGCGAGGAGCGGCGCTCTGGAGAGGCCGAGCTGCCGCAGGGCTGGGGGGAAGCGGCGGGGGGGGGGGGGGGGCGCACCCCCGC
>NW_005054466.1:1352998-1362428 GCF_000277835.1 Geospiza fortis
GGGCTCGGGGAGCGCCCCGAGGGCGATCCCGGCCCTCGGCTTCCTCCGTGGTCTCGGGAAGCCACTCAACCTCTCTGCCTCAGTTTCCCCATCTGCAAAGGTGGGGGGGATTCAATTTTACCTCACCGGGCTGTTGTGAGGCGCGAGCAGCGCGTGACGTGTTCTCTAAATGTGACGTGTTATTATTATTTTGTGTCATAGGATTATTGGATTATTCTGCAGGGCGTGCCCGAGGAGGGGGGACTCCGCTGTCCCTGCGCCGTGGTGGGGCAGGCGAGGGCTGGGAGGGGAGGTCAGTGCTCGGTGTGAGGCAGCAGCTCAGGGGGGAGCCCAGCGGTTGCTTCTGCCTTTGTGTCTCCCCTCCCCGGGGGCTGTACGAGCGTCGTCTCCTTAGCAACATTTCCTGACTTGATGTTGTGATTCTTACTATTGTAAAGGGTTGAAATAAAGCTTCTAGATGTTCCTCCTCAGGCTGCTGTGGCTCTGTGGGGCGGGAGGGCCGGGCTGGGAGCGCTGGCACAGCCCGGGGCTCCTGATGTGGGGCTGGCTGAGGAAGGCGCTGAAGGAATTTGGGTGTCTCTGATTTCAGCCACAGAAGAATGCCCATCCCTGGCTTTGCTCCACAAGCCTGGGCTCAGAGGGGAGAGGGCTTTGGGCTGATGTGGGCCCTGTGGGAGCCTCGGTGCCCATGGCACAGCTGGAACAGCCAGCGGTACCTGCACCACCCAGGAGGTGCCCCCAGCCACTCACACAGAGAAAGGAAAGGTTTCCCACCCTGGCTTGGACCTGACCTGAGACCCCAAATGGGACTGGGAGCCAAGTTCCAGGTCCCCGTGCCTGGAGCAGCCGCTCCTGTGCCCTCCTTGAGCGCTGCTGTGGAAACAGCCCCAGCTCCCTTCACCCTCAGCTGCCCCAGACACGGGAGCACTGGGACAGCCTGGGTTGGCCTCCTCACGTGTGGGCAGCTCTGGGACACGCTGGGCTGCTTTCTCCAGGCATCAGCAGCACCAGGACATGTCCCCCCAGCAGCCCTCCCTCAGTGCCAGCCCCCTGTGGCCCCTGTCCCCTCAGGGTGGCTGGGGTCGGTGTGCAATCCCTCACTGCCCCAGGGCAGCTCTGCACCTCTCCCAGCAGAGAAGCAGCTGTTGCTGCTCTTCCCTACCCAGGGAAAGGCACAAAATTCCAACTTTTGCAGGAAAAAAATAGTAAAAAAAGAATGAAGAGGACAGAGGCAGTTCCTACTCTATCCCTTTTTATTGTCTTTAATCTATGTTGTAAAAAGATCCAGTATCACATAACAGCCACGGAAGTATCCCAATATCACACTAGTTCGGAACCATTTAGACAATAGCTTAGTCTTTTTTTTTTTTTTGTCTTTTTGTTTTTTTTTTTTAAACCTGCTGGAAGGGAAAACCATACTGCCCATTATACAGGCCAAAAGAAACAAACACTGGTCAAATAATAGTGACAACCTCAAGCAAGTGAAATGAAGATGAGCAGTTTGGAGTGACCCCAGGCTGCAGGACTCCAAGGGCCCCCCACGGCCGGGGGCAGCGGGGCCTGGGAAGGGCCCCCCGGGCCTTGTGCTGGCACAGCCACGGTGCCCTAAAGCCCATGAGCAGGAACTTAAATGGTAGAACTGGGAGAACCAAAGGGTGGCCCCGGGGCAGGAGCCCCTGTGCCATGGAAACGGCCTCGCTCCCATTCCCGGCTGCAGGTACAAAGAGCGTAAGAAATGGGAATAAAAAGAAAGAAGCCCGGACCCGGGGGGCACAGCCCTGGGCCCGAGGGCTCCCGTTACAAACCCCGACCCTCACAACAGCCCTGTGAGGTAGGTCACTGTCTTCTTCGGACAGAGAATCCAAGGCAAAGCTGGGATTAAACTCCAGATTCCTCAGTGAGTGCTGTGCCTGTCGCAATCCTCCTTCCACAGAAATATGGTCCCTGTTCATAGAAAACAAAGGATTTTGTGCCTCTGCTCCTGGCTTCCTGCAGGAGCGGCGCTCACAGGCAGCCTGGCAGCTACAATCACGTCCTGTGTTGCACAAGGGACAGGGATCCGGCCTCCTCCACGTGGGGAGAACAGGAATTTAAAAAAAATCATAGGAACAACGCAAGAGGACGAGAAGTACAGGCAGGTTGGGAAGGACGAGTCACATCTCACACTCAGACGCCACGACTGTGCTGGGGCTGGCAGGGCCCCTCGGATCCCGCGTGGAATTCCTCTCCATCGGCGCTTTCGGGGCTTCCTCCATGTGGAGAGCGGAGAGACAACAATCAGCGATCCCCTCCCTGCCGGAGCTGCTGCATCCACGATCCTGGCACAGCCGGGACATCTGTCCTCCTCTTGGGCCCGGAGCAGCTCTGGCCCCGTGGGGAGGGGGCAGAGGAGGCCCTGCAGCAGCCGTGGCCTTGCTCCCGGTCAGGGACGGGCGGAGGAGGCGGGTGGGCGTCCACGAGCCGGGGTCCGTCGGCACTCCCAGTCCATTCCCGGCGGGACTGTGCTGCTCTTCCCACGCGGTGACCATGCACGGAGCCGACAGCAGGAGATTCAGACAACATTAATCTTCTAGGATGGAGAGAGATGACTTCACAAGGGATAAATAGAACTTTATTTAAATAAACATTTGTGAACATCTTTATACAAATTACAAGTCCCCACACGAGGCTGCAGCTCCGCCTACGAGCCGAAGCTGCCGGGAGGGCCCTTGAGCAGATCCACCAGGATGTCGAGCAGTTGGCTGTGCTGGTGGTGCAGGTCCCCGGGGATCGCGGCCATCTCGTAGCACAGGCACGTCTCCACCATCTTGGAGAGGGACACGCGGAAGTCGCGCAGCAGGCGGATGGTGTAGGAGTCCCCCTCCAGCACCAGCAGGTCGCTGTCCGTCAGGGACACCGTCGCTCGCCAGCCGTCATCTTGAGGGGAGGGAGAGCGCGTGAGGGGAACGGGGCTGCTGGGGCTCCTCCGCTGCCCCCGAGGCAGCTCCTCCCCACACTCCTTCTGGCCGGTCCGGGCCGACAGCTCCACAAAAGCCAGGCAGCTCTGAGCACACACTGGGATCCTCCTGCTTTCCCACAGGAGGTGACCGATGGCATAGCTCTACTGAGCTCGTGGGTTAGAGACTGACTGCAGCACTGCCAAAACCCCATAGGCTGAACAGACCCATCCCCAGCGACAAGTGGCATCCTGCCAGCTCAGCTCCTTCCCCCGGGATGATCAGGCACAGCCCTAAGGCTCAGCCTGCCAGGGCTGGCTTTGTCTCCCTGCAGAGCAGCAGCTGGGAACAGCTCACAAACCATCACCTCCATGGCCCTGCCAGCAATGCATGCCCAGCCTGAGAGCCTCGGGAAGCAGGAACTGGGTTCAGGGAGCAGCTGGAGCAGCCTGGGCGCCCCGAGCACTCACCTCGCACGTGGATGTCGGTGTCAGTCATGAGCAGCACGGCCAGCGGGTGCACCTGCGACGAGTCGCGCACGAAGACGCCACCGTTGGACTTGACGGCCATGAAGTAGGTGAGCCAGCGGCTGTAGAGCTTGGATCCCTCCCTGCAGGAGCAGCTCTGTCAGCCTGGCCAGGCCCTGGCACAGCCACTGCCCCGTGGGACCCCGTCCCCATCACCCACCTGTTGATGGTGGACTTGTGCAGCAGCACGGTGCCGGCCTTGGTCCGGTACGCGTAACTGTTGGGCTTGAACTTCCCCTGGCGCGTCACCTTGCCTTGTCTCACCTGCCACGGGAGGGGACTGTCACACACCTGCACCAGCCCTGACAGCCACAGCCCCCCTCTGACAGAGGGAGAGGGATGAGCCCCTCCACTCCCAGGAGCTCCATGGGTTACTGAAGCATTCCTGGGGTGACCACAGCTGGCAGTCACCCAGTGCCATCACAGACAACTGGAGGAGGAAAATCCCACCTCAGGCAGTAAACAGGAGAAAAATGCCACTTCAATGGCTCCCAAACCCAGTGATGAGAACCTAAACATGGACCCACACAAGCTGGGGTGGCCACTCCTCGTGAGTGGGGATCAGGGACAGCACTGGAGCACAGGCCGGAGCCCAGGGCAGGACGCCTGGCTTGGACACTCACTCCCAAGAGAACAGAAGCTTCTCTGGCACCTCAGCACTTCAGTGCCACCTGCTGTGACAGCCATCCCCAGAGAGCGATGGCAGTGCCAGTACCTGGATGAGGTTGGGGTAGAGCCCAGCCATGAGGACACCCTTGACCAGTTCCTCCTCCTCACTGTACTGGTTACACACGGACGAGGGCATGGTACAGTCAGACGGGGACGACACCAGGAAGGCTTCATAGAGGTTCTCAGAGAACTGCTTGACAAGGCCTGGAGGGAGGAGACAGCCCCAGGGATGAGATTCACCCTCTCCTTTCCCCAATGGAATGAGTCACTTCAGCAGGGCAGCACCAGCCCGGGCTGGGACAGGAGCCCTGTCCTGGGCCAAAGCCAGACCCTGCCCGGTCCCAGGGTCACCAGCCCAGCCCAGCCCATTTGTGCCCCGTGTCCCTCCCTGCTCAGCAGCCGCCTGGGCCAGAGGAGGGGCAGGATGGCTCAGAACTCACCGTTGATGAAGCGCAGGCTGGGCCCGTACAGGTAGTAGTCCTGCAGGTAGTTGTCCCTGGCACGGCTGTCCCTGCGCCGCAGCACCTCCTCCCAGCCCGCCACCGCCCGCACGAAGGCCAGGTGGTCACTGCCGCTCTCCCGGCTCAGCACGGCCTTGGCCTGGGACAGGGACACAGCTGAGCCACGGGCAGCCCCCGGGCCAGCCGTCCCCCCGTGCCGGGGGGCTCCTCCTCACCTTGTCCACCTCGGCGCGGTTCTGCAGGCTGCTGCTGAAGGGGTCCCGCGTCAGGCACGACACGATGACCAGCAGCGGGTGCAGGCAGCGGTAGATGGAGGCCAGCACGATGGCCTTGGCCAGCCGAGGGTCCGTGGAGATCTGTGCCAGGCGCTTGCCCAGAGTGGTCAGTGCTTCCCGCTGGTCCAGCACTCCTGCAGGAGAGACACACACGTGGCACATCCATCAGCTCAGCCAAAACAGCCGAGGGGGAACTGCCAGGGCTGGGAAGACTTGGGGTGACCTCCAGGAGAGGCACAGGGGCCTGCAGTAAGCATCCAGAACCCCCAGGTCTAACTGAGCTCAGGACACAAAACAGCTGTCACAGGCACAGGACCATACACGAGGCCCAGCCCTGAACTCCAGATCACCACTTCCCCTCCTTCTGTCACCCACTCTGAACTCCAGATCACCACTTTCCTTCCTTCTGTCACCCACTCTGAACTCCAGATCACCACTTCCCCTCCTTCTGTCACCCAGCCCTGAACTCCAGATCACCACTTCCTTCTGTAGCCTCCCCTTTATTTTTTTAACCTTGGAAAGTTATCCCCAATTTTTAAGCAAAGCAGTGTGGGGAAGAAAACAGCACAGGGCACGTGGTTTTGGGAAGTCACTGTCAACTGCTATCCCCCCATCCAGGGACAATCCTGCCCAGTCTGCCCCACAGTAGCCAAGTCCCATCCCCATGCTGAGAACAGCAAACATGTTTCCAGGACACAGAATTAACTCACCAATCTCCTGCAGCAAGATCACAGCTTCATCCACAGCTTTGATGTCAGGGCTGTCCAGAGCCTTGGAGAGAAATTCAACTGCCTGCAACACAGCAGGGGAAGGGAAAAGGGAAAAAGTGAGCCAGTTTGAGCTACAGCTGTGAGGGCCCTCGGGAACCCAGATTGCAGCACAATTCCCTCTTTGTCTGCCTCCAGGGATATGACTCAGCCCTCTCCATTCCTTCAGGCTTCCAGACACACTCTGTGATCTCAGCGAGATTTCCTGCCCTGAACTTCCCTGGACAGCACCACGTTCAGCAAAGCACGAGCTCAAGCCATCGGCACTCTGGGTTCGACACACTCCTGCCCCTGGGGCTCCACAAACCCTCTCAGTCCCCGCAGCCAGGGCCTGCTCACCGTTTTCTCTGGCATGTGGATCTTGGCCTGCACCACCAGGTTCTCCAGGGGCGTGCGCAGGATCTCGGGCACCTGGTACGTGGGCATCTTGTCCAGGCGGCTGCGCGGGAACAGGTGGTAGGCGAAGCCCGACTGGCAGCGCCCGGCGCGCCCGCGCCGCTGCACCACATTGGACTTGGACACCCACACGGTCTCCAGGCAGGACACCTGTGGGGACAGCAGCGGGGTGAGCCCTCCCACAGCACGGAACCCCAGACTGCTTTGGGCTTAAAGCCCATCCTGTTCTGCCCTGCCAGGGCAGGGACACCTCCCACTGCCCCAGGCTGCTCCCAGCCCTGTCCAGCCTGGCCTGGGACACTGCCAGGGATCCAGGGGCAGCCACAGCTGCTCTGGAAAATCCATTCCAGCCCCTCCCCACCCTCACAGCCAAGAATTCCTTCCCAGTATCCCATCCAGCCCTGCCCTCTGGCAGAGGAAGCCATTCCCTGTGTCCTGTCCCTCCAGGCCCACACCCAAAGTCCCTCCCTCTGCCACCTTTCCACTCAGCCAAGAGAACTCAGACTCTCACGAGTGATGACTGGTCCCAAAGGGCCAGGGAAGCCTTTCCCACCCTCCTGCCTCGTGCAGTGCCTGTCTCTGTCCAGCAGCAGCTCTGGGCTGCGTGGATGGGACCCAGATGCCACCTGCTGGACACGTGTCCCTGTCCCATCCCGGGGCTCCCCATCCCAGTCCAGCCCAGCCCTGCCTCGGGCTCTGCATTCTGAACTGGGATAGAACTGGGCAAATACCAAAGGGCTGGGTTTAAACCAGAACTGCTCCAAGGTGTGAATGGCCCTGGGAGATGATGATCTAGAACAGGGGCAGAGGGATGGTGCCACAACTCCTTTTCCCAAGAGCAACAGCAGCACAGTTGCCTTCACTTTGTTGCAAAGGTGTACAAACAAGAGTCTTCCCAGGCTCAGGGCCCAGCACTGCCAGGAATGGGCCTGGGGGCAGCAGATCCCCCTTGGAAAGCTGAGGAATAGGGGTTGGGCCAGGAGAACTGGAAACAAGAGCAAGATCTAACAGGTCAGGGCTGCCCTGTGAGGGACAGCAAGAGGTTTTTGATGGAATCATAGAAAAAGGCTGAAAGCAAACAGAGAAGCTACCAGTGTTCTGTGGTGAAACAGAGTTGGGAAGGAGGTAGGATTTGCCTTAAATTTGTTTGAAAAAACTCAGAATTTGATGGGGAGCCTGGCCCAGAGCTTGGACACAGCAAACATTGAGGAGGAGTCAAACACTTCTCAAACAACACAACACCCGTGCTCCAGGGGCCAAATGGGAAGCACTCCATCATGCCATTAATGGCACCTCAAATACTCTGACCACAGCCCTGTGCTCCAGAGTGTCCCAAGTGAGTCAGAGGCAGCACGGCAGCAATACCTTGGTCTTGAGGTCGTAGCGCTCCTCCTTGTGCGTGCCGCTGTCCACCACGTGCACGATGTCGTTGATGGTGATGGAGGTCTCCGCGATGTTGGTGGCCAGGACGATCTTCCTGACGCCTGGTGGAGGCCTCTGGAAGATGTTCTGCTGGTCCATCATGGGGATGTTGGAGTGCACTGGGAAACCAAACCAGAGTCAGACCCGCCCAGCTGAGCCTCTCCTTGTACTGTCACCTCTCTCAGAAATGGGGACACCAGCTGCCAGTGGGCACAGCCAGCAGCTTCCTGCCAGCCAGACCCCAGGAAAAATATCCCACAAGTCATTTGGGAAGGCCTCATTTCAGTTGTTTCAGTTGTTGTGGCTCAGCAGCAGCAGCAGCTCTGCTCACTTCTAGTCCCAGAGCCTGGTGGCACCCCAGGAATATCCCTGGCAGAAATCCCACTCCCTCCCACAGTCCAGTCCTGCAGCTGCCCCTCCTCAAAAGTCCCTTGGGGCAGGGATTCTCACTGCCACATGGGCCTTCTGTCAGAAGTGGTTCTCATGGAGGGCTCATGGCTGTCCTGTATCCCAGCTTTCCCTGCCACAGCTCAGCACCATGCAGGAATTCCTGGCAGAGCACGGCAGGGCAGAGGAGAGCAGGCACTTTCCACCAAACTACACCTGCACTCATTAACAGCCCAGCTGCTCAAAGCTCTGCTCCTGCCTGGCCTGGTTTGACACTGAATAGGCAGAGCTGCCCAAAACCAAACAAAAAATGCCAAAACCCTTAAGAGCTTTGCAGAGCAAAGCTGGCTTTTGTTGTAAATTTCCTCCTGGGGCAAGGAATGTTAAATTCAATGATCAAAGCTCAGCTCCAGAGTCCACCTGCATCCCACAGAACAGGTCCTGAGATCTTTTCTGGGCAGGCCCAACGTGCAGCTACAGCAGTGCAGAACTGAGCTGCTTTCCCCTTGCCTAATTCCAAATTGCTGGAGGCAAACTGAAGCCAGTCTCTTTGATCATACACAGGAGTTACTCAGCCTCTGCTAGGAGGAGTTACTCACACTTACCACACACCACCACACAGCTGGGACATCAAAGCTCACCAGCTCTGTAGCAGAGCAAAGCTGAAGGGGCACATCAAGCCAACTGCCCCAGATTCTCCCGAATCCTGGGAAGAAGGGGCTGGCCCTGCCCTCTCACCTGGCAAGACGAGGTAGCGGCTGTTCTGTGAGCCCAGCATCTCCAGCAGGAGCTGCTGCACCCCTTTGATCTCCTGCCAGCCAGGGAGGAAGCACAGGATCCCACCTGCAACACACCAGCAGCTAAGAACACACAGCCTCTAAATCCAAGTGCTCTTCCCCAGCTGGAGACACACATTCCCAGGGCAGAAAGCTACCAGGCTACCTGGAGTTTGGCAGTGAATACCCACGAGTTTTGAAACATTTAAATCTCTTGAAGTCACCTGAGAGTCCTGCCTCCTTCCCAAACACATCACCTTCCAGGCAAGGGTATTTGACAGGGATGGAGCTCCAATAGAAAAGGTAAGTATGCAGCACAAAGCTCCCAGTGTTGGAGCACAGACAAGTCTTGGAACAGCTGCCTAGGACACTGAGGAGTCCAACCCTGTGCAGCTACATTTCTCTTTACAGAGAAAAGCAAGGCACAACTTCTTAAGGATATTTGCTAGGAATCAAAGTGAGGAACTTCAGAGAAAGAGAAAACAATTCTTATCTCATTTGCTGCACCTTTGTTGTGCCAAAGTAGAATGCAATATAGAGATTGTTTACTCAAAGTGATAGTGTTTTGTTAACTTGGCCTATCAGGGCCAATTGCATATCCACACTGTTGGTCAAGAGACAGTCACAAAATTCTAGTCAGTAGAGTTAAATACTTACACAGATTCAGTGTAATATAAAACAATACAGTATAATAAAGTAATTAATTAACCTTCTGATATCAATGAAGTCCTCCTCATCATTCCTCCCTTTGTCAGGGTTGCCCTGATTTCCTATAACCCTGCCTTAGCTAAACACTCATAATTTGCTTGTGCCA
>NW_005054466.1:1362438-1372892 GCF_000277835.1 Geospiza fortis
AGGCTCTGCAGGGGCTCCCTTTCCCTCCCCCCAGCAGAAGAAGAGCCCAGGGTGAGGCAGGACCCACCTGGCTCTCCGTGGGCATCGATCTGCAGCACGAGGTCGGTGATCAGGTCAAGGTCCAGGACGCACTCATCATCGGATTGCTGGGAAGAACAGGACAGGGGGCTCAGGGGGTGTCAGCACAGCACAGCACAGGTCAAAGCACCCTCTGCAGGCAGCAAACGCCTCACTTGACAGCCTGCCCAGGACCTGGAGCCAGGAGCCTGCTCTGGGCTCCATCTGGAGCCTGCTCTGGTCACAAGTGCTGCCAGTTTCCCTGCTGTTAAGAGGGAATGTACAGTCCCTTCCCACTGTCCAGATCTGTGCACCTCTCCTGAACAGCACCTCACAAGTAACAGAATTGCCACGAGATTTTTGTGGACAAATCTGCCACATGCACCTGGGGAGTTCAAATCCATCAGGCTCTGAGCAGCAGCTTCTGTAGCTCTCAGGAATTTGGAACAGAATATTAAAGCTCAGATAAAATCCCTGCCACAGCAGAAGCAGGAAGAATGTCCTGGAGGCAATGGGATACCCCAAGCGAGTTTGCTGATGATCCAGGACTGGAAGAAGTGGCTGATACTCCAGACACTTGCTCAGCCACAGGGAGGGATCTCTCCAGGCTGGAAAAATGGACTGACAAACTCCAGACCAGCTGGCTGGACCAGAAAACGTCTGGAGATGCTGGCCAACCTCTGTGACTGTGTGACTCCCATGACCCACCGCTGGTGTAGGATTACCCAGAGCACTGCACACGTCTGGAGGGCATTTTCCAGAGGGTCAGAGCAGCTGCAGAAAGCAGCAATCAGGGAATTCAGTCATGCAGGACGGTGAGCACTGAGGTAACAGTGCTGGAAGCCACAACCATCCCAGTCCTGGGCCAGGCTTGCCTAGGGTGTGCAAACATTCAACTCTGTGTCTGTGTACACACAGCCATGAGCTCTCAGCCTACTCAAACATCAAACTTCCCATTAAAGGGATACAAAAGTAACTTGACCCCAATGCTAAGTCATCTTTATGCACAATTTAATCAAAATACTCTGGGGTTCTACTAAGCTGACTTCACCTCACAAGGACTGGCGTGGAGTTAAAGCTAAGCAAATGTCCAACAACCACAGGGAAGCAGGAGCAGTCCCAGGCCCGGACTGTCCCCCTGCTGACAGGCCAGAAGCCAGTGCCCCATGCATGGGGACAGCTTCCCCCTCGCTGCACACCCACCTTGATCTCGTAGTGCCGGTGCCGGTGCCGGCCCAGCTTGGCCAGGATCTCCTCCAGGTAGTATTCCTTCACCGGGTACATGAATCCCGGCACCTTGACCACGGGACAATCCCCAAAGTAGTGCGAGAAGCGCTGGTTGTCCCCCGTGGCGCTCATGAGCACCAGGCGCAGGTCGGGGTTCAGCTTCTGGATGCCTTTGAGCAGGATGAGCAGGAAATCCGTGTTCACGTCCCGCTCGTGCACCTCGTCCACCACCACGTGGCTGACGCCCTCCAGGCTGGGGTTGCCCTGCAGCTTCCTGAGCAGGATGCCCACGGTGCAGAAGAGCAGGGCCCCTCCCCGGGCAGGGGGCTTGCTCTCCAGCCGCACCTGGTAGCCCACGTTCTTCCTCATGTTGGGCCCCAGCTCCTGCGCCACGCGCTGGGCCACCGAGATGGCGCTGATGCGGCGGGGCTGGGTGATGACCACGTTGCAGCGCGCGCCGCGGCCCTCCAGGATGTAGTGTTCCAGCAGCAGCTGCGGGATCCGCGTGGTCTTCCCGCAGCCCGTGTCTCCCGCGATCACCACCACGGGGTTCTGCTCGATGGCTGACAGGATGGTGTCCTTGTGAGGGTCTACTGGCAGCGGGTGGCTCTCCTGCCAGGAGGCTCCTCTCCTTTTCCAGAGGGCCAGCAGGTTCTGGCTAAGGCGCACTTCCTCTGCTTCCAGCATGGGGATGTAGGTCTTGCCCGTGATGGCGTCGCTGATGGCACCAGATTCCTTGGTCAGGTTCATCATGTCATCGGCAATGCGGGGCCTGGACTCCCTGATGTCCACGGGGTACTGGGAAAGGGGGAGGAAGCAGGCAAGGACAGCAAGGTTAGTGCTGGTCCTGAGAAGGACAGAAAGGAACAAGTGCCTGGAACAGACTCAGCCAGTCTGGCTTGGCCAAGGCTGTGCCAAGGTCTCCTCAGATCTTAGGTAACTCAGTCTTGTGCTGAACTGAGGTTATTTAAAGTGAGAACTAATTTGGGCAGCCCCCGGTGTGCTCCTTGCTGCATTCCCTATTTTAGGAGGGGTATTAGTGCTGCTGCTGGACTGGCAGGCACAGACCAGTAACTTCAGCTCTGCAATGCAACAGCCCCTCAAAGACAACTTTTGGAAACTATCAAGTTATACCACCACCCAGACACATAACTTATGCAAAACACAAGCTTTTGGCTAAGCCAGAAATATTCTGTCTTGGCAAAAGAAAAAACTGGAGTCCCACATCCCACAAGAAGAACTACAAGGAGCAAGAGGTCAGGAATTGTCTAGAACACAAATCAAAGCATTGGCCCAGATGTTCATGGGATTAAAAGTTGCTGAACTTTTAATCAATCACATGTTTTGGATTCAACCTTAAGAATCCCAGAGTCTTCCAAAAGGGAAGGCCACTGCCCAGAAAGGGTCTCCCTTCTCCAAAGGGCAGCAGAGAGTGATCAGTTTTGTGGCAACAATCAAACCACGAATTTCCTCAACATTCTGACAGGAAGCTTTCAAACACGTCCAATTCCTGAAGTGAGAAGGGACCAGGCCCAGGGGATCCTCAGGGGGCTGAGCCTTACGTGGTTCAGGTAGTTCTCGATCTTGCGCAGGGTGGCCTCAGGGACTTTGATGTGGCAGGGCTTCCTCTGGTTCTCCCCCAGCTCCCTCAGGGAAGTCATGTTGTACATGGCATGGCTCAGGGGGTTGTTGTTCTTGTCCACCAGGCCAAGGCTCTGCAGAGAACAGGCAAACAACATCATCAAGTCTGAGGCTGCTCACACCAAGGGCTGGGATACAGAGCACTTGCATCCCACGTTTGGATAGGCCAACTCCCTACCATCCCAAACCCACCAATTCCTGCTTTTCTTGCCACAGCAAGAAACCAGACATGATCCCACTCCAGCTCTGGAGGACCAGACACACCAGAACCAACAACCTGCCCTGATACTGCACCTGCAAGGCCTCAAGCAGACCCATCAGAGGAACAGCAGCCATGACTGCAAACCCCTCTTGTTGAGTCCCTTGCTGTGGTTCTGGCATGCTGTGAATCCCAAGGTTTGGAAACAGATGTTTATTAAGCATTAGCTCATTACACAAGTCAAAGCTCAGGACGTTTCCAGCATCCCCTGGCAGGCTCCAAGCCAGTGAGCGAGGCAGAAGGAGCCTGTGTCCAGAGGCACATACCAAGGGATGCAGCAGCCAGGGGCACTCACCTTCAGCTTCTGGCAGGCCAGAGCTGCTGCCTTGTTCTCGGCCTCCACCTTGCGCCGGCCCTTGGCAGCGAAGGTCATGGGGCAGGGCCAGCGCAGCGTCAGCTTGCAGATCTTGGTCTTGGTGCCCACCGTGCGGAACTGCATGTACTCCTGCAGGAACGACAGGGGCTCTGGGGGACAGCAGGGACCAGCCAGCCCCTGCCCAGACACCCCAACAACCCCACCTGGGCCTGAGAGCGGTGTTCAAACGCTCCTGGAGCTCTGGCAGCCTCAGGGCTGTGCCTGTTCCTTGGGGAGCCTGGGCAGTGCCCAGTGCCCTCTGGGGAAGAACCTTCCCTCATCTCCCACCTAAACCTGCCCTGGCCCAGCTCCAGCTGTTCCCTGGGTCCTATCCCTGTCACAGGGAGCAGAGATTGGAGCTGTCCCTCAGGAGGAGCTGCAGCCCCCGCTGAGCTCTGCCCTCAGTCTGCTCTGCTCCAGCTGACCTCAGCCACTCCTTGTGTGGCTCCTCTGACCTTTCACCATGGGTTTTTTTGCTGAATTTGTTGGATTTTTTTAATGGAGCACTAGAAGAAGGTTACTGCACTGAACTCCACCCCCCAGCTCACAAGGCGCTGTCTAAGCCAAAGTGAGAGCAGACAACTGTGGGGAACATCCTGAGAGCCTCAGGGTGGAGCTCAGCTCCTTTCTGCTGAGCACACGAGCTCTGGGAGGTGGGTGACACATCCTGGGAAGGAAGATCACCGGATACGGGCAAGAGTGGAGCTGTGGAAAGATTCTATCAGCACAGAAGTTACACATCACTCCCAGCAACACAAACTTGTGCTTGTTACAGGTATATGGGGAAAGGAAACCTTAGAAAATACCTCCTTCATTCAGATAGCAGCTCCTCCACTGCCCTGGCCTCAGGAGCAACATTCCTCATGGTTCTGTTAAGACATTCCCTCAGCTCTCACCACAAAGTCTTTCCTTCGCTGTTCACACTGATTTCTCTAGGCCTAGTTTTAACCTCCCTCCTCTCCCCAGCTCTGTTGCCCAAAGAAAGCACCCAAAGTGATTGCAATTGGAGCCCCTGAGCTTCCTCCCTGGCATGGGTCAGACAGCATCTTACCTTGACTGTGGAGGAAGAGGTTGCAATCTGAATCACTTGGGCCAGGAGGTTTTTGGGAAGTGGGAACTGCGTCAGGGCACGGATGGCAGTGTTGTCATCTGTCATGTCAATGGAACCCCCTCCTCGGCTGCATGGGACAAGAGTAGAGCTGGATGTGCAAATGCCCACTTGTGCTCAGACCTGCCTCACTCCACGAGTGCTACTGAGCTCTGAAACGACTCTGTTAAAGCCCAGGTAATTCTGGTCATGGGCAGAGTCCTGCTGTCCCTTGGTACTAAAATCTGTCAGTCACAACCACCCAGCGCAGCAAAGCCACCTACTACAGAGGGATCAAACCTTTACACCAAGGCTACAAACCAGATGGCATCAACAGATTGAGACAGATTTAATTAATAAATAATTCTGAATTTAAAAAACACGTCACAGAAATAACCACCATCACCTACATCTCTTACAGATCTTGCTCCTGCTGCCTATTAAAAAGCCAAGATCTGTGCTCATAAAGTCAAGCAGGCAGCTATGGGGATGGAAGGGAGCAGATTTAACATTGCCCTCAAAACCAGGGTGGTCAAAACCTGGCGTAAGTGCACGTGCACCACTTCTGGGGATGGAAGTGTCTTGAGGCACAGAAGAATCAGGCAGGTAACAAGACTGGCAGCATTCTCTCCAGAGGGCAGAGCTGCACAGAACAAGTCTATGCATTCCCTGGACTGCAGCCAGGTACCAGACCAGGCTGCCCCACTATTCCTTTGGCCCATCTCCAGCCCTCCCCAGCCACAGGAAACCCCTCCCTTCCCCCTGCCCTGGCTCAGCATTCCCAGGCAGACCCACCTGGCGTCTCTGCCGGGGGTGCGGGCGTCCTGGTGCGCCATGGGCAGGTAGTCCGAGACATCGATGGCCTCCTCCTCCAGCTCCCCTTCCTCCAGCTCCCCCTCCTCCAGCTCCCCTTCCTCCAGCTCCTCCCTCCTCATGGCTTTGGGCATCCTGCCCTGCTCCATGGGCTGGATGGCATCGTCGGGCTCCATGCGGCGCCAGCAGGTGGACAGGTCGGCAAGGGAGGGCCCGGACTTGGAGCGCCACTTGCCCTCGGAGCACCAGCGCTCGTCGGGACAGCCCAGCTGCTCGGCCAGCAGCCGGTACTTGGCCGCATCGAAGAGCTCGTTCCGGGGGCCCAGCAAGCCCCAGCCCTGCAGGGAGACAGAGCAGCTCTGGGAACCAGCCCACACCCTGCTGGGGACGGGGGCAGGAGCGGCCCCCTCCCTCCCCCAGCAAAGACAGAGCGAGGAAAGGCACCTGCAGGAGCTCTGAACTTCCCCCCAGCACTGCTCTGTCCCAAGGGGAATCTGGTCCCTGCCCTCCCTCCCTTCCCAGGGTATGGCTCTCAGCCCCACACAGCTCCTTAGAATGTAAAACCCCAGTAAATCCTGGCCCACCAAACTCTTGAAAGCACCCTCAGAGCAGGAAATGCATCTTTTTGGGAAGGCTAGCGTGAACTAGCATAATCTGGGATAATACAGGCTGAGAATTCAGGGAATGGTGCATCTCCTTCCTTTTTCTAGGAACAGTTATTTGTACAAGCAGCAGGAAAATGTCCCTAACCTGTCAGGTTCTGGAGCAAGCCTGCAGTAATTAAAAACTCTCCTACCATCACCATTTAGGACTGAACCTTGCAGGAAGCTCCAGACATATCCAGAGTGCAGCACACACCATTTTGAAATTACCAGACTGCTGCAATAAGTTCTAGCTTTAACTTTAATAAATTAAAAGTTGCAGTTGTAGGCCATTTAATGGCCTTAGTGGCCCTGTATTAGAAAAAGCTGTATTATTTTGTGCTGTGCGAGTGCCTAAGACATCAAATTTCACCTGGCTCGCTGTTGTAGTCAAAGCCTCTCTATTCACTCTCTGCACTAATTAGACACTATTAATTTTCTTGAACTGATGACTTTTTAAGGCAGCATTTGTAGCTCTTTCTATAGCTGTGATCACACAAGGCCTCCCATCTTCTGCCAGGTTCCAGTTTAGCTGGCAAAGAAAGCTTTGCATGTTCAATCTGTGGTTTCAGGTGGTTGGGTTTCGGTTTAAGTTTTAAAATACACTTCAGGCATTTCCAAAATGTGGGGAAAATGTATCAGTAGGATATTTTCCTTCCTTTGAAAACCTCCAGGGTCTCAAAGAAAGCAGGGAACTGGACTAGAGAGGATAAAACCAGGATGCATTCCCAGTGAATGCTGACTGACTGAGGTGGAATGAAGTCAGTGAGTGAGACAAGTTTTGCTGATCACAGAATTAGAGGATTAGTTTAAGCAGCTGAAGAAGCTGAGTTTTCACACTGCCCTCCTGAATTTCTGAAGGCTGGCTATTTCCTTAAAGAGCATTCTGATCTACAAGCTAATCAAAAGCTGTCTCACTGCCAGAGCAGCCACAGCATCCTCTCCTGAGCACAGAGATACCCCTGTTCCCACTGAATAGATTAACAGGAAACTCCAAAATCAGTCTCACTTGCTCAAGGTAACACAGAACAGCCAGGGGCAGAGCTGGAGATAAAACTGCATCTTTTTCTCAGCTATAAAAGAGTGACCTTTATCGTTTTACTGTGCCTGTTTGATACTGGCTGCACACACCCATTTCCAGCCATAAATAAGTGCCAAACAAAGCATAACTGTAGAGTAATAGTAAATTACTACATGTAATTGCCACACTGATGAAGAGGAATAGGAGGCTCGGAAGGTCCTACAACTGCAAACACACCCATCTGCACTGGCAGAAGTGGGAATTAGTGACCAGCAAACCCACCTGAGGGAAACTCTACTCACTGTAGAGGCTAAGGAGCTGATTAAGGTCCAGGACAAAAGGAACAAGGACCAGGACTACCTGGAGCAAGTGGGATTTTAAGCTCAAATGGATTCAGACTCAGGTCTTGACCCTCTATCCCTGACTACCAGAGGGGCCCACTAAGGGAGTGCCCAGGCAAAGAGGAAGAGCTCCCATCAGCAGGCCAGGCTGGCTGCGCAGTGCAGGGTGAGCCTGGCCAGCTGAGCAGCAGCAGGGCTCACCTTGAAGAGCTGGCACGCTGCAGCCGCCGCCTGCCGCTCCGCGTCGATCTTCTTGGTCCCATAGCCCTCCACTTCCACATTCTTGGGCCACTTTATATGGAGAGTGACTTTCTGAAAGGCAAGGAGAGCCACGGGGTGAGCTGGGCAAGCTCTCCCCTCCAGCAGAGCACACCCACTCCACCCATCTCTACACTCCAGGCAAAGAAGAGAAATGCAGAAGAGCACTGAACAAAGTGCTGCCTTGGTCCCTTCAGGGGAATCAACCATCCCTGCACCCCAGGCAAAGAGGAGAAATACAGAAGAGCACTGAACAAAGCACTGCCTTGGACCCTTCAGGGGAGCTCCATGGGAGGAGCTCTGCAGGAAAAGGCTGAGCAGGGCACAGGGGTGCCACAGCCCCACAGGAGCTGGGGTCCAGCACAGGCTGTGGTGTCACAGGGTGTCAGCTCCCAGCGATAAATGCCAGGAGCACATTACAGAACAATTCCATCCCAGTGTCCCTGTGCTCACTGCAGCAGCCAGAGCGTGCCCTGGAGCAGATCCTCTCTCCAGCTGCAACAGCCAGGAAATCTTCCCAACTGCTTCCTCCCTGTGATGGAAGCAGCACAGGACTGCCTCAGCTCCCAGGCACCCCAGCACTCACAGGGCACAGGAGCACCCAGCTCCAGCCAACCCTGGCAGAACCACAGCCCCAGCACAGCTCCTGCAAGGGAGCATGAAAAACCTGCAGAGGCAAAGAATGCTGAGAGCTGAACTTTGCCCTCTTCAAAGAAGAGCTCCAAATCAAGAGCTCGCTCAGCTCCCAGCCCTGCAGATGCCACAGGGCTCCAAGAGGGAAATGCCCAGGGAATTCTCTCCAGCTTGTGCAGCACACATGAAAGGCAGCAGTGGATCCCCCAAGGCTGGAGCACAGGCTCCTGACTCCCCAGCACCTGGCTGGCTGCCTTCCTGCCCCTGAACCTGGCTCAGGGAGGGAATTGCTATGGGTTTTGCCTCGGGCACAGCCTGGAAAGCACAAACCTGCTGGGAAAAAAGGTGTCTCAGGAAGGCCAAGTGCTCACAACCCCCCTGTTCACATCCAACAGGAGCTCTCCAGGCTCTCACCTGTCCTTCTGCCCACATTTGCTGGGTTGCTCTTCCTTTGTGAGCCAACCCTCATTTTTTTCCCAAGGCTCCTTTATCTCCTTTATCATTTTCCTGGTTTAGTTTTTTGTTTTAATCTGAAGTTACTCTCCACATTAATCTATTTAAGTGCTGCCAAGAATGGGAACCAATTACACAAACTAATGTGATGAGGCACTGCCTGGGGTACTCCAAATTTTAGGGATGAGGCACTGGCTACGGTATTCCAGAATTTAAGTTGGGAAACTGCACTACTGCTTGAGAAAGAGCAAGAAAAACAACCAGAAATAATGAAGAACTCTGAAGTAACATTACTAATGTATCCCCTAAAATCCAGGGATGCTTAAAAAGGATGTGGCAATAAAAACTGTCTGGGAAATTTTAGACAGAATGTTATTGGAAAATGTTAAGCCATCAGAACTGAGTCTTTTCCTGGAATGTAGGTTACAGTTAAACTTCAGCTGGAAAGGGCTTTCAGCTCTGGAATGAGCTGGTGTGACAGGAGGAGGCACAGCCTTGACCATGGAGCACCATTAGGTAAGAATTCCTGCTCAGTTCACAGCCCAGACATGGATTTGGGGCTCTGGCACCCCAGTGACAGCTCAAACTACCTGGAAAACTGTTTGCTTGGAATTCCTCTGCTTCATTTAACAAACAAAGAGGCTGCATTTCATTCTGCTCTTAAGTACTATTAGAAGCCTCCCTCCATTGCAAAGAAACTCCTCTTTTCTGCTCACAATTGGACATTTTAGGCTTCGGAATTTGTTCTATTGGAATTTACAATCAAATCTAGGGGTCCTAAGGGCTAAAATACAGCTTTTAAATCTTAATTTTCTAAGGTAGTAGGACACCTTTAAGCACAGACTGTGTGTCCTTCTGCTGAGAAAGGCCAGATACAGCAAGTCACTTAAAAATATCCATACAAGAAGTGGAATAGCACCTGCACTTATACACCTTTAAAGCACATGAATATCAGGAAAAATAGGAAGAAGTGAGAATATTTCTTGTTCGAAAGATTATCACACAACTTTTAAATGGAATTAAAACTCTCCTATGATTTTCTCTGGGAAGTTACTTCCAGGATTAGCAGTTCCATGGCTCCCCTCCCACTCTCTGTGTCCCACCCTTCCAGCAGCAAGGATTACCTTTTTCCTTGGCCCATTAGTATGGATGTACACCAGCTTGTCCCTGGCATGGGAAATGCCCAGGGCTCGGCCAATCACACTGTTGAGCAAGTTCTTAGGCTGTGGAAATTCCTTTAGTAAATCTCTGGAATCTGGAACAAAAAAAGAAGAGGAATTAAATGTCTCCCAATTGCTGTGCAGTCCCATCCAGAGCTGTGTTCCAGCACTGGCTCAGAGGGGAGGACAGGGGGCAGCCAGAGGGCCCAGGGTTCACCTGCAGCATCTCCAGGCACCACTGAGCTCCCAAATCCCTGAGGTTGGGAGAGACTTCCAGGATCATCAAACCCACCCTGCGTCCAATGCCCTCCTTGTCCCCAGCCCAGAGCTCTGAGTGCCACCTCCAGGAGTTCCTGGGACACCTGCAGGGATGGGCACTCACAGCCTCCCTGGGCAGTGCCAAGGCCTGAGCTCCCTTTCCATGGGGAAATTCCTGCTATGCCCACCCTGAGCCTGCCCTGGCCCAGCCTGAGGCCGTTCCCTCTCCTTCTGTTGTTGTTTGTTTCAG
>NW_005054466.1:1373129-1378581 GCF_000277835.1 Geospiza fortis
AGCCCCTTCCCAGCTCCCTCAGGGATTCTGCAGCCCCTTCCCAGCTCCCTCAGGGATTCTCCAGCCCCTTCCCAGCTCCCTCAGGAATTCTCCAGCCCCTTCTCAGCTCCCTCAGGGATTCTCCAGCCCCTTCCCAGCTCCCTCAGGGATTCTCCAGCCCCTTCCCAGCTCCCTCAGGAATTCTCCAGCCCCTTCCCAGCTCCATTCCCTGGACACACTCTGGCCCCTCCAGGGTTCTCCTGCTGGAGGGGCCCAGAGCTGCCCCCAGGATTCCAGGGGGTCCCTCAGCAGGGCCAGCACAGGGGACAATCCCTGCCCTGGGCTCGTGTCCAGCCGCTGTCACCAGCATGCAGCAGGTTCTGTTTCCCCACCAGCTCTGTCTGTCACTCCTCAATATCAAAACCCAACTGAGCAGTGACAACTTTGCACAATTTGGGTGTTTGCAATGTCCCCTCCAGCCATGGGTTAAATCCAGGGTCTCACAAGGTACACATCAGATCCAAAAATGCCTGAGGACTTCTTCCTGAAATGACTGAGACTGGATTAGAGCCTGGGAATGTGGTTTAGTACTGAACTGCCCAGAGAACCTCCTGGAAAGAAGTTTGCCAACAGTGTTTGGAGACACAGCAGCCCCAGGGGCAGCAGGACAGAGGGCAGGTGGGACCGGCCCTGCCCTCACAGGGAAAAGGTGCTCAGGGTACAGCAGGGACGGGATGTTCATGGTCAGAGCAAATCACTCAATAATAAATAATAACAATAGAAAAATAATAATCCCACTGCCCCAGCCAGAGCCATGTCACACCCACCTCCCATCCCAGCCTCCTCCCTGACCAACTCCAGCAGTTTTGGCAGTGAGGGAGCTGCTCCAGCTCCTCTCACCTGCACCACTGCCATGGCCAGCACTGGGAAGGGCCTTCTTTTGCAGCAGCAGGTCCAGCAAGATCAGACCAATGTGATAACAATTCCAGATGTTCCTACACCTCACAAACAGGGAGGTCTCACAGCTCCAGCTGGGGAGAGGGGCAGCTGCCCCTTCTCCCAGGCTGCAGCACTCCCACTAAGCCAGATGTGCAGGGAGCCAATGTGCAGCCCTAATCCCACAGAAAGCCAAGGCAGGAAAAGGAAACCCACACGTTTGTGCTGGGCTCACAAGTGAGTCAGCCAGCACAGTCCTGCAGGTACCAAACGCAGCACAAGGGAACAGGGAGAGGGATGGGATCTCCTCTCTGCAGGAGCAGGCACAGCTCATCCCACATCCAGCCTCATCCCACACACCCTCCCCGGGCAGCCAGGACTTGGGTAACCTCCCTGCACACCGCCCTGGGGTGAGCATTCCCTTTCAGAGAGTTTCTAAATCCCCTGCAGGAACCCAGGGTAAGTTTCAGCAATGAATCAGAAGCCAGCTCAGAGATCACTGGTACCATCAGAAACCAGAATTTCCAACTGAGCCACCAAATGCAAGGAGAAAGGAGGAGCCAAGAGTCACCCACTTGAGCAGCACCAAGATGTGCCACCATGGCCTGCTGGGAACTGATCCTGGAGTTACTGCCATGAACAAACACAGAATTGGAGATAATCCTAGAATGGTGTGGGCTGGAAAGATCCTTGAAGATCTTTCATTCATTTATTTAACAGCTGGGCAGGGGCACCTTCCACTAGGCCAGGCTGCTCCAAGCCCATCCAGCCTGGCCTTGGACATTTCCTGAGATGTTTGAGGCAAGGAGAGCTCAGGAGAGGCTCTGTCCCACAGGCAGTGCAGGAGATGCTGCTCACTGTGACGCTGTCCCAGGAGGGCCCAGCTGGAAGGGAACAACTGGGAAACCACGGGAGGTTCAGAGAGAGCAGAGCTCTGCTGTGCCACCGCAGGCCTGACACTGCCTTGGACGTTGGCTAAGGAGAACAAAAAGCCATTGCTCAGTGGGGGCCATCACCCTCTCCAGCAAAACCCAGCAGCCTGGCCCACAGCTCAGCACACAACATGCACTGGTGACACTCAGTTTTGAAACTGCCTCTTGCAAACCATAGAAGAACCACCTGGATCTTGAGAAATGCTTTCAGTAGCCTTGGATAACTCCAGGGGAAATGTAGGAATTACTCTGATTTATGAACATGATTTGTCCAGGAATTACCTTCTATATATTGGCCAAGGGAGAAGGGAAATGGTCTCAGCCTTACGAAAAACTACGAGCCAATTTTCTGTAATTATACAGCAAATGTGCTATTTCTATCTACTGAAGCAAGTTCCTCTATATTCACACTTTGGCCTGCTCAGGAAAACTGGAAAAGTGTCCAAGATTTTGTCACTCTGCTGTTCTATTCCATCCTACATTGGTGGGACTAACAGAGGGAGGAGCAGTAACACAACTCCCAAATGCACCATTCAATTCACTAATTAAAAAGAAAAGCAAAAAGCAAATCTCCAGCACCAGCCTGGTGATTTGGCTTCCAGTTGTTTCCTCTTTCACAACAATAACCTGGGAAATTCTGTGGTAAGAGGTGCAAGAAGCACATTTTTATAATGCCCCCCAAGTGCAATTACCTATGACAGAGGCAGTTTCTCACATTCTGAGGCGCCTCCTCGGCGAAGACTAAATATTGAATCTGCTCTAGAGGGGAAAATGGGATCTCTGACTAGCAAAGCCCAGTTGTGGTGACAGCTCAGGCCTGGAATTCCCAGCAAGGTGCAGTGTTCTCTCCCCAGCTGACAATGCCACATCCAGCAGCATGTTCTGACTGTGCCAAGGGCTGCTGGATCACCTTCAGCCCATTCCCGCCCCAATGCCAGAGCTGAAAGGATCTCATCCTGCAGGAAGCCATCCTCCCTTGGAGCTTTTACTGAAACAGCCCCCAGCTGCAGAACTGGATCTGCAGAATGTTCCCTTCCCTGCCAAATGGGATTTGCAGCAAGGAGTGTCTCGGGTCTGCCACAGCTGAGGGTGGATGTCTGGGTGGGAACTGTGTCAGTGGGGGCACAAGGAGCACAACCCAATAGTCCCCAAACAGCCACACATGACACCCAAACCACAGCCCTGACAGCAGGAAGGAATATTAAAAGCCTGTCTTGGAGAGCAGACAAGTCAGGGTGGGGCTATCAAAGAAGCCAATTAACTAATTAAAGTTCCTCAAAGCCAGTGAGTGCTTTAGCTTAATTTGATTGTGAAAGTCCAGGATAATTCCAAGCTACACCGAAAACACAAAAAGCAGACCCCAAGACCAACAAAACACCCAGATGGAGTGGCCCAGCCTCCTCCAAACCCCTACAGATCTGAGGGGTGGAAACACTCAGGTACCAGAGCACAAACAAAACAGCCCAAAGTCTTCTTCAAGGAGGACAGAGGAGATCCATCAGTTTCTCTCTTCTCCCCAATTCTACTCCCTGGAAAAGCAACAAATGAGCACCAAGGACAAACTGTCAAAGACAAAAGTCCTCAAGATAGGATAAATTCAAGTAATAAATCCAAATGTGTTTCCAAGACACCAAAAATCCCCAAGGAAGAAAAAAAGCCCTGTGGCTCCACAATATCCATTGCACAAGGAATTAGCCCAGACATGTCCCACTGCAGAGATGGAGGGAGACACAGAAGGTTCCACCTGGCAGCTTAGCCTGGAGTACACCAAAGCATGGCTTTTGGGAAATTTGGGGATTTTAAACCATTCCCAGCCCTCCTGACCACGGCCCCTTTCAACACACACAGAATAAACCCCAGGTGCAGCTCCTGGCTGGAGGAGAGCTCGGGGAACACTGAGCAGGCTCCTCCAAAAGCAAGGAGGAGAAGGAGCAGCGGCCAAACTCCCCCTTGGAGCCACTGGGGCTGCCCAGGACCCTGCCCTGCTCCAGGAAGGGATCCAGAGCTCCAGCCCAACTTCGGCTGTGGCTCTACAGGACAAATTTCATCAGTGACACAGGAGGGCTCCTGGAGCAAACCCAAGGGCAGGGGCACATCAGCCTCAGGAACAGGGGGGAAGGATCCAGGAAGGGATCCAGAGCTCCAGCCCAACTTCGGCTGTGGCTCTACAGGACAAATTTCATCAGTGACACAGGAGGGCTCCTGGAGCAAACCCAAGGGCAGGGGCAGCCTGCCTTGTCAGCCTCAGGAACGAGGGGGAAGTGACTGAGCTCCCCAAACCCACTGTGTGAGCCAAAAACCTGAAGCCTCAGATAACAACATGGATCTAACAGTGACTTTATGAAGCTGGCCTGGATCTGAGTGGGTTTCCATATTTGCATCCAAGGCTAATAACAAAGCAGCCAAATGATGATAGCTAATGAGACATCAGCCCACAAGCTGAGGGCTCAGAACCCACCTCAGAAAGAGGTTTTTCAAACGACATTTATGATCTCCATGTGTTCAAGGAGCAGCAGGACAGGTAGGGCAGGTTCACAAGGCCCTGAGGGCTTTTATTTGTTCATCCAAAACAAATCTATTATTGGAAACGATTCCAGCATCACCACACTCCCATCTCAAGATCAAGAGCCTTCCATGGTCAATCCTCCATACAAACTGGGAGGATGAGTGAACTGAAGACCAAAAAAAAAGGTACTCAGGGACTGCCTGAAAACACATTAGGAAAAAAGTGATGAGGGATGAAGTACAAAAGAGGAAAGAAAAAGAATTCCTGGTTTATTCCTTTTCTCAGGCAACACCTGAAGCAGCTCATTAAACAATAATTTGGGGTGGTTCAGCACTTGCTTTAGCAGAGAGTTAATTCGCCCTGTTGAACAGCTTGAACGTAACAACCAAAAGACCATCCCACTCTGAACTCCAAGATAAAACTCAGCAGCTTCTGAAAGACAAATGGAACCAAGACCCAAAGAATCCAGAAATTACTGAGAAAATAATGCTGGAGCATGGGGAAAAAAACACCCAACACAAGAAGCATGAGGGCTGAGGAAAAAAAAAAAGAAAAAGTTCAAATATAGCAACCTTCCAAATTTCTAAAATGCAGCCCACAAAAGAAAACTGAAACCAAACCAGCGATTTCTGTAAGGAAAAATGGTTCAAGTCACAACCTCTGGCACAAAACCACTCGCATCCCTCCAAGCTCCAAGTGCTCTCCACGCTCCATAACCCAACAAAAAGCGATTCAAAACTCGGCACCAAACGCGAGTTTTGAACATTCTTTTACAGCAGCGACAGCTCCGAGGGCATTCACCCTTCCCACCGGGGCCCGCGCAGCCCTGACATCCAGCCAGGACGATCTTCCAGGCTGCGGCCAGAGCCGTGAGCCCCGGCGGGCTCCGGGGCCGCTGCAGGACCGGGCCCGGTGCCGCGGAGCTGTCCGGGGCTCCTGCCCGGGGTTCCTGCTCGGGGCTCCCGTCCGGGGCTCCCGCTGCCCGGGCGGATCCGCGGGATGCCGCGCACGGAGAGCGGGGAACGGCCCTAACGGCCCGCCCGGCCCCGCCGCTCTCCTGCCGCAGCTCCACGGGGCTTTTCCTCTCGCGTCACCCCCC
>NW_005054466.1:1379237-1383869 GCF_000277835.1 Geospiza fortis
GGAATTCTGGCCGTGGGAACACCGGGAATTCCGGCCGTGGGAGTGATGCCTTGTGAAGGCTGACTTAAAACAGAGGCTAGACGGAGATAAAGAATAAAGTAGGTATTCCCGGTGGAATCTATAAAAGCACCGGGAATTGCGGCCGGGAACACCGGGAATTCCAGCCTTGGAGCACCGCGAATTTCAGCTCGGGAGCATCGGGAATTGCGGCCGGGAACACCGGGGGTTCCCTGCGGTCGGGAAGCACCGGGAATTGCGGCCGGGAACACCGGGGATTCCGGCTTTGGAGCACCGGGAATTGCGGCCGGGAACACCGGGAATTGGGCCGGGGAATATCGGGAATTCCAGCCGGGAACACCGGGAATTGCGGCCGTGGAACACCGAGAATTCCAGCTCTGGAGCACCGGGAATTCCGGCCCTGGAGCTCCCGGAATTCCCACCGGGAGCACTGGGAATTGCAGCTGAAATGCAGCTGCTCCTGCAGCCCGTTATTTGCTAATATTTGAGATAAACACTGAAAAAATTAAACTCTTTATAAGCTGTCTTTTAAAGAACTTAAAAATCTTAAATCTGTATAAAATCTTAAATCTATACAATAATGAAAATCTTTGATAAAGATCTTAGAATCTTCATGAAATAAATCAGCGCTTCCCCACTTCTCCCAGCTCCAGCTCCTCCTGTTACTCAGTTCTACATGAATTATTTCATATAATAATTCAGGTATACAGGAGTATTTATTGAAATCTGATTTTTCTTTTTTTTCTAAGCAATTAATCTGTATCAGCCCTGGCTGTACTGTACCATTAAGTTCTGCATTTCTTTAAACCAGGGTCTCATTTCTATGTCAAAGACTTTATTACTGAGTATTTTGTGTGTAAAGTGAAAATTGCCATGAATGGCTGGTTAAGCATCATGATGCAAAAGGTGTTTATGTTTTGATTTTGTTTTGGTTTTGGTTTTTTTCTGATTTTTAAAAAAATCTTCAATAAGGCAAAAGATACTGACTAATACAATGGCACAGTTCGGTTTTACAAAGCCTGAGCTCCATGAGAAGAGCTTCAAGACAAATAAAGTTATCAAATAAAACCCTTTAGGAAAAAGGAAAAAAGAAAAAACAAAACAAACAAAAAAACTTTTAGAAGAGTTGAACACTCAGAAAAAGTCTTATTACATCAAGTTTGCCTTCTCCTGTATTCTCTTTTTAGAACCTCTGAATTAGCTGCTGATTTGTCTTTGTAGGTTCTTTTACTTAAAAAAAAACAAAAAACAAAGCAAAAAAAAACCATAACAAAAAAAACCCCAAACAAACAAACAAAAACCAAAAAAACCCAAAAAAGAACCCCCCCCAAAAACAACAACAACAAAAAAACACAAACAAAAAACCCAACCAAACACAAAAACCCCAAATGCAAACACAAACCCAGATCTTGAATCAGCACCAGATGACCAAAAAACCCAGTTTTTTTTTGAAAGACCTGAAGTTATTCTGGCACTTGGATTACAAATTTTAAGGGATTGGTCCACTAAAATGGGAAAAATAATTCAAAACTGATTGTTCATTCAAAAATCATCCAAAGATCACCCAGACCACTAAAGAGGAAAACTCATTCCACCGAAGGGAATTAATCCTGTGTTAATCTTGTGACAGCACATTGCAGAAACTATTATTTTTATTGTTTTACCACGATTTTTACTATTTATTCAGGAATAAACTGAGGTGGTTTGGAAATAAAATCTTCAAGGAGGACTGGAAGGAAAAGGAGGCTGGAAAACCTTGGGAACACAGGGAGCTGGAAAAGCTGGGAAAACCTTGAAAAACATGGGCAGGGGGCTGGAAAAGCTGGAAAAACCTTGAAAAACATGGGCAGGGGGGTGGAAAAGCTGGGAAAACCTTGGGAACACAGGCAGGGGGGTGGAAAAGCTGGAAAAACTTGGAAACACATGGGCAGGGGGCTGGAAAAGCTGGGGGAAATCTCAGAAACAAGGGGCTGGAAAAGCTGGGAAAACCTTGGAAAAACATGGGCAGGGGGCTGGAAAAGCTGGGAAACCCTCAGAAACACAAAAGCAGGGGCTAGAAAAGCTGGGAAAACGTTGGAAACATAGACAGGGGCTGGAAAAGTCAGGGGAAGAGGCTGACAGGCAGTCCCAGTGTGCAGGGACAGTCAGGGCTGAGAAAGGCTGGTGGTTTGTCACCAAAAATGATATAAAAAATTATCTTGTGGGCACAAAAGCAGCAGTGAAGAGTCATTTATTACAAAATTGCAGAAGTCACCGATCCCAGGTATCTTTACTTTGCAGAGGGCAGCGTGAGGCAGCACAGGCAGCATGTCCAGAGCCATCCCCCAGCTCGGGCAGCTCCTGCAGGAGCTGGGCTGGACCTGCTCCTGCAGCCAAGGCTGTGCAGAGGCAGCTCCTTAAGGAGCCAAGTTTCATTCAGGAATTCCTTTATCCCCAGGGCTGGAGCATCCCAGAGTCCCACAGCCAGCCTGGCCATGACAAACCACCAGCCCTCAGCAGGGAAGTGCCATCTCTCCAACCGCACAGGCAGGATTTGGGGCAGGAGCTGAGGTGACTTTGTACACAATTCCTGCCCCAGACTGGGAAGAATTCTGGGATTTTTAGTTTCAATTCAGTTAAATCCCAGTGCTGGTGGCTCAGAGCAGGGCAGTGGCAGGAGTGGTGGGGTCACTGCTGGGTTTCCTGAGTGCCAGGATGAATTCCCTGGGATGGAGGGAGGGTGCCTCTGCCTCAACCAGAGCTGGAATATTTTAGTCCATTCTATCCATTAAGACCAAGTAAGAGAAGTCAGGAAAGATCCACAAGTTAAAACAGGAAACAGTGACTGGAGGGATTTCTGAGGACAAAATATGATAGAAAGGAAGGCTGGCAAAGCAGTGGCAGGGAAAAGAGCCATGGTGACAGTGACAGGTATCACAGGATCAAATCCCAAGGACAAAGAGCCCATGGAGCTGGTACTGAGGGATACAGGAATATTTAGGAGGACAAAATTAAAAGGGACAAAACCCGTACTTGAAGCTGAACAGCAAACAATGTCCAGTGTCTCTGGATAACACTGCAGGGCTCCTCCCTGCCCAGTCCCACTGCTGCCCTGAAATCCTGCCCTGTCCCAGCCTCCTGCCACACACATCCCCTCCGTGCTGCAGCCACCAGGACACAGCTGAGCTCCTTCCTCACACCAGGAACTCCTCCTCCTCCTCCTCAGCCCCCTGCTCCAGCTCCCCCTGGAGCACAGGAACCCCCCGGGCTGCGGCAGCTCCTACCTTTGAGGGAATTCAGCGAGAACATCTCCATCCCGGCGGGAAGGGCGTTCCTGGGACAGCAGCAGGGAGACAAAGAAACTGAGGTTAGAATGGCGATTTCCTTTCAAATGCTTCTGCTTTGGCTCTGGGGTGAAAATGAGGGGGTTTTAAAAGCCTTTTAGGCCAGGATGAAGTAGATTATTGCCATCATTCTCTTTAAAGGAAAAAAAACTGGAGAGGAAAGAGAACTGTACTTCTGATAATGTTCTTTACTGAAACTGTGTTAAACTTCCTATTTATAACTTTCACTCAAATAAGAAAACCAACTTTGTTTTGAGGTGTTTTATCTGTCATGCCAAGTATTAAACACACTGTAGGGATTCTTGGAAACAGCAACAAGGATTTTCTATAAAATCCTGAGATCAGATGGCTGAGGACTGAAGGTCAGCATTTACACACAAAGCTGGTTTGGAGCTGCACTTCTATGATCCTGGTGGATCCCTTCCAAGCCAGGATATTCTGCGATTCTGTGGACATGAACTGTCCCCATCAATGACTTCCTCTGCATGCAATTAATAGCCTGCAATTATCATTCCAATTATTCACTTTGGCTTTCAATAAGACAAAATTACTTCAATAGCAAAAAAAAAAAAAAAAAAAAAAAAAAACCGAAACAAAAAACCAAAAACAAAAGGCATCAAATAAACCCACCCCATTTTCTGGCCACATCTCTGGATGTGACACCTTGTCCGTGGTTCCTTCCCCATGGACACACGGACACCAACCTGCTCTGGCTGCCAGGGCCACACCTGGCCTTTTCCAAGGATGAAATCAATAAAAACAGAGCAAATTGACTTGGCAGAAATGAAACCCCGCGTGTGCTGTGGTGAATCTCAGAGGGAAACGTCCCTGGGGTGATAAATCACTGCAGGGAACAAAGTCAGGGAGCTCTTCTGTGGCCCTGGGGGCAGATTCCCAAGGCTGGGAATTCTGGGAAGGCTGGAAGATTAGGAATTGGGAATTCCTGGCTGGGAGGGAATTCCCAGAGCAGCTGGGGCTGCCCCTGGATCCCTGGAATGCCCCAGGGTTTGGAGCACCTGGGATCATGGAAGTTGTCCCTGCCGTGGCAGGGGTGGGATGGGATGGGATGATCCTTACATTCCCTTCCAACCCGAACGGGTAAATGCAATATAAAGTTTATAGAAATGGTCTTTTCTGCTCAAGAACAAAGAAATAAAAAATGGAGAACCCTCTGGGGATGAGGTTCCAAGAGGAACAAGAGATCCCCTTGGCTAAGGAGGATTCCAGCCCAGCTGTTGGTGTGATCCTGCCTGCAGACCCCAGCTGTGCCAGGAGCCTCACTGGGAACCAG
>NW_005054466.1:1384005-1384699 GCF_000277835.1 Geospiza fortis
CGAAATAAGAAGTGTCCAACTGTGGCTGCTGCTGCAGCCCCCAGGGAAGCACAGGGATGCAGGACCAGCATGGACAGGAGCACGGGAACACTCAGAATGTATTTTGTCTGATGACAGGAGAGATGTGGGAGCTCTGAGGACACTGGATTTGGGAAGAAATGGCCCAGGATGACACAGGACAGGCAGTGGCACAGCTGGGATGAGAAGCCATGGGAGCCTGGAGCCTCATGGCTCACACCCAGCAAACTCCAGGGACCCGGGCGGCACAAGGGACAGTGAAAGTTTGTTAGGAACAGACTCAGGCAAAGAGTGGAACCAGGCACTGAGCACAGAAACTGTCAGATCAAATCCCCAAGGATGGGAAGGAATCGGGCCTTTGTGGGGGCTCCTCCATCCACTGGAAAACAACTACATGAGAGAAAACCACACCCCCGAGAGAGGCACGGGGAAAATCCCAGCAATTGTCATTACTGGCTGCTGGGGTACTCCAGCGGTGTTGGAAGGGGCAGAGCCCCGAGTGCTTTGTGAGGAGAACAAAGGACAGAGAAACGCTGCTGCCTGCACATCCAGCGCCAAGGGTTCCCTGCCCGGCTCGGGCACAGGCAGCACGCCCCTGCAGCAGAGATTTGTTTTACTTTTGGATATTTGTGCCGAAGGACAGCGGATGGGGGCAGGAAGCCCTCGTTAGGCGCAG
>NW_005054466.1:1385452-1386483 GCF_000277835.1 Geospiza fortis
TGTAGCCTCGGCCCCGCCGTGGGACCCGTTCGGGCCCCGGTCCCGATCCCGATCCTGATCCCGGGGTGAGACCCGGCCAGGCCCAATCCCCATCCCTATCCCGATCCTGGCCCCGATCCCAGTGTCGATCCCGGGGTGGGACCCGGCCAGGCCGGACCCCTATCCCAACCGGGGAGCTGCCCAGAGCAGCCGTGGCTGCCCCTCGATCCCCAGCAGTGCCCAAGGCCAGGTTGGACACTGGGGCTGGGAGCACCCCGGGACAGTGGGAGGTGACCCTGCCATGGCAGGGGTCGGATGGGATGAGATTTCATCGCTCTCCCAACCCAAACCCTTCTGGAATTCTCTGCTGGATGCACTTTGCTGCCCTTTCAGAATGGCAGCTCTGAAATTCTGAAGTTCAGATTTCTGGATGTTTAGTGGGTTTGTTATTCCCTGTATCTCCAGAGGTTTCCTTTCCTGCAGGTGTTTATTTCTGTTTGGAGTGTTAAGGGACAAGGGAACATTTACAAACTACAAAGTAATGCAAGGGACTGTTTTATACTGGGCATTGTGATTTTAATGATGGACTTTTTGACACTCTGTTTGATAATGCTTGAACTGCGTTGTATTTTTAAGTTCTATACACGTTTTTGCTTTTTTAAAAGATATCTCTGTTATGTTCATTTCACAAATAAAACATTAGTAGAGACTCAAAACTAAGTGGTTTCTATAAAGGGAATTTGGGGGAAACTGCTTCCTAATGACCCATTCCGTGGGTCTAGATGTGATTCTGGAAAGGTAAAGGTACCCGGCAGTGAGGACTCGGTGCAGATACCTGCAGGTAATTATGGCAGCACCCAATTTATTCCCTAATTGCACCTCAGGGTCTCCACACCGGGCCTGAGCGGCGGGGGCGGGAGCACACCGGAGCGGTACCGAGGGCACGGACGGTGCGTTCGGAGCGATCCCGGGCGGTACCGAGGGCACGGACGGTGCGTTCGGAGCGATCCCGGGCGGCACCGAGGGCATGACGGTGTGTTCGGGGTCCGGAG
>NW_005054466.1:1387389-1414291 GCF_000277835.1 Geospiza fortis
GGGCGCCGTCGGGAGCCGCGTTCGGCCCCGCGTGTTGCCCCGAGCTCGCCCGCGGCAGCGCCGCTGCTGCCCTTGGGCTCCTCTTCCTCCTCGCGCGCTTCGCTCCCCTCGGCTTCCTCGCTTTCTTTATGTGTTTTGGTTTTTTTCCGCGCGTGCTGATTTTATAACTTCATTTCGGTACCGTGAGGAATGCCCCGGGTGTAACTTTGCAGCGGGTCCGCACGGCGCTGCAGCGGAGCTGGAGGAGCTTTGCTGGGGCCGGAGCGGTGCCCGGGGATGCTGCGCGGCCCCAGCTGCACAATCTCGGTGTTCCCCCGGTTTCGGGGCCGGCCCGGTGTCCGTCACCCACGGAGGAGCCCCGGCTGTTGGCTGGGCTCTTTGTGTGGTGGAGGATCTGAGACCGGGAATCTGACCTGGCAATCTGAGCTGGGGCGCTGCGGGGTGAAGGCAGCTGGGGCTCGGGTGTGTTTTTGTTTTTCCAGTCCTTCCAGCTCCTTGCAGCTCGGATCGGGGCGTGGGGAGCGCTTTGAAGCAGCGGCTCGAGCTCTTTGTGTGGACAGGGCAATGTAACAGAATATTTGTGCAGTTTGGCTCGTTCCGCTTGCGGTGCTGTCCCACGCCCTGGAGGAGCTGTGGTTTTCCCTTTCCCTGTCCCGGCCGGGCACCGCCGGGATCCCAGGAAATCGCTGCTCTGAGCAGGGCCCAGGTGCCCTGCTGAGCACAGAAAGTGTTTGCGTGGCTCTGCACCCCCTGCCAGGCTGGTCTCTGGACTGGCTGGGCAGGGGGAATGTGGTGCAGCAATGAGAGCCAAGGGGAAAAAAACCCTCCTTTCAAATTGCTTATTAAAAAATTATTATAATTATTTATTATTATAGAAATTATGTTGTTATAGTATAGAAATTATGTCATTTTATTATAGAAATTATGTTATTATGTTATAAATTGTTATAAAATATTTATTTCTCGTGGCTCTGGAAGGTAATTAGAGTTAATGTGAGGAGACTCTGTAGGGCGAGTGAGTTTTGGAACGTTGCTGTGACAATCCTTTTAAAAAATGAAAAGTGATTTTGGTTTGGGGAAACAAGAAAGTTGTTACCAGTGCTTACAGATGGAGCCTTAACACTGCAGAGGGAAGGTCTGGTTCCCTTTTGGATGCGCTGTAAATGGACTCTCTGGTTCATCTTGTTCTGTTTCCATCCCGCTGTAGGTGCGTGGCTCCTTCCAGAGAGGTACATGGTGATTTTAACTGGCCTTTGTCCAGTTTATGCTCTTAAAAATAGATGTTTGTACATCTCAGTGGTGAAGCTGTCAGCAGCAGTTGGTGTGTCCAGCTCCAGGGACACTGGGGATCAGCTGGAGAGAATCCCAGAGCAGCACCAAGCTCAGTCAGGATCCAGAGGTCCGGAGGCACAGGGAGAGTGGGAGAGCTGCATTTACAGAGCTGCTCATTTTGTCTCTATATTAGACAAGACTTTAGTACTGAAGAGTTCTCTGTGTCTCTAGAGTACAACAGCTCTTGGGGAGCTCTGTGTGTCTCTGGACAAGAACAGCAGTTGGGGAGCTCTGTGTGTCTCTGGACAGGAACAGCTCTTGGGGAGCTCCCTGTATCTCCAGAGTACAATTGAGAATGAAAGAAGTTTCAGTAGTAGTTTGGAAGACTCCCAGTGCACCTTGAAAACCTCATTGACAGGCGCCAAACACAATGACAGAAAATGAAATTATTGATATTGTGCTGAGCTGATTTATTCCAGGCTCCCTCCCGCTCCCAGTTTGTGTGTGTGGTGTCTGGAAGTTGGTTTGTGTTGTTTCTGATCATCAAGGGATGCAGGAGGTGCCCAGCTCCTTCCCAGGCAGTGAGGGTGCACTGGGGATGTTGGAGCTTTGCTTCCCTGGGAGCTGGGAATGGGTTTGGAGTCCTGGGGCTTCTGACAGACTTTAACAGAACAAAGTCACAGGATCCTGGAATGGTTTGGGGGGGAAGGGGCCTTAAAGCCCATCCCATTCCACCCTGCCATGGGCAGGGACACCTCCCATGTGCCAGGGACAACTTCCACTGTCCCAGGCTGCTCCAAGCCCTGTCCATGACATATCCAGGGATCCAGGGGCAGCCCCAGCTGCTCTGGGCACCTGTGCCAGACCCTTCCCACCCTCCCAGCCAGGAGTTCCTTCCCAATCTCCCATCCATCCCTGCCCTCTGGCAGTGGGAGCCATTCCCTGGGTCCTGTCCCTCCATGCCTTGTTCAGAGTAATTTAGGTAGACTGTAATGAGCACCTTGATGTCACCAGAGTTACTTAGAAATTCCCAGTTCAGAAGTAAACTGGGCAATTCTCTTTTTGTTATATTAATGCTCATTTATCTATAACACTGTGCATTGTTTAGGCAGTTCCTTTCTCAGTAAGCCACGTCCTTCATATTAAAATGCAGTGTCCCAAAGCAGTTATTTATTGTCTGTAAGACCTGTTTCTAAGGTAGTTTGGGAGGGGTTTAGCAGCTGCCTGATGAAGGATGCAGCCCCTGGCCTTGGCCTTGCAGCTGAGCTCCCTGAGGAGCCCTCCTGGTGTGTTGTCCATGTCCAGGGCAATATCCAGCTCCATGTCCAGGGCAATATCCAGCTCCATAGCCATCTGTTGGCCCTGGGAGCTCTGGTGGCTCTGACTGCTCTGCCCCTCTGAGACAAAAGGCTGGAGCAGTTGATTTTTGGGAGGCAGGAGGAGGGTGCTGAGGTTTGTAAGGAGCAGGTGGGATGTTGGTCAGAGGGGATCAGGGCACGGCTCAGCACGGGGAGCCCTGGAGCAGAGCTGGGACCCCCTTGGTCCAGGGAGAGGGGTCTGAGCACATCCGTGAGCTGGGGCTGCTGCCCAGGGAGGGTCTGCAGGGCAGAGCTCCAGGCAGAGCTGGGATCTCCTGCTCCCTGCCAGGAATATCCTGGAGCAGGGCACAGGCTGACACTGGCAGCTGCTGGGGACAGTTGTGCCATCAGTGTGCCAGGCTGGCAGCACCTGCTGTCCCCAGGGGCTGCCCTGGCAGTGGCTGGGGGCGCTCCCGCCCCCCCGGGGTGCCTGCCTGCTGTCCTCCTGGGCCTGCCTGGGGTTGGATCCAGGGAGGGGTCTGTGTGCAGCTTTTCTGTGTTCTCCCCTTTGGAAAGGAACAGGGGTTTGTTTGACCCAGATCAAAGCCTTTCCGTGTGGGTTTTCCCGTGGCTCCTGTGTGCTGCTCTGAGCTGCAGTGCCCTTTGTGTGGGGAAGGTGTGTGCACAGCAGAGCTCATGGGGGTTTGAGGTCAGTGCCCACATCACAGCCAGCCCTGGATCTGTCCCCCCTCGGTGACAAATGCTCCCAGGGCAGCTGCAGTGCAGCTCTGGCTGCAGAGATTCCCTCTGCTGCTGCTGCTCACACTCTGCTTCCTGACCACACGTTTTCTGCTTAAAGATTGGAGGTGGTTTTGTGTTTCTAATTATTGTGGAAAGGTTGGAAAACTCTGCTGTGTCCCTGGGGCTCGGAGAGCAAAATCCTCTTATGGAACAGGGCATCATTCTGTCCTCTGGAATTTACTGCTTAGAAACCTTTATTTGCTGCAGGATCATTTTGTGGACATGAGGACAGAACCTGGAGATCTGTTGCACTTGATGCCTCTGTGGTCCCTCAAACCCACTGTGAATTGTTTGGGAAATTGTCTGCTGTGTTTTACTGCCTGAAGACCCATTTGTGCTGCTCATTAGGATGCAGAAATAATGGAAGGGAGTCTTGTCCTTCTTTTTGAAGGGTTTCCCCCCTTATTGTTCGGGGAGCCTCAGGCAAGGTAATGGGCTCCTCGTTAAAAGGATCTGCAGGATAGTGGCAAAGCAAGGGAGGATGAGAAGGTGTTGTCTTCCTTTATAGCTTCCAGCTGTCAGTGCCTCCTGCAAGAGGTAAAAATGGGAGCTGCAGGAAAAGGAATGACTGCCTGGAAAAGTTCACCTGTCTAAGAATAGGCTTTGCAAGGTGCATTCTCATGTAATTTCCTTCTGAAGGAAAACATCTGAAAAAGAAAATATATATTAAGTCAGTACAAGGATGCCACTTCTTCTGGATTTGTTTTTTGGAGGAAGTTCATAGAATCCCCAGACTGGTTTGGGTTGGAAGGGACCTTAAGGATCACCCAGTGCCACCCCTGCCATGGCAGGGACACTTCCACTGTGCCAGGCTGCTCCAAGCCCTGTCCAGCCTGGCCTGGGGCACTGCCAGGGATCCAGGGGCAGCCACAGCTGCTCTGGGAATTCTATTCTAGGGCCTCCCCCCCCTCCCAGCCAGGAATTCCTTCCCAATATCCCATCCAGCCCTGCCCTCTGGCAGTGGGAGCCATTCCTTGTGTCCTGTCCCTCCAGCCCTTGGCCAAAGTCCTGTGCAGAGCCAGGAGTTGGACTCAGTGATCTCTGTGGATCCCTTCCAACTCAGGATATTCTGTGATTTTGATGTAATTAAAACATTAATTCCTGGGGGAGGGAAGAGGGCAAATTGAAATGCAGCTTTGAAATGTTAGCCTCCAGTTCTTTCCAGGCTCGTGTTTCTAGTTCAGGATTTATACCCAGGACAGGACACTCAGGAGCCTCAGGGGAATTTGTCTCCTTTCAGTTGGGAAGATTTAATTTCTCAGATATGTGCCTGCTCCTGAGAAAGTGCTGGGGGAATTCACATCTCAGGGTGGTCAGACACTGAAATTGTAATTGTTTCCATTCCCTCTGTGTCTTTGTGATGCCTTTGGCTTTGGAGCTGATGCTTTGCAAAGCTCAATTAGGTTTGACTGGTATTTGGCACCACAGCTTTAAAACTTCGAGGGTCTGGGTCTCAAACTCAATTTTTAAGGGGTTTTAGAAGAACCTAATTTGAGGGAAGAGGAAAAGCTGGGAGTTACCCAGCTGAGAGACTGGGGCAGCTCAAATTGCTCCATGTTCTACCTGGAAAAGTGATGTTTGTTCTCCTCTTGGCAGACACCTGGCACAGCAAGGAGCTCACATCCAGTGAGTGAATACTGAATATCAGGGGTGACACAAACTCAGCACCGTGGGAAGGGTTTAATACTCCATGCTGTGATTTTACATTCACAATGTAAATGTAATTTTATTGCACCTTGGCATCTGCTCAGATTGTCCCAAAACATCACAGATGCTTTTGTGTGGCTCAGCTTTTCCCTCTGTGCAGGACATCCTATTTATACCAAGGGCTGCTCTGAGGATTAATTGGGAGTTGATTAGAGCAGGAGGCTGTGAGGTGGCTGCAGAAGGCTCTGTGTGTGTGGGCAGCACGAGCCTGGTCCTTTTATAGGGGCTGAGCTCAGCCTGAGTGGTTAATCCTTGTCTGGAGCCAGCTGGGGAGCTCAGCCACAGGTGAGTGCTGGGTGTTCAGCCTGAAGCTGGAAAATGGTTCTGCTGGGTGCTCCTCCTGTGCAAACCCCCCTGCAGCCCTTCCCAGGGATCCCAAAATGCTCCAGCTCTGCTCTGCAGGTGCAGCAGGGAGCTGGGCTGTCCCCAGGCAGCCTCCCTGCAGCTTCCCTGTCCCAGCAAACTGTGCTTCTTGTCTTGCAGTACGTTCAGGCGGATGCTCCTACCAACAAAACCTTGGCTGGGCTGGTGGTGCAGCTGCTGCAGTTCCAGGAAGATGCCTTTGGAAAACATGTCACCAATCCTGCCTTCACAAAGCTTCCTGTGAGTATTGTGTTCTGCTGGGGCTCTCGCTGCTGGCACAGCTCTGTGTGTGCTCCTGGGACGTGTCCAGGGCACTGGGACATCCCTGCCCCAGCCCAGGCTCCTGGTGCACCCTCTGGAGGGGCTGGAGGAGCACACCCCTCCTGAGAGCGCATTTGCACTGTAATACAGCTTCTCTCTATATTTGAAAGGATTGCTGGAATGCTGTGGGAACATTTTCATTTCTGCTAAAACTCAGTGTAATTCATCAGTTTTAAGTCAAATCTGGACTGGTGCATCCTAAACTCAGTGAGTAAAATGCACTTTCCAGGGCAAACAAGCTGCCATGAGGTGTTTTGGTGATTAAACTCCAGACTTGGGAGGTTGCCAAGGCTGAGAAATGCCCTTGCCACGTTCTGCAGCAGCAGCAGGCAGTGACCTGCTGGCCTGGGGTGGATCTCAGTCCCCTGGGATCCAGGTAACCCAAACAATATCAGCATTGTGAGGGTGCTGCTCCCCAAGTGCAGCCTGGAGCCCTGCCCTACCCAGGGTTCCTGTCCTGGGCAGTGTGAGGTGCAGAGAGCTGGGAGGAGGGCAGGGGTGCCAGCCTGGTGCCAGCTGGGTGTTTTAGGGGGTCTGTGGGCCAGGACAGTGTCCTGATCCTGTCAGTGTGTGCTCAGCTTTGGCACAGGTGTGTGCTGGCACTGGGGCTGTGCCTCTGGGGCTCTTTGGGGTGGGTGCACAAAGCTGGAATCATTTCTAGCCAGTGAAGAGGTTGAGTCCATTGAAGCTGAAGTTGGCCTGAAAACTTGGCAGAGCTCCTGTGGCTGTGGGTGCACGTGACAGGACAGTCCTTGTTTTGTTCTGTGCTGGTTCCCCCAGGTGTTCTGCCCCTGTAACCTCTCCATTAGGGTGGCGTGTGCACCCTCCTTCACTGGAAGGGTTTTCACTCATGGGGTGAATCCCAGAACATTTCCCAGATGAATTTTAGAAGGAGTGCTTCCTTTTGAGAGTGGTGAGGCCCTGGCACAGGTGCCCAGAGCAGCTGTGGCTGCCCCTGGATCCCTGGCAGTGTCCCAGGCCAGGCTGGACCATGGAGCAGCCTGGGACAGTGGGAGGTGTCCCTGGGACAGCACAGGGGGTACTGGATGAACCTTAAGGTCCCTCCAGGCCAAACCATTTGGGGATTTTGTGACTCTCCTGGTGCTTTGGAGAGCACCCAGAAGCAGCCCAAGGTGCCATTAGGATCTCACCACCTCTCCTGATGCCTCAGTGATAGTGGGAAGCTTCAGGGACAGGGGGAGCTTTGCAGAGCTTTATTTGGATGTGGCAGCACAAACCATAAACCTGCCCACATTCCTCAAGTGCATAAACCACTGGAGTGCCCCTGAGCCTTAAATCAATTTGTCTTATCTTAAAAATGGGCAATAAACATTGCAGTGGCATCATAAAGATGTTGTTCCTGTGTTTGTTCTCGCTGCTTCAAAGCTCTAATGTGGCCAGATTTGCTCAGGTTAATTTACAGCCCTTGGATCTCCAGCAGGACACAGCTCCTCAGTGCATCCTCAGGAGTTGCTGCTGTTTGGGGGGGTCTCCTGCTCCCAGCGGAAAGCTCCTGGTGGTAACCAGAGCCTGGCCTCTGAACACCTCCCCACATTCTGCTTTGTGCCTTGTACAGGTTTTTTATATTTACTGAGAAGCACAGAGTAATCCAGGACCAAAGCAGGTCCTGGCATTGTCCTCCCTGTCCTGCCTGCAGCTGGCCCATCCTCCTGTCCCCCTTGCCAGGAGGACTCTGACAGCAGCTGCCTTTCCCAGGCACAGCCCTCCTGACCAGAGAGAGCAGGAAAGATGCACATTCCAGACTCAAATCTATCAGAAAAATTGAGCTTTTGTTCAGGAAGCAGGAGTTTATTTTAATAACCTTTCAGAGAAAGGACTTGGTGGGACTCTGAAGCTTCCAGCCCTGTTTGAGTGTTGTGGGATTCCTGCTTTGGGAAGGGGTGACTCAGGTGAAGCTGAGAGGGCAGAAAGGAGCTGGGTTTGGTGTTTTAGGGCAGATGTGCAGCTCCTGACACACAGCTTTCCCTGGGGGAGGATGGATGGAGTGTGGAACAGCTGAGCTCTGCTTCAGCTGCTCGTTCCTGATAGTCTGGTTTGATGCTCTCACACAGATGAAGAGCTGCTTCCCTGACAGCTACCATGTGAGGTTTAATTTACTATGAAATGGGTGTTCAAAGAGTACTTTGGATTTTTACAGCTCAGCTTGGAGCTTTCAGATACATCAACTTCCTGCATACACAAAGAATTCTGCTTAATCCAAATACATTTAATCTTCAGGAAGCATTCTGAAAGGAGAACCTCAAACTCCAGAAGTGTTTCATCTGAAAATGATATGTTCTATGTCTAAAACTCAGCTAACCAATATGCATTTGTTTAAAATAATTGCATAAAAGTCAATGTCACTGTTTTTCCTTGTTTTCTGGGTTCCAGGCAAAGTGCTTCATGGATTTCAAAGCTGGAGGTACATTATGTCACATTCTTGGTGCTGCTTACAAATATAAGAATGAACAGGGCTGGTAAGTTTTATTTGTATTTTATTTTATTTGTACACCTTTTGCATGAAACCAAGCACACGAATTGCTTATGCAAGCTACCTAAAGTTTAATCCTTCCTGGAGACTGGGGCAGGCAAGGCAGTGGAGATGGGAAGAGGGAACTTTTTCCTGTTTTGCTGATGGTAGCTTTTTTGAGACACACCCCCACACTTCTAAATTTAAAGAGGAGTTGGCCAAGTTGAAGGTTTTGGGCCTGTAGTTGGAGTTAATTACAAGTTTGAGGCTCCTTTTTTATTTCCTTGCTGTCTGACTGAGAAAATGAACCAGGATCAGTCTCACTTCTGTGAGACATAAATCTTTGTTGCTGTATTGATTATTTGGTTTAGTTATGATTGGGAAAGCATGAGGCACTGCAGATCCTAGTAAATGTTCAGATCTCCATTGCCCCAAAAATGGGGAGTGTAAGCACTTAGAAACTCTGCCTCTGGAGCTCTTGGTACTGGCATGAAAATATCCCTGTGACATCCCAGGAGTGGTTTAACCTGGGTGTTTTGAAGTTATAATCCTTTTCCTGAGGGAACAGCAGCATGGGATCATAAAATCCTGGAATGGTTTGGGCTGGAAGGGCCCTAAAGTCATCCAGCTCCACCCCCTGCCATGGCAGGGACACCTTCCACTGTCCCAAGCTGCTCCAAGCCCCAATGTCCAATTGCAATCACTATTTTTGGCCTTGAAATCACTATTTTTCAGAACACTGGGCAAAAAAATGAGGATGAAAAGCCAGTAAATGTAAACAATCAATAAAATTAAGCAGAGATTGCTCCTGTCCATAAATTTAAATAGTTTGTATGTGATGTTGCCAATCTGCAGCAGCATTCCTGGAATTGACTGAGTTGTTTTTCCACACAAGAGCCATTTAAAAGGCAAAACAAAGTTGTTTGAGGATGGTTTGTTGTTTTTAGGAATTATTTATATTCATATCTGCTCTGAGGTGGGTATATCAGGAATAAACCACTCTCAGGGGCTTTCCTATTCCAATCTTACCAGCACCTGGGACGGGCACCTCTCTGCAGTGTGGTTTATCAGCAGTGTCCTGCTACCTCTTTGCCTTAAGATACAGGAATGAAACAGTTCCAGCTTCAGGAACATTTGAATTGAGTGAACATTTCTTATTTCCAATAAGAAAATGTGGTTTGCAGCCAGCTGCCCAGCCCAGCAGGGCTCTGGAGCTGCCTCCTCCCCTGTCCCTGCCTTGCTGCTGCCCAGGATTAGGTGGGTAGTGCCTGGTGTGTGTGTGCATGTGGGCAGTAATCCTGCACTTAACTCTGAGCTCAGCCCTAGAGCCTGGAATGTGTCCCCACTGACTCTGCCAAGTGATCTGTGCTGTTTGCCTGCCCTGTGCTTGATTTGATTTTTGTTTTGGTCTGCATTGTCGCTCCTGCTTAACCTGTTTGTGACTGATCTGTCTTGTAGGAGAAGTCCCCTTCCTCGCCACAATAGGTATGTCTGAGAGCTGGACATACATCCCTGGCCCAGCCTGGCCAGGGAGCCTCTTGAGCTGAGCCCAGGAAGAGTTAGTGCCATTTTGTCCAAATGGGCAGCTGAAACAGTGCTGTTATTCATTATCCATGTCCTCCTCTGCCTTTCTGGAGCAGGCAGGGAGCTGGGGCATGCAGCATTCCATGGATGCACAGTGCAGGTTTTGAGCTAAAAATGGCAACATTCTGCTCATGCCCTGGGTGTTTTTGTCTCACAGGTACCAAGAGGTCTGTAGGTGTTTATTTGGCATTTGTCTCCCACAGAGCCACCCTGGGTGTTTTGGATACAAACCATGGCTGAATACTGGAGAAGGGGCTCAGTCTTAACTCAAAAATCCTCTGTATTAGAGATGTAAAATACCTTATTAACAGTGACCTGACAGCCTTGATGTCTGGCCATGCTTCTGCAAGTCAGGGTGAACTTCCCAAAGCACACAACGAGGTCATAAATTCCTCTCCAAAAGGCTGATTCCAACAAATGTGCCAGGATCTTACATTTGATTTGTTTGCCATGTCCTCAGTGTGAAGGGTAATTTCTTTAGGACAGAAGCCATCCCCCTGAGAGAGGATGTTGGTAGAGCTGCCCAGCACCTCAGGTGTTCCCACAGATCCACCTGCCTGGGCTCTTCCCTCCTGAAAATCCCAGGAGCCCCTGGAGGAGATCATGGAGGTCCCAGTGGGATATCATGTTTGGTTTAGTGGGGTCACAGGACTTGGGGCTAAATGCCTTGGGGCTCAGCTTTGCTTTCCTGAACCTTCTCTGAGCCTGGGTGCACTGGCAAAAGGGATCTGTGGCTGGGACAGGGGTGTGTTTGTAGGGAGCTGCCCTTGGCTGGGAATGGCTGGTGGGAGCTGGATGGTGACTGCAGCCTCAGTGCCTCGTGGGGAGGGTGTGCCAGCCTCCAGTGCCCTGGGTGTGCAGGGTCTCACACCTGGCACTGCCCTGGGTGTGCAGGGATTCACACCTGTCACTGCCCTGGGTGTGCAGGGTTTGGGTCCCACACCTGCCACTGCCCTGGGTGTGCAGGGTCTCACACCTGGCACTGCCCTGGATGTGCAGGGATTCACACCTGGCACTGCCCTGGGTGTGCAGGGTCTCACACCTGTCACTGCCCTCGGTGTGCAGGGTCTCACACCTGGCACTGCCCTGGATGTGCAGGGATTCACACCTGGCACTGCCCTGGGTGTGCAAGGCTTTGGGTTTGGGTCTCACACCTGTCACTGCCCTGGGTGTGCAGGGATTCACACCTGTCACTGCCCTGGGCGTGTAGGGCTTTGGGTTTGGGTTCCACACCTGCCCCTGCCCTGGGTGTGCAAGGCTTTGGGATTCACACCTGCCACCCCCCACACACCCCAGGGAGCCTTCCCAGACCCCAGCAGCAGCCTGTTCCCAAATCTGGAGGTGCAGGCATGTGCCAGGTCATGTTCTGCATCTGGGGGACACAGCCTGAAGGCTCAGCACCTGCTGGAGCTGTGGGACAGGCTGGATCCTGAGGGCTCAGCCCCAGCTGTGGCACTCCCTGCAGATGCTAAGGCTCTTTTGGGGCTGGGGTTGTCCCTCCTCAGGCTCTGGGGGTCACCACCCCAATGCCCCATTTGGGTTGGCCCATCTGTGAGTTCCAGACGTGTTCAGGGGTCAGGTGGGCACAGCACAGGGAATCTGGGGGGTCTCCTGCTGCTTCCCAGGAGGATTCTCAGGTTTTGTGTCCTCCCCCATTTCTGATGGACAGATCTCCATTGGCATTGCAATAATTGTGATGATTTGTCCATGAAACAACAAGATTAGAGCACCAGGGTCCAGTAAAGGTGGTGATACAATGCTGCCATGGGTAATTTTAGCTGCCTGTGTCCCGGGGGGTGGTTTGTTCTCACAGCAGGCACAGGAATTGCTGCTTCTCTGGACTCCAGGACTGCTGGATGGGGGCAGCTAGAAGTAAGAGAACCATGAGAGCTCATCCATGAATTTTCTCATCTGATGTTGAAATCCATGGTGGTTGTGTGTTTAATTACTCCCTGTGACTGTGGTGGAATGCACAGCCCTGCTGCAGGGTTTGGTGGACACTGTCAACCTTCCTTTTTCTCCCTGAACATCTCACAAATCAGCTGCATTTCTTGGTGTGGTTCATGGTGGTTTTCTTGCTGGTGAGGGTGCCGAGTGCAGCAGAAATAGTTGTGGCTGTGCTGGAGTGTCCCAGCAGCCCTGCCACGATCCAGAGTTTGTGTGGAGCAGGGAAGGTTCTGGACTGCTGGCAGCTGGGGATGTGGAGTTAATATTTGTGAATCATTTCCCTCGACAGGAGGAGGTTTGACCTGCAGAATCCCTCCCGGATGGACCGGAACGTGGAGATGTTCATGACCATTGAGAAAACGCTGGTGCAGGCAAGGAGACCCAGCCCGGGGCAGGCCCCACTCAGGACAGGACTTCACCCGGGCCCTCTGTAGGAATGGGGAGCTCTTCCCTCCCTCTCCCACCCAGCTCAGTCACAATTCCACATTTTCACTTGAAAAATGTGAAATATTTCCATTGGCCATCTGTGGATATGCAGAGCTTTTTATTTTATTTATTTATGTGAGGAAAACCTGCTGTAAGGGAAAACATCCCAGGTGTCCCCATGTCCCTGTGGAGGTGGCACTCTTGGGGCTCAGTAACTGCTCCTGTTCCCATTCCAGGGCTGACTTCCAGTTTGATCTAAACTGGCCTTTTTCACGTTAGGATCCATTTTACTCTCACTTTACCAAACAAGTTATTATCTGCACCCATTAAGCAGCTCTGTGGAGTCTCATTTAAAATTCAGTTTTTTAACTGCTGAGTGGGAATAATGTGTGATTTTTTTCAAACTCTGAAGCCAAGTTCAGTGTATGATGTAGTCAAAACATAACTTTCAGGTGTCCATTAGCAATGGAAACAGGAAGAACAGCAGAAAACAACAATATTTTTATTACAAAAAACCCTTGCCCACGTACAGTGGTTTCAGTGCATGATAAAAAGCTGGGCAGGGCTTTGTTGGGGAGCTGTGGGAAGGGAATGTCCCTGTCCCAGGGCTCCTGGAGCTGGGGTTACTGTCCTGTGTCACCCCCTGGTCTGGGTTCCACTGGAGTTCCAGCACTGGGGATTTTATAGGAATATTCTGATTTTTGCCACAGATAGCTCCTAATTCCTTGTTCAACTTGCTGTTCTCTCCCAGAACAACTGTCTGAGCAGACCAACCATCTACCTCATTCCTGACATGGAGCTGAAGCTGGCCAACAAGCTGAAGGACATTGTCAAGCGTCACCAGGTGAGTGTCACAGAGCACAGCTGTACCCAGGGCTGCTCAGCCCTGAGGGACACCCTGCCTTAGCCCTGGGGCTGCCTGAGCACACAGCAGCAGCAGCACAACTCCCTTGGGAACGGTTTTTACCCTCCCATGAGGCTGAGCCCTGGCTGTGCTCCAAAAGCACACCTGGACCTGCTGCCAGGTGGCTCTGGGTGAGCTGGGGCAGCCCCAGCTGATTTATTGCTCAGCACAGGTTTGTCCAAACCTGGCTCTGAGGCAGGCAGTGAGACAGCTGTTCCAGATGTGTGGGACAGCAGAAGGAGGCTTCACTCTGGAATGGTTGTTGGTTTTTGCTTTATTTCACTCTCTGATTGCTGGTGCTGAGCAGAGCCCAGGCAGCCTCAGGGAACCTTGCCCTCGTAATTCCAGGATGACTTGAGCAAGATTAATGACTCCATCCTTAAAAACATAAACAGTCTTCTCACTTGTCTGCAGAGAAATACCCTGGAACGTGACCTCTGCATGGTCTGGTGGCTTTTGAGTCAGGACAAGTCACAGCTGTAGCCAAAGAGTTTCTTTTCCAGATTTAATGCATTTCCTGTGTTGTGATTATGAACCATTGTCTCAGCCTCAGTTGGGCAGATTTTCACAAGTTGCTCTTAATTATTTGGCTGATTCAGGATGGGTGTTATTGCTCAAACTAGAGTGAATGAGTCAATTTTCCTTTCATAAAGGAAGTCTGTAGTGAGCTCCACGCTGTATCCGTGAGTGATTTAAGGGATTTTTAAAGCAGCTTTGTCTCTGCAGGGATGTGAGGAGATGAAAACAGAAATTGTCCCTAATTCTGCTTTTTGGTCTTTCCTTTGCTCTGCCTCTGAATTCTCATCTTGTCACTAGCTTTGCTTCCTCACTATCTTATTTATTTTCATTTTTAACCCCTTGCTGTCATCTCCCCGCTACCCCAGCCCAGTGCCTGTGGCTCCCTGCTGTCCCAAGTCCTCCCTGCTCCAATTTTTGTTATTCTCCAGCTCCTTCCAAAGCTGCCCTGTCCCTTTCCTGAGCTGTGGGAGCTCTTGCCCCTCAGCCCCTGATCCCAGAGTATCCCACATCCCACCCCACAATGCTGTTCTCTTCCTGCTGCTGCCATCCAGGGATGGGATCTGCAGCTCGTTGTGCTGTTAAATCAATCCCTTACACGTCTATGGGATGTATGTTTTGAACACCAGCTGTGTTTTGGGGTGATGTGCTGAGGGTTTCTCATGCAGTTTTTCCTGTGTTTCCCACAGGGAACAGTCACTGAAGAGAAATCCAAGGCCACCCACCACGTGTATCCAAGTCCTACCTCAGTGGATGATGGTGAGGTTCTGTGGCAGCTTTTCAGTGGGAATCCTCTTGTAATGAGTGCCACGAGGAGCTGTGGAAGTGTTCACCAGGACTGTTCCCAGCCTGCTCCCGAGGGACACTTGCACATTGTGGATAATGCGCCTGGGGAGCTTTAGGCTGGAGATTGGGAGAGTTCCTCCCAGCCCTGGAGGGATTTCAGAGCTGATGTGGCCCTTGGGGACACAGGACAGTGCTGAGGAATGGCTGCACTCTGATCTTGGAGGGCTTTTCCAGCCTCAGCCATCCCCTGATTCTGAGTTCCTGGCTCTCCAGGGATTCTGTAGGGAATGCTGGCACAATCCTTGTGTGTGGGGGGCAAGGAGAGCTCCTCCATGAGCCTTGGCTGTGTTAAAGTTCACTCTGCCTGCACGAAGTGAAAAAAAGCGATTCCACAGCTGCCTCTTTCTGCAAATAGCAAAAAATATTTCTTCCCTTTTTCATCTTAAATAAATTTAACTACCTGGGGGGTCATTGTCCTCAAGCCCAAGTTGCACAGACACAAAGAAATCCCTTTCCCACATTCCCTGGCCTGTGCTGGCCACTAGATGGAAGTGCTCCCTGCAGTTTGCAGGGATCGGGAATGGTTTGTGTCTGTCCTTCTGGCAGCAGCAGGCTCAGCCCTGTGTGTGTCTCAGGCTCTGAGCCCCAGGTCATACAGCCCAAAATTCCAGCAGGGATTGCAGATGCAGGTTCACATCCTTGAGGTTTCTCCTGTGATGCTTCTCTGGGCTCTGTGCTCGGGATTTGGCTTGCAGGGTTTGGTACTTGAGAGCTGCAGGGCTGGATGGGATATTGGGAATTAGGAATTGTTCCCTGGCAGGGTGGGCAGGCCCTGGCACAGGTGCCCAGAGCAGCTGGGGCTGCCCCTGCATCCCTGGCAGTGCCCCAGGCCAGGTTGGACACTTGGAGCAGCCTGGGACAGTGGGAGGTGTCCTGGGACAGTGGGACATGTCCCTGCCCATGGCAGGGGGGGGAGTGGGATGAGCTTTAAGGTCCCTTCCCCAGCAGAACTTTAGCAGAGGGGTTTGCAGTAACTTCCCTCTGACTCACTGTGAAAAGTGAATTATTGAGCTTTTCCCTCCACATCTGACCTGGATCTCGTTCCCTTTGCAGATGAGTGGTTGAGACCTGTGATGAAAAAGGACAAGCAGGTGCTGGTACATTGGGGCTTTTTTCCAGACAGGTAAAGATGGCTGGGGGAAAGCAAACCCTGAGTTTTAACAGTTTGTTGATGGAAAAGTCTTGATCCCAATGTGCAAAGCTTGAAAGGAATGAACCATTGATTTAAAACTGCAGTATCCACATCCTTTTGTGGCACTGGCAGGTGGGTGAGGCTGGAAAAGGAATTCTTCTGCAGAGCCACAAGGAACTAGTTGGATATTGATTTTAAAGCTGGAATGAGCCATTCCTTAAACTTTAAAGGGAGAACTTCCAGTCACCTGGCTGAGCTCTGACAAAGAGATTTCACTCCAAGGGTTGTCTTCAGTCAGGTGCAAGTGAGTGTTAAAGGTTTCCTTTGAGAAACCTGCCCTGTGCTCTTGGAACATATTAAAATTCAATGTGTGTGCTGATAGGAACTTCACTGTATTTGCAATAACTGGTTTCTGAGCCCAGGCTGTGGAAGATCAATCAAAACATTGATAACCCAGTATTGACTGCTATTTAATTAACTTTTTCAGGCCACTGAAATCTGTTCACGCACTAAATTCCTAGGAACTCTATCTCTCGTGGGGCTTTCAATGGAGGACAGCAAAAAGTAATCACACTCAGGTTTTTTATTCATACAGATGAAGAGCCTTTAAATATTTCTGTATTTCTGTCAGTAGTCAAGCTTGTATTGGTGATTTTAAACCAGGTACACACAAAACAGTGTAAAGCCAGGGATGCTGTGTGCACATCTTTCCCTGCACCTGACTCCTCCCTGGTCCTCAGCACCTGGTGTTGGTTACAAAGGACTGTGGCTTTTGCTGTTCCTCAATGCAGTTTGTTAATAAATAGATTTTTGAGGAAATAATGTGAAGAGTGAATGTAAATAATGAGTGGTTTCTAGGACAAGATGCAGCTTCCTCCCTTCCAGGAATCCAGTAGCTCTTGCTTTGAAATCACAAGAACAGAGAGAAGTGCATTAAGTTAATGGCAGGGTTTGGTTGGGTGACTCAGAGCTGCCTTTACCCCTGAATCTCTCCAGACTTGCACTTGGGGCTGAAGTGGTTCACTGAGAGGATTTTTAACTTTTAACGTGCATTGGATGCCCTGGGGCCCTCCCTGTGCCTGGTTCTGTGGCACAAAGCAGGGTTGTTCCCTGTGGGAATGAGCAGCCCCAGCAGGGAGGGCTGCACGTGCCAGAGCTGCTGGAAAACCATTCCTGGTGCTGCTGGTGCCTGAGCTGCTCTCTCCTGACCCTCCCCAGCTACGACACCTGGGTCCATGCCAGCGAGATCGAGGCGGAGATCGAGGATGCGCCCATCCCCGAGAAACCCTGGAAGGTGAGTCTGGATTAGGCCTTGGAGGGGGAGTCTGGCTCAGGCCCTGGAAGGTGAGTGAGTCTGGCTCAGTCCTTGCCAGGATCCCTGTGCTGGGGCACTTGTTGGGTGTTGCCCTGCTCTGGTTGTTCTGCACTCACTGTGTTGCCCTGGCCATGTTGTGTGTGTGCTCCTGGAGTCACAGCAGCCCAGGCTGAAAGGACCTTGCAGTCTGTTCCAGCACCTGTAACTCACTGGAAAACAGGATTTTGGGGTATAAACCTTACTAGGAATAGTCAGAGAGAATTGTGTGAAGTATTAATAAATCAGTAATGAATTACTCTAGAAGTTTTCTCAGCTGTGTTAACCAAACTCTCTGAAGGTGGCTGTTATAAGCCTGACAGTTGGCTTTGTCCCTCCAGGGAATGGCCAACTCTTGCTCACTTTTTGGTGTTAGTGGCACACCTGCCAAGGGGATGTGTGTATTTAGGAGGTTTTGATGGCAATTTTCGGCATGCAAAGAGCACTGGTAACCCAGAGCTGCTGTCCCAGCTCTCAGAGCTGACCTCCCACTCCAGGAGGCCTGAAAATGCTTGAGGAGCAGAGGTTGAGTTCTGAGTTCATCCTTTGTGGTCCTGCCCTGTGTCATTGCCAGGAGTGTGTGTGAAACCAGAAGGATTGGGCCATTCAGACCTGATAAAGCTCCAGGAATGTCCCTAACCCTGGGAAGTCTCCCATGGAGTTGTTTCTCCCCAGAGCATCAGCCTGTCCCTGTCTCCTGATGTGCAGGTTCATGCCAAGTGGATTCTGGACACGGACGTGTTCAATGAGTGGATGAATGAGGAGGATTATGAGGTGGATGAGAACAGGAAATCCGTCAGCTTCCGCCAGAGGATCTCCATGAAGAATGAGGAGGTGAGGGGGGGACAGCAATGTCCTCTAGCTCTGCATGCACAGAGCTGGAGAAGGCAGGGATCCAGGGAGAGCTCAGAGCCCCTGGCAGGGCCTGGAGGGGCTCCAGGAGAGCTGGAGAGGGACTGGGGACAAGGCATGGAGGGACAGGACACAGGGAATGGCTCCCACTGCCAGAGGGCAGGGATGGGTGGGAGATTGGGAATTGGGAATTCCTGGCTGGGATGGAATTCCCAGAGCAGCTGTGGCTGCCCCTGGATCCCTGGCAGTGCCCAAGGCCAGGCTGGAGCAGCCTGGGACAGTGGGAGGTGTCCCTGCCATGGCAGGGGTGGCATTGGGTGGGCTCTGAGGTCCCTCCAATCCAATCCAAAGCATCCTGGGGTGCTGACACTGCTGTGGGGGTTTGGATCCCCACAGCTGGGCTGGGGATGGAGCTCCAGGAGAGCTGGAGAGGGACTGGGGACAAGGCATGGAGGGGCAGGACACAGGGAATGGCTCCCAGTGCCAGAGGGCAGGCATGGATGGGAGATTGGGAATTGGGAATTCCTGAGTGGGAGGATGGGCCGGCCCTGGCACAGGGTGCCCAGAGCAACTGTGGCATCCTGGTTTGGGGTGGGTTAAGGAAGGATGCAGCCTCCAGCCCTGCAGTGGCAGAGTTTGGGGGTAACTCAAAGCTCTGCTCCCTCCCAGCCCGTGAGGAGCCCCGAGAGGAGGGACAGGAAAGCAGCAGCCAGCACAAGGAAGAGGAAACACTCCCCTTCTCCACCCCCCACTCCTGTGGAGTCCAGGAAAAAGACAGGAAAGAAAGGGTGAGTGTCTGCAAGTGTCCAGAGGCCTGGAATTTGAGGTGAAAAGAAATGAGGAAGAGAAGAAATTCAGGAAATGCTTATGGGGAGAGCTCTGTGACCTGGGGTTCTGGAATTGTTTCTGGATAGGCATGAGGGATTATTCCTGAGCAGTTTGTGCAATTCCTTATTCTACCAATATTTTACCCAAATAAAAGCCTAATTACTATTAATTAAATAGTAATAGGGAAGTTTTGATAGCAATTAAAAACTTCATTACTAATTGTGGGATATTATGTGTGGGTATGGAGAGGAGCACTTCAAAGCTAAAAATTCAGGTCTTGTTTATGGACCTGTTGGGCTCTAATAAGGCAAATCAGGAATGAGTTGATAATCTGAATTCCTCCTCCCAAGTGTAAAGCCTGAGTTGGGGTCTGTGAGGAGACATGGGGCTGGTTCTGCCCCTGTTCCCAGAGTGGTTTCAGGGGGGTTTGACCCTCCTGTCCTGGCACCTGAGCACTGCCCAGGAACATCTGGCACAGCCCCTGTGTCTGCTCTGTTCCAGACAAGCAGCTCTCTATGGCAAAAGGAGGGGGCAGAAGGAAGAGGATGAGCAGGAGGATCTCACCAAGGACATGGAGGATCCCACCCCAGTACCCAACATAGAAGAAGTGGCACTTCCCAAAAATGGTAAAATATGGGAACACTTTGGGCTCTTTGAATGTTAAAGATTAAACTGCATTAAAATTGTGTCTATATTTTGTCAAATCTTTGAAATACTCCGTGGCCATGGATCTCTGCCCATAAATTTATCTAGTCAGGCATGTAACAGCTGAAAAGGGCAGCAGTGTCACCTCCTTTTGGCCTTTTAAATTACAAAACTGCATTTATAAAAGACACTTTTAAAAATAGATCTGCAACGATCTGCTGAAAGGTTTCATTTCACTGGCTCATGTTGGGGGAAATGGAGTTTTCTGGAGCAAAGTATTTCCCTGCCAAGCCCCCAGAAGGAGGATGTTAAATGAGTGGATGGAAAATGTGCTAGTGTCAAGTGCTTTTAGTCCTTTTCAGGGAAGTGTTGGTGTGGGCAGTAATAATTCTGGGGAAGAGAATTCCTTCAGCATCCCTGGCAGCAATGATTTTGGGAGTCTCTCTGTTTGGGTGTTCTTGGTGTGGATGTGCACTGGAGCCTTGCTGTGTGTTGGGCAGGGCTGTGCTGCTCTGTGAGGAGCTGGGAATGCAGGGCAATGGGACAGACGGGCCCTTGTGCTGCTGTGAACTCCTGAACTGCAGGCAGAGCCCAGGGCACGGGGCCAGGCTGCAGCTCTGCTGCTCTCTGCTGCTCTCTCATCACTCTGTTCTTGCAGTGAACCCAAAGAAGGACAGTGAGAACACGCCCGTCAAAGGAGGAACCGTGGCAGACCTGGGTAAAGCCCTCACCCTCAATCCTGCTTCCAGTCAATATTTTAAAATATATCTGAAATATTTCTACATCTCTCAGTTTAAAAAGCAATCTCTACTTCTGGGATTTTGTTGAATTAATTAATATTTCATACAAATTCAAGTTCAGTGTACCAGCTCTTCACTGCAAGGCTGTTCCCTCATAGGCTACTGTTACTTTTATTTTTTTAACATGACATACAAGCTCTTTTCTAACAGTTTGTTTTTTTTGCTGGGAATCAGGGTAAATCACAGGTTCCCTGAGCTTTGCTGAGATACAAACTTGTATCCCATATCTTATTATACAAGAGTCATCTAAGACACTGGGAAAGGAAGTAATTAATTATGGATTCTGAAGTGTTGAGAAATTCTAATTATCCTTCCTGTATTCTTACCTGTTCCCTGGTCTGGGATAGGTAAAGGTGTAATTGCTTTAATGATGTGGGATCCTCTTTGTTTCCCTCCTCCCTTCCCTTCCCAAAGAAATTAAATGTCCTTTCCAGTTAAGCAGTTGTGTTGCTGGAAAGGCTCCTGAGCATTTAAATGAATTTATTGGTGTAATTCTCAATGGTTTTACCTTTCAGATGAGCAGGATGAGGAGACAGTGGCAACTGGAGGAAAGGTAACAGCACCTGCTGCTTCCTGAATGTGGTAACAACTGAGATTGTACAAGCCCAGATGGTTTGGGCTGGAAGGGACCTTAAAAAGCACCCAGTGCCACCCCTGCCATGGCAGGGACACATCCCACTGTGCCAGCCTGGCCTGGGACACTGCCAGGGATCCAGGGACAGCCCCAGCTGCTCTGGGATTTCCATCCTGGCCCTTCACCAGGAACAATTCCTCCCCAGTATCCAACCCTGCCCTCTTTCTCTTTGAGGTCATTCCCTGTGTCCTGTCAAGATCTCAGCCTCACCTTCAGTAACTTCACCTGAACTCATTTCCCAGTGATCTGTAAGACTGACAGAATTGAGGGTTTGTTACTATAGAACTCTCCAGGTTCTGTGGATGACTTGGTATTTTTAAATCTGGTGTATCAGAAAGGAGAATGAGGAGACAGATGCCGAGTATTTTCCAAGAAGCATTTTTCAGAGAGAGGTTTTGCTTTGTTTTTTCAGTTTTAGAACTAAATCTAAACCCTGCTTTGGTTTCCTGATGATTTCAGTAGAGCTGCAGGGGTAGTTTCTGTATTGAATTGCATTTGTGGCATGCCAGGCACTATTTTTAACAGATGTCGCATCCCTGAATGTGTTCAGAGTGATACCTTGTTGTCTTTGGGGGAGCTCAGATAAAGATCTGATCACAGATAAAGATCCATTATTGATACCAGTGACTCCTCAGCGTCTGCCTGTGGGGCTTGGCTATTTTTAATGTCACTCAATCAACACTTGAGGTGTTTTGTACAGTTCTTGTCACGTCCTGACCGTGTTTTGCTGCCCCCTCTGTGCTCTCCTCATGATCATTGGGGCTCAGCAGTTGGAACTTGAGTTGCAGAACAGCAGCTGTTCACAGGAGGGTCAGTGGAGAGGGCCCAAAGCTGTCCCTGCTCCTGGGGATGTCACAGAATGTCTGTGGGACCCCTGTGCTGCTGTCCCTGCTCCTGGAGGTGTCACAGAATGTCTGTGGGCTCAGAGACCCCTGTGCCCTCACCCTGCTGTGTCCCCCTGTGCCCCAGGAGGACGAGGACCCCAACAAGGGTGACCAGAGCCGCTCCCTGGACGCGGGGGAGGACAATGTCACCGAGCAGACCAACCACATCATCATCCCCAGCTACGCCTCCTGGTTCGACTACAACTGGTGAGGGGCCCCTGGGGCAGGGGGGGTCTGTGGGATGGTGCCTGCTGCTGCTGCCTGGGGCAGGGGGGTCCGTGGGATGGTGCCTGCTGCTGCTGCCTGGATCCTGTTCCCCAGTGAGCATCTCCTGTGGAAAGGCTGCTGGGGGAGGCATTGAGGTGCACACACCACACTCATCATGGGCAGCTCAGCCAGGAGAGGCAGCAGGGCCTTTTGTAGGGTCAGTTCCAGCAGGGTTTATTTCAGCACAGCCAAGGGAAATGAGGGACAAAAGAGCTGGCCATGTGCTGTGCACCAGGTTAGGTATGGGAGGGCATGGGGGTGGCACAAAGGGTTCAGAATGGGCACACATGGGGGTGGCATTGCCCTACAGGGAACATGGGGCTGGCCACCAGGGGTACCACAGCCAGTGAGGGAACAGGGAAAGGAGAAACCACCAGAATTTGGGACATATGAGGAAAGGAACTGGAGTGGTTCATGGTGTCATACAATCCTCCATGAGGAAGTCTTCTCCTTCAACCTAGGTGGGAAAAACTATGGGAAATTCTTCCAAGGCAAGGCCCTGGGATTTCCCTGAGGGGGAAGGATTCAGAGGATTCCACAACAGCCCTGGGGATTGCCCTGAGGGGGAAGGGGGAAGGATTCAGAGGATTCCACAGGCAGGCTTCACTTTGTTTTGTTTTCTCACCAGTCAGCCTGGGAGCTGGAGGAAGTGACTCTTGTTTAGGGCTGGTTCCCATGTTTTGTGCTGAAATCTTTCTGGCCCTTCTCAGGGGTTGGGAATGAGGAAGAGGATTTCAAACAGGTTTTGCATACGTTGATTTCCCTCCAATTCTCACCTTCTCTTCTCTAGTCCTTGTCTGACCATTCTGTGTTTATCTCTACTACTGAAAGCCTTTCTATTTTGCCTCAGGAGTTGACTTTGAGGAGAAGTCAGTGATTCTAGAGGGAGGACACTTGTTGCAGCCTGGAATCCTCGGAGCCAGGGCTGTTTCAGGGTCTGACACCTGAACTGTTCTGTTGCAGCATCCACGTGATTGAACGTCGAGCGCTTCCCGAATTCTTCAACGGGAAAAACAAGTCCAAGACTCCAGAAATGTGAGTGAAACCTGGGGATGTGGGCAGTGACAGTGTGGCAGGATAAAGGAGCTTCCCATCCCATAAATCCTGTGGATACAGCTGGGTGGGTGTGAGCCTGATACTTCCTGTAGGGACAGAGCCACTGACAGTGTTTGTTCATTGTGGTGGTAGAGATAAAAGTTTCAACACCAAAGTGGTATTTACCAGCGGTTATCCAGGTAAAATAAAACTACTTTCCCCCTGGTAATACTGGAACAAATTCTTCAACTCTGTGTGGTACAAGATGTGATCAGCTTCCAAAGTCATGTTAAAATGTCATGGAAGGGTAGAAGTGGAACAATGCTGCTTATTCCTCCCTCTCTCCTCATGCCATGCTCTATTTCTGCATTTCTGTGTGTTGTGGATCCTGTCTCAGGCTGTGGAGTGAATTCTCTGGTTTGAGTTTGGTTATTCAGAGTGATCTTGAGAGGCCATGGATAAAGGAAAGGTCGTCAAAGGCTTTTGAAAAATATGTTTCTATTAAAATGATGCTAAACTTGAGATTTCACACCAAAAAATCCTGGGTTTGGACAGCAGTGTGTGCTGGTCAGTGTGGGCAGTGGGACTGGCCTGGCTGGGGTTACTTTGTCCTGGTGTCAGATCTTGGCTTGGTTCCAAAGCAGCTTTTGGGGATTTTAGAAGGTGTTTTTTCAACAGGAAGTGTTTGAGGTGTCTCCTTATTGTCCTGATGTCACCTGGGCCCTTCATTGCTCATCCACAGCATTCCATGGGATCCCAGAATGGTTTGGGCTGGAAGGGACCTTAAAAACCCCCCAGTGCCCCCCCTGCCATGGCAGGGACACCTCCCACTGTCCCAGGTGCTCCCAGCCCCAATGTCCAGCCTGGCCTTGGGCATTCCAGGGATCCAGGGGCAGCCACAGCTGCTCTGGGAATTCCATCCCAGCCAGGAATTCCCAATTCCCAATCTCCCATCCATCCCTGTCCTCTGGCAGTGGGAGCCATTCCCTGTGTCCTGTCCCTCCAGGCCTTGTCCCCAGTCCCTCTCCAGCTCTCCTGGAGCCCCTCCAGGCCCTGCCAGGGGCTCTGAGCTCTCCCTGGAGCTTTCTCACCTCCAGGGGAACATTCCCAGCTCTCCCAGGCTGCAGAGGTTGCAATCCCTGCAGAGGTTGCAATCCCTGCAGAGGTTCTCCTTGTGCTGGAATCTCCCACCTCAGCTGTGGCTCTTGGTCTGTGGTGCTTTGGGTCTGATAAAGAAACAGGAATTGGCCACTGTCCTTTCTCCTGGGCCCCTCGTGCTGTTTGTGCCCTGCCCCAGGAGGTCCCTGGGGTGCAGCCAGGCTGTGCCAGGGCAGAAACAGCTCAGGCTGGCATGGAACAGCAGCTTCTGGCTGGAGAAAAGGGGAGTTCTGAGCTCTGAACAAGATGAGGCACAGGGAAGTTGGGATTGCTGCTCCTTGGAGTCTGTCAGGCCTGCCTGGACAAAGCCCCAAGAAACCTGGTGACAATTCATGGCTCAGACACCCCTGAGGCTCCTGGTGCCCCCAAGGACTCCCAGTCCTTGGTGTGCCCTCCCAGCTTCTCTGCATGTGGGAGTGCAGGGGAAGCACAGCTGGAGCCCAGAGCCCCAGCAGGGATTGGGGCAAGGGGTTGCAAAGATCCTCTTGTTCCACTCCTGCCATTCCAAAATGGGTTTGTTCCAAGGCTCATCCAACACTGCCTCTATTCCAGCACTTTTGCTGCCCAGGAAATTGCAGTTTGGGGGTTTCTCAGAGTGAGAGGCAGCAGGGAGCTGCAATGTTCCTCTGCTGGATCTGTGACCCTGTGATTGTCACTGCAGGCCCAGGTGCCCTTCTGCAGCTGGCATCACAAATCAGTGCTCCTGCTGCTCCTCCCTGGGCTGCCCCTGCTCTCTGCCTGCCATGGAAGCAGCCTGGGGACTCCTGGAGATCTGGTTGTGGGGCCATTGTGGGGTTCTAGGAGCAGCACATGGTCCTGCTCTGTGTTTTCTTTTGAGATAAAAGAGAGCATCCCTCTGAATGGAGCTGAGTGGCCTCAGCTGAATGTTCAGGCCCCAACTCCATGCTGGAGGAGCTCACACAGGTTCATCCCTGTGACAGCAGTGCCTGGGGTGGCCCTGGCTGCAGAGGGATTCACATAAATCCTGCTTGAGTTCTCACTGCTCACAGGGTTTAGCTCATGGCTCAAAACCATCTCCCTTCAGAGCCAGCCTGGGGATGTTTGTCTTGTGCTTCTCTCTCCACCTCCTGATGTGACCTTTGCTAATCAATACTAATTCCTGCAGCCAAGACCTGTTCTGGGCAGGTTCTTCCCCTCCTCCCCAGAGCATTCAGGAATGTTCTCAGTGTTCCTCTGTGGAAGAAGCTCCTTTTTGTTTCCTGCCTCCCAAGCATCCCACATGGAGCCAAACACCTACTCCAGCAATTTTCTTCCAGCCAGTTGCACATATGATCTGGTCAGGAGGAAGATGTGGGATTTTGGCAGGGACATGTGCTTGCAGCATCTGCCTGCTCAGGCCTTGCCTGGATGATTTATATTTTTGGTTCCCAGCTGCTTCACACACTGCATGTGAAACATTCCCCCCTGGAATTTTCCAAAGGCAGAAATCTGCTTTAAAACCACTGTTTTACACACAGCTTTGCACTGGATACTCACTAAACAGAACCCTGCAGTAATTTGGGTACAAAAGGACATTAAAGCCCATCTCACTCCACCTGCCAGCCATGGGCAGGGACACCTTCCATAGCCCAGGTTGCTCCAAGCCCCATCCAGCCTGGATGGTGCCAGCCTGGCTGTGGCAGATGGGGTTTGTTCCCTCTAAAGAGCAGGGCTATCAATAATTTTATGGCAGGTTATTTTCTTCAGGATAATTTATATTAGGAAGCATCAGTATATTCCAGAATCTTACTGAAATGGGGGAACCTCTGAGGGATTGTTTCTGCTCCAGCTGTTCCCAGCTGTGCTGGCTCTGGGCTCTTGTCCTTAGCTTTTCAAAGGTTTTTTCTTCCCCATGTTGCTGTTCTCCAGCCTTTCCTGCCTCATCCCTTCATCCATTAAAAACTCCACATGCAGCCACAGCGGTGTTCCATCCACTTCTGCTTTTCTGTGCAGCTTTTTTCCTTCACACAGGGATACAGGAGGATTATTTATCCTGTTCCTGTGTGAAGACCAGACACCTTTCTTTTCATCCTGCAGCTTCTATTCTGTTGTGGGAATATTTGCTCAGTGACCAAGCTGCAACAGATAATTGTGTGATTTACAATTTCATCGTGTTTCCATGTGCTGCTGATCCAAACACAGGAGAAAATCCAGAGTCTGGAAGAGTGTGAATTCCATTTACCCATTGGTTTTGGTGCTGGTTCTGAAATTGCACCAACAGAAGAGATCTGCTGGTGTTTCCTGGTCAGAGATGGGTGTTTGGGGGGGTGAGTGCTGAAATGGCTGCCCTGATCTGTGGAGGAGCTGGGGGACCCAGCTGTGGCTGTTGTGTTGCAGATACCTGGCCTACAGGAACTTCATGATCGACACGTACCGGCTGAACCCGCAGGAGTACCTGACCAGCACTGCCTGCAGGAGGAACCTCACCGGGGACGTCTGTGCTGTCATGAGGTGACAGCCTGGCCTCTGGGGACCTTTGGGGACCTTTGGGGCCTGGGTCTTTGGGGCCTGCAGCTTCTGGGCATTTCCAGGCATCAGCAGTATTGTGGAATAACCCAGGGTGGAAAAGCCCTCCAAAGATTGAGCCCAGCCCGTGCCCTATCCCCAGCACTGCACTGAGTGCCACATCCCAGCCTTCCTTGGGCACCTCTAGGTCACCTCCCTGGGCAGCCCCAACCCTAGCCCTGACCACCCTTTCCATGGGGAAATTCCTCCACAAGTCCAACCTAACACGATGCACAGAGGCGCGCCAAAGCAGGCAGTCCCGTCTGTCCCCTCCTGAGGGACAGATCCTCCAGGACGGGGCAGCTGCCCGGGACAGGCCGACAGGCCGTTCCCACAGCCAGGGAGGCTCCCGCCCC
>NW_005054466.1:1414322-1414808 GCF_000277835.1 Geospiza fortis
CTGCTCGTGGGGCTCCAGCCCCTTCCCAGCTCTGTTCCCTTCCCTGGACACGCTCCAGCCCCTCAGCGTCTTTCTTTGGGGCCCAGAACTGGACACAGTCAGGCTTTGGTTTATCCATCACACTGCAGTGCCCTCAGGTGTGCACAGAGCTCCTGCTCTGGGATTTGTTTTGCTCTTTGGGATTAAGGAAGGACTGGAGGAGCTCCTGGGTCTGGATTTGATGCAGCACCATCAGCTCCATCCTTTGTCCCCTCCCACATGAGGCATGAGTGAACCTTTGATGGCAAAGGCTGGATTTGTGCTGTTTCTCGCAGGGTCCACGCCTTCCTGGAGCAGTGGGGGCTCATCAACTACCAGGTGGACCCCGAGAGCCGCCCCATGGCCATGGGGCCCCCCCCGACCCCCCACTTCAACGTGCTGGCCGACACCCCCTCGGGGCTGATGCCGCTGCACATCCGCACCCCGCAGGTGCGCTGGGGCCGGGGC
>NW_005054466.1:1415114-1417744 GCF_000277835.1 Geospiza fortis
TGGGAAATGTCCCTGCCTGACAGGTGGGGAATGTCCCCTGCCTGCCCAGCTGGGAAATGTCCCTGTCTGACAGGTGGGGAATGTCCCTGCCTGACAGGTGGGGAATGTCCCCTGCCTGTCTGAGCAGCTAGGGAAATGTCCCCTTCCTACCTGGGCAGCTGGGGAAGTGTCCCCTTGCTGGGCAGCTTGGGGAAATGTCCCCCTGCCTGAGCAGCTGGAAAAGTGTCCCCTTGTTGGGCAGCTGAGGAAGATGTCCCCTTCCTGTCTGGGCAGCTGGGGGAAGTGTCCCCCTTGCTGGGCATCTGGGGAAATGTCCCCCTTGCTGGGCATCTGGGGAAATGTCCCCTTGCTGACAGCTGGGCCCAGCATCTGGGGCAGTTCTGTGCAGAACCACTCCCACATTGCTCAGACGTTGTTTCAGTGTCTCGGGCTTGTGTTCAGCTTCTCTGTCCAGTCCATGTTCTGTGGTGTGTTGGTCTGGAAACCTTGGGTAGCTGTCAATTGCTGCCCCTCTCCCCTGTAACGTTTGTTCCCAGGTTCCAGCTGCCCAGCAGATGCTGAGCTTCCCTGAGAAAAACAAGGAGAAGCCAACTGACCTGCAGAACTTTGGCCTTCGCACAGATATCTACTCCAAAAAGACTCTGGCCAAGGCAAGTGTCCCCTCCAGCTCCCAGTGAGCTTTGTTGTTCCTCAGGTGTCCCCCACCCTGAGGTGTCCCTGAGGTGATTTGTGTTGCTCCTCCACTCCTGGTTTGGATGTCTCCCATCCCTGTGCAGGACACTACGGTGGGAGGTTGTGCTGGAATTCTGATTTCATGGGAATAAAGACATGGACAGCTTCCCAGAGCAGTCCACACTGTCAGCCTCACATGCCAAGCTCACTGTGTCCCTGCATGTCCCGCTGGAATGGCTCAGCATCAGCAAACCACCCGAGGATTTGGGACATAGAGAGCTTCCAGCAGGATCTCTGCCTCTCCTGGTTCCCAGGCTGACACTCAGGGACCCCAGTGCCCACTGGTCCTGGGGCCACTGCAGGGCTGTTTGGGCACTGTCATTGCAGGGTGTCACACAGGATAATGAAACTTGGGGGGCATCACTGCAGTGCTGTGTTAATTCCACAGCCTACTGCTTTTCCCTGCTCCCTGTGTGTCCCTGGGGGTGCTGTGGGAATGCCTCAGCACAGCCTCCAGTAGGAACTGGGACTCTCCAGAGCTGAGCAGTGCCCCTCCTGGGTGGTGTCAGGCTAATTCCATGCCATTAGTTTGTTGTCCTCAGAGGTCACTGTTTAAACCTAAAAAATAACTATTTAAACACTGTTTACCACTTCAAACCATCCTTTAAAAACCCCACAAACCCAAACCTGTTCTCAAGGTATTATTTATAAGGTTGGTCCCTCTCACATTTCATGGATTGACTTTTTCACTTGTTAGGGGAGGTGTAGATACTCTCCAGATTGATAAATCTGTTGCTGGTTCTGGGCTCTGGCTCTGTTTGCAGGGGCTGTGAACTGGAGCAGGTTTGTTGGCAGATTGCCCTGTTTGGTTTCTGTGTGCTGGGGCTTTTGGCTGTGGAGAGCAGCAGTTGGGTGACTCACATTGATTAATGTTCTGTGTGGGTTAATGAGCTGTTTGAAATGCATCTGGAGATAACATTTATTATCCTAAATAGCCTCTTCCTCTCAGTCTAGCACAGAGCCATCCAGTGGTGCTGATGTTCCTTGGGAGCAGGTCCTGAGCTGCTTTTGTGCTGGGTCAGGGTGTCACAGGAGGGGAAGCTCCACCATGAATTTGGAACTTTTCTCCAACCTGAGCAGTTTACCAGGAGGTGCAGATTTGGGAGCAGCAGCCCTTGGAGCAGATGATCCTACTGGAATTACTCTGCCTTCTCACATAGCTCATCCCCCTGTACAGAGTTGTTATTTCTCTACTGAGTGACTGATGAACTTGGAGATAAATTAACTTATTTTGGACCGGCCCACACCATGTCCAGCCCACTCTGCCTCCAGCACTCAGAGGGGGTTTGTTATTCAGGAAAACCCTCTCAGCTGTGTGTGCAGGCACAGATCACTGGGAGAGGAGGGTGCAGATCCCTTTGCTTTAGCTCGGAAGGCGTGGTGGAAGTTGGGGTGTGTAAATCCAGCTGTGCCTTCACTGAGGAGTAAATCATGGACTCCCCTGCATGGGGTGACCAGCTGGAGGGAGGAGGTTTGGGTGGATCAGATCACAGCTTCTTCTCTTTTCCTCCTCAGTGTTTTCTTCTACAAGGTTTTGTGCAAGAAGTCCTGTGTTTCACCTTCTTTTTTCCCTCCTGTTTTTTGTAGAGTAAAGGTGCAAGTGCTGGCAGAGAATGGACAGAGCAGGAGACACTGCTGCTGTTAGAGGTGAGTTCATGAGGCCAAGCCAAAGGGTAGGAAACCAAGCCAGGAGGGGTAGGTCAGGCTTTAAAAATCCATATGTGCATTTTTCAGAGTTAGATGAAAATTGCTATCACGGCTACAAGAGTGTTGCTACCAAAAAGAGATGGCAGGAGCATCTCTGTGAGAGAGGGACTGCCTGTGTCTGAGGTTTGCTTCTAACTTGGACCTGCAAGCCAGAATGAGGCATTTAACAATTTTGTACAAATCAAGAACAG
>NW_005054466.1:1417774-1421919 GCF_000277835.1 Geospiza fortis
AAATAGTTGTACATAATTCATGTAAAGGCCCTCAGATAGATACTTGGAAATTTTGATTTCCAAGCTATGCCATAGCTCAGGGAAACAGTTCATTTTGGAAGCTGAAGTGGTTGGGAAACAGTTGAGGCCACGGAGAAGGGAAGTTCTTTGGTAGCTCCTTCATCCCATCTGTCTCCTCCTTGTTTTCCCTGTAGCTGCACTTGGGGTGTTCTTTGAGCTTTTTCTGGAAGTCTACCAAAAAAAAATCCTGAGATGATTCCATGAGGTGCCTTATGGTGCAGGCTGGTGTCCCCAGGTGGCTTCCAGGGAGGCTCTGGAGCACATGGGGATGGGTGGATCTCTGGAACTGCACTGGGGCTGGAACCCTCCGAGGAGCTGCAGAGGGTTCTGGGCTCTCACATCAGGGCAGTTTCTCTGTGCTTCAGCAGAAGAACAATCTCAGTGGCCTGAAATAATTTAAAGTGCTGCCACTTCCTGCAAGGAAAAGATTTTCTCCCTAGCTTTGCTTTCACAGGAACATCTCCCTGATGTAGAGGCTGCGTGGCTGATTTCTTTCTTTTAAAGTAATTCAGACTTCTGAGAATTCTAGTTTGGGGCTCTGTTTTTGTTGGGTTTTATTTGCAGAGCTCAGAGCAAACTGCAATTGCCTGGTTGTTACAGCTTTTTTGTCTTCCCATGTGTCAATAAACCCATTGAAAAGTGAATTTCCTGGGGAAAAGCCTGGAGGATGGACCTGTGTCAGTGCCAAATGAGCAGCTGTGATTCAGTCTTCACACATATGGAGTGTGGTCATCAAGCAGCCAAAATCTCCCCTTTTTTCCTATTTATTTTAGGTTGAAATTCACTGTTTAGCCAATACTTCTCTATTGGCACATGGAAAAATGTTGCTTATGGGGTGTAAACAGCTGTTTTCTATGGCGTTCTTGTAAGGAGAAACAAGGCTAATGCCTTGATATACTGACTTCTTTCCTTTTTTATTTATTTAAATATATTATTTAAATATGTAATATTAATAGTAGTATTATTTAAAATTCGCTGGTTTGTATGTTTTTAGCTTATGGTCATACACTGCATGCTACAGCCCAATGAAATAATCCAGTGACATATTCTGTGTTTAAAACAAACCAAAACCCCCCTAAATCTTGAGATTGCAATTCTGCTTAATGAGTTTAAATTAATAATGTTTTTGTTCCTCCTTTTTCATGGACTTGCTCCATGAATAAATCAGTAAAGAGTATATCAGTTCAAGCATAAGTAATTCTGCTGTAACAAGCCAGCTCAGTCCAATTAAATCCTCAGGGTAGCTTTGGGCAAATAGATAGGCAGCGAAGTTCCAAATAATAAATCATATCTGAAATATAATTATTGGCCTTCTGCCTGTTGACTGAATAATTTGGGGGAGGAAATAGTGTTTTCCTCCCCAAAGCAGCCTCCCTGCACAGCCCTGTCCATGTCCCCACGGCTCAGGCAGAGTTAAATGCATTTTCAGCTATTTTTAGGAAGGACATTTATTGCGAGCGAGGGTTTGTCTGGCAGGAAAACAACAGACGGGGAAGGAGGAGGAGCAGAAAGCAGAAATTTGGAGGTTGAGAAGCAGAGCTGATCTCGTGTGCCAGTGGGGTTAAAAATGGAGAGGGGGCTGAGAGCCCAGAGGTGAAATTAGGGAAAGGGAAATAAGGGCTGAGCAGAGAATAAATGTCTCCCTTGAGTGTGACCTGCTGAGCTGAGCAGTCTCTCCTCTGCTCAAACCCTTGGAAGGTCCCAGGGGCAGGAGAAGGGCTCAGCAGGGCATGGGGATGGTGATTCCCTGGTGGGGAGCAGGCTGGCCAGTGCAGCCTGTCCCGGGTCATTCCCAAGCCCAGGGCTCTCCCTGGAGCTCTCCCAGCCCCTCCTGGTGCTGCTCGGGGTCTTCAGCAGCTCCTGGGTGTTCTCCCCACCCAGCTGGGCATTCCCAGCTGACCCCACCTGCTGCTGGGAGGGAAGGAGCAGGGAGCCAGAGGCTTTCTGGAGCCATGCTGGGTGTTTCTGCTCCCACCCAACTCAAGCAGTGAGACCTGGCTGGGAGAGAGGAACTTCAGCACTCTGGGAAGTGCTGCCCACTGAGGCAGCTTGGGCATGTCCCTCCAGTTTGATCCATGTTGGATCTCTGCTGCTGTTGGATTGAATTATCTGTCCTTGTAGCCAGTTTGCTTCCACATCTTTGTAAACAGGAGCATTTTTGCAAACATTTTTCTGACCTCAGCTGACCCTCTGCAGCCATAATGTGCCTGAGGGCCCCGTGCAGGTCAATATTTTGTCCTTGAGGAATTCTCAGAGCTTCTGTTTTAACTGAACAAATACTAAAACACTTCAGAGCTGCTCTGAAGACAGCAGTGTGTTTGGAAGGGACCTCAGAGCTCATCCCACCCCACCCCTGCCACTTTCCACTATCCCAGGTAGCTCCAAGCCCCCTCCAGCCTGGTCCTGGTGTTCCACAGAAGTTGATGTGTATTCTGGGCCCTTCCCAGATGGAGGAACTCTGAGCACCAGGCTGGTGGCTCAGTTTGGATCTTCCTCTTGTCCCTGGGAAGTGCTGAAACCCCCAGCACAGGAGCACTGTGTCCCTTTGTGCTCTGCGCTCCCACCTTGGGCGTGTTCTCCTCGGGACCTCTGGCTAATCCAGCTCTGAGTTCTCCCTCCCTGCTCTGAGAGTTCAGTCCGTCTGGAAGGTTGAGATTTCTGGGAGTTCTCAGCCGTGTGGGAGAGATTTACTTGGGAAAACTCATTTTCACACTGAACATCTTTTGCCAGAAACTCAAATGATTTTTTGCCTTTTCTGGGTGACTGCACCATGAATTCTTTCAGAAATGTAAAATTTAATGATTCAGGATATGTCAGTATTTATTTTATACTGTCCAGATACTGCACTGAAACAATTTTTAGGGGGAAAAATGGCTTGTTAAGGAGTAATAATTTATTAGGCTGTGACTAGGAGGGTTTTACAGGATTAATGTGTTGGTTTTTCAGGAACTAGTGCACGGCCTTCAGTAGCTCCTTGCTGTTGAATTGTTTTAGTACCTTTCTTGAGGAAGTTTAAAAATAACTGAAATTCAAAATTATTTCTTTGATATGATCTGCAAGTTCTTACTTTATCAGATGCCTTATCTAGCCAGTAATGATTTGTTAGCCCTGATTTTAACAGAAATCACACTGTGCACAGCTCCTGCAGAGCTGGTCTCTCCTGGCTTCAGGGTGTGGGGTAGATTTCCCTCTTTTCTCCTCGTCTATTGGTTTGATGCTTTTCCACTTCCATAGCATCTGTTGGATCTAAAGACTGGATTTCACCATCACAGCCAGTCTACATTTAGAAATAGAGAAATAGATCCTGTTCCTGCCCCAAAGAGCTTCCTGTGTTCAGAGAGGGAGCAAGAGTCCTTGGGGGGAGTGCTGGGAATTAAAGGATTGTGAGACTTGGTAGGAAAGGCAGATTTAGTTCTCTGGAAGCAGAATGGAGAAACACCTACTGTGCAAGTATTAGTAAATCCCAAGTCCTCTGACAATTCTTTCTGATACAGTAACAGCATCCACTCCTGTGATGATCCCTGTGGCTTCAACATCACTGATGCCCCAGGGAAATTCTCATATTTCTTAGATAATTTTGATGCCAGAAAAAACCCATTTTTAGTAGTTGTCTGATCCCCATTTACTGCTCCATCACACAAAATAACCAGTATGGATAATCCTTCTGCCCACAGCAGCATTGCTTTCCCCGAGTAGCCACCGCTTTTGCCTTTTGCAGGCCCTGGAGATGTACAAGGACGACTGGAACAAGGTGTCGGAGCACGTGGGCAGCCGCACGCAGGACGAGTGCATCCTGCACTTCCTGCGCCTGCCCATCGAGGATCCTTACCTGGAGAACTCGGATGCCTCCCTGGGCCCCCTGGCCTACCAGCCCGTGCCCTTCAGCCAGTCCGGCAACCCCGTCATGAGCACCGTGGCCTTCCTGGCCTCCGTGGTGGATCCACGTGTGGCCTCAGCTGCAGCCAAGGCTGCCCTCGGTACGGCACAGTCCTGGCCCCACATCCCTGTGCCCCGTGTCCCTCGCCCCCTGTGCCCCGTGTCCCTCGCCCCCTGTGCCCCGTGTCCCTCGCCCCCTGTGCGTCACG
>NW_005054466.1:1422085-1427554 GCF_000277835.1 Geospiza fortis
CCCGTGTCCCTCGCCCCCTGTGCCCCTTGCCCCTTTGCCCCACATCCCTTGCCTCACATCCCTGTGCCCGACGTCCCTCGCCCCTTGCCCCACGTCCCTTGCCCTACGTCCCTCACCACCTGCATTGTTCCCCTTGCCCCGCATGCCCCACCCTGTGTCTACCTGCCCCTCCAGCCACAGAGGTGCAGAGTCCTCAGTGAGCAGCAAAACACAGGAGTTGGGGGTACGGGTTCTGTAGGAGAAGCTCTGCTCCCCCCAGGTTTGTGTTCTGCTTCCCTGAAATCCCATTTGCAGCCAGGGTGCCCTGGTGAGGCATGGCTGGGGTGTTGTGTCCAGCTCTGGGCTCCTCAGCCCGAGGAGCTGCAGGAGAGGGTCCAGCAGGGGCCACAGAGATGTTCAGGGCTCTGGGGCATCTCTGATGAGCAGGGACTGCAGGAGCTGGGCCTGCTCAGCCTGGAGGAGGGAAGGCTCCCAGGGGATCCCATCAATGCACACAGATCTCTCAAACTGGGTGCCAGGAGAAGGTGCCAGGCTCTGCTCAGTGACAGCACAAGGAGCAGTGGCACAAACCAAACCACAACAGCTCCAGCCCAGCAGCAGGAACAGCCTCTGTCCATGCAGGGGCAGAGCCCTGCAACAGCTGCCCAGGGGGGCTGGAGTCTCCTCTCTGGAGACATCCCAGACCCACCTGGGCACAGCCCAGGGGACCCTGCCCTGCCAGGGGGCTGCCCTGGTGACATCCACACCCTCCCAGCCCAGGCACTCTATGTGAAGTTGGAGTGGCTCCAGGAGGCCACTGAGTGCCCAGGAATGGCTGGTGTTGCCTTTTGCCCTCACTGCTCCTGATGTGTTTGCACCTGGTGGTTGGTGTTCCTCTGAGCACTGTCACCAGTGCAGCTCTGGGCAAATTCAGTGTGGACCTTGCAGTTTTCCTGTTTTACCTGTGTGAAATTATTTGCCAGAGATCCTAGAATTCCCAGACTGGACTGAGTTGGAAGGGGCCTTAAAGGGACCTCCTGTTCCACCTCCTGCAATAGGCAGGGACATCTTGCACTAGAAAGTTCAAGTCTTGAGTGGACATTGGATGTGTCCGCTTGATAAAATAGTTCATCTCAATTTTTGCCTTGTTTTTCCACATAAAACACAATTTTATGTAATTGGGTTCTTCTACCACACCTGAAAGACAGAATGAACCATCTCGTGTGACAGGAAGGAACTCAGCTATTTGAGAATTCCCTTTGTCCCAGGGTTTACCTGCACATGCATCAGAGAAAATGTGACTTGATTTGCTGCAGAAACCACAGGATGTCTCATTGTGTGTGTTGTGTCCCCCAGAGGAGTTCTCCCGGGTCAGAGAGGAGGTGCCCCTGGAGCTGGTGGAGGCCCACGTGAAGAAGGTGCAGGAAGCAGCTCGAGCCTCTGGGAAGGTGGATCCCACCTACGGCCTGGAGAGCAGCTGCATCGCTGGCACGGGCCCTGAGGAGCCTGAGAAGATGGGTGAGTGCTGCATCCCCTGGGGGCATTGTCTCTGAGTCCTGAGAAACCCCAAATTCTCCTCCAAATTCACCTCCTCCAGCTGGAGATGGAAGTTGTGGGGAAGGAGAAGGGGATGGGTTGTTCTGCTCGCTGCAGGATTGACTCAGACACTGAACTAAGGATTTTAGGGCTACCTTGAGTTCTAGGAGTTTGTTCTCCTGCTCTCACTGTGTGGAAATGCTGTGGCTTGGGATGCACAGAGTGGGCTGACCACAAATACCAGAGCAGGATATTCCATTGGTTGGGTGTTGGAGAATTCAAGACGAAAGGATAGTCATGGAGTTTTTGCATAGAAGGTTGTGCACGACTTTCAATCTAAAGTGACTAAATTTACTATTAATTCTGCTAAAGTAATGCAATTAATTTGTATTATTAATACAAATCTGTTGTCTCCATATGATATTGTGCATTTAGCTACAGTTTTGTTTCTGCCTTTGTGGTGTTAAAGCAAACAGGGGCGTTTGGGCAGTGGGTTTTAGGGTGGATCTGGTACTCTGAGTGTGTTGCTCACTGTGGAGGCAGCAGCAGAGCCATTTCTGATGAAGTGCTGGACTGGCACGTGGTAATCCAGCCCTGACTCTGGTTGGGCTGGAATTCTGCTGGCCTGTGTGTGTTAACAAGCTCTGGTTTAATTTCTGTGGTGTTCAGCAAATATTCTGCTGTTTAGTCTCTCCTCTGAAATCCTGCCTGGTGCAGATTGGTTCCTGATTGCTCTGGAGTGTCAGAGCAGCTCCCTGGGAAGTGAAGCCCTGTGTGCCCCTCTCTGTTGGCCCTGGTGGCTCTCCCCAGCAGGAGGAGCAGACACTGTTTACTCCATCCCCAGGGCTTTTGCTCTCCTCATTTGGTTACAGATCCACAATGTTGTCACTGCTGCTTTCTCTCAGCCCTGTTGGCTCCTGCTCTGTTCAGCTTATCACAGCTGATTGCAGTGACTCCAGTGACTGGACGTGAAGAGGCACGTCTGGCTCTGGGTGAAGCTGAGCAGGATGTGATGGAGCTTGACTGGGAGGCTGGCTTTGGGATGTGCTCCTGCCCTGCAGAGCTGCCCTGCTGTCACCCTGTCCAGGGACACAAGCAAGGTGCCACATTATGGGATGGCATCACGAGGGGCTCTGCTCGCTGCTCTTCACTTATCAACTGCTGCCCACAGAGGGCTGCTGTTTATAGCTCTTAATGTCCATTGCAAAACTGCCCAGTAAATTAGATTGCAAAATGCCACTTAAATCACCAAGATAGTTTTTAATTAGAAAAGAAGCAAACAAGCCACTCAGCCCTTCTGTCACACATCTCAGTTGTGCACTCAGTGGGACAGACTTGCCATGAGGCAGCTCGGTGCTTTGGGATGGTGGGCATGGTGTGCTGGAAGGGGAAGAGAAACATCTGGAACATCTGCTGCTCCTGTTCCTCAGAGCTGACAGCAGGCATTGAAGCTCTGCTGGAAGGACAAGCTTTGGGTTTATTTACAAGTCAGCTATAAACCAAATCTCCATGTTACTCCATGTGGGGCTGAGTTTAATTTCATAGTTGTTTTAAAATAAGGTCAGCTTAAGTTAAATTTTTCTTCCAGTCTTTCCCATATTCTCCCAGTACAGGTGTCACTGTGGGTTTTTAAGGACTTCACAGGATCATTTCAGTTGGAAAAGCCCTCCAAGGTCACAGAGTCCCAGCTGTGCCTGGTCCCCACCTTGTCCCCAGCCCAGAGCACTCAGTGCCACCCCCAGCCCTTCCTGGGACACCTCGAGGGATTGGGACTCCAAACCTCCCTGGGCAGCCCCTTCCAATATTTAATCACCCTTTCTGTGAAAATCCTGCTGATGTGCACCCTGAGCCTCCCCTGGCCCATCCTGAGGCCGTTCCCTCCTGTCCCGAACGTGTCCCCCTGTGACACATTTGCTGCTTGGCATTTTCCCCGTTTCCAGGCTGCAGGTTGGCCCTTTGTGGCCCTTTCTGTGGGCCCAGGCTGGCAGGGGGGATGTGAGGTGCCTGTCAGTGGCTCTGGGGCTCTCAGGGCAGTCCCACCCCAGCAGCTCTGGGGAGCTGGGCCCGGCCCCGCGGCGTTAATGCGATTTGTGCTGGGCTGTGACTAATGGAATAAATTAGGGCAGGAGCAGATGGTTCTCCCTGGGGGAGCTGCTCAGCCCGGGTGAACTGGGTCACTCAGCAATCTGTGGTGCCTCCCACCCCCCAGAGCTGGGCACAGGGACCCCCAGTGTCCGTGGCAGAGGTTGTGCCCTGGGCTGTGGCTGTGCTCGGACACTGGGGTTTGTACCCCAGAGCTGGGCAGGGCTGGAAACACCTGCTGGGGCTTCCAGATGGGAATGAAAGCCCACTGGCTGTTATATTGGCATGGAATCAAAGGATGTTGGGCTGGAAGGGACCTCAAGGATCACCCAGTGCCACCCCTGGCGTGGCAGGGACACTTCCACTGTCCCAGGTGAGCCCTGTCCAGCCTGGCCTGGGACACTGCCAGGGATCCAGGGGCAGCCACAGCTGCTCTGGGAATCTGTCCCAGTCCCTCCCCACCCTCCCAGGGAACAATTCCTTCCCAATATCCAGTCTAACCCTGCCCTCTTTCTCTTCAAAGCCATTCCCTGTGTCCTGTCCCTCCATCCGTTCTGTAATGGAACCACAGAATGCTGGTTTTATATTTAAATGCAGCCATGGTTGCAATGCAACTATCTGCCTAAGGTTCCAGACCAGAATTAAAGTTCATTAGTTGATACATTTCAAAAGTAAAATTATATCAGAGCTCCATAATAATGTTAAAACTATTTAATATCAGTGAATTATAGTCGATATGGAATGTGAAAAGGGAAAATGACTGGAACAGATTGGAGAAGCTTAAGTTAATACCCAAGAATCTCCTCTTCTAAGTCTTCATTGTTAGGTTTTCTAAGAGCTGGTGATAATTCCTTTTAAGTTGATAAAGTGAGGCTTCAGTGGAGTTACAAGGAGACTGGAGTGGTTCAGATGCTGTGGTGAGTGTGGTGGGCTCTGTCTCCTGCTTTCATAGGGTCATAGAAAGGTTTGGGTTGGAAGGACCCTAAAACCCAGCCAGTGCCACCCCTGCCATGGCAGGGACACTTCCACTGTCCCAGGCTGCTCCAAGCCCTGTCCAGCCTGGCCTGGGACTCTGCCAGGGATGCAGGGGCAGCCACAGCTGCTCTGCACAATCTGCTCCAAGGTTTTAAAACAGTTCCCCACAGTAAATGCCAATAAATACCAAGAGCTTTGAGTCCTGCCCCAGTGCAGGCTGTGGAAGGAATGACTGGAGCTGCTCTGCAGCTGTGACAGTGACAGTGGCTGAGGGGAGCAAAGGGGGATCCCCCCCTTGCTTTGCCCTCTTTGGGCAAAGGAGCAAAGGAGGATCCAGCTCTTTGGGCTGGGATTCAGCTCCAGAGAAGGGGAATATCCAGCATACCTGTGGTGTTTAATGATTTCTAGGAAGTCTTTGTTGATGTCTTTCCATGGTTAATGACACTGATTTCTCAGGGCAGCCTCTGCAGGGGCTGTGCTGGAGCTACCTGAGCATTTCAGGTCTTAGTCCCACAGGTATTTCCCCGACACCATCCTGGGGACTTCAGCTGGAGCTGCTCTGTGCCACTGAGTGAGGGACTGTGTTTGATTTCCTGCATCCCATCACCTGTAAATGGCGCCAGTGGAGGGTTAAATTCACCATTTTGGGCATGGCTTTGATTCACTCCCAAACACACACACACTCCAGAAAACCACACACAAGGAGGGCACACACACCCAGTTATTTTAGTCATCTTTGGCAGGGAGATTCCTCTGCTGCTTTCCAGGGTGAGAGCTCTGAGGTGATGGAAGCATTCCTAAACTGATGTATTCCAGAGTGCCAATAATATAATAATAATTATAATAATATAATATAGTACTAATATTATAATATAATAATAATATAACAATATATCT
>NW_005054466.1:1427680-1428402 GCF_000277835.1 Geospiza fortis
GGAGCAGAGGCAGCTCTGGTGGCTGTGCAGCCCTGATTTATGGTGGGAAATGTAAATGATGGTTTAGATAACAGCATCATTATCATACCCAGGGCTGGGATATTTCCTCAGCTATCGTGGATTTCCTCTCAATTAAATATTCATGTCCCAGCCTGGCTGTGACAGGCTGTGTGTTGCCTCAGTGAGAGCAGAGGAGTCTGGGCTGTCTGGAGGGCATCTTAAACTGTTTGCTGAGCTGCAGCTCAGGCAGGTGACTCCACTGCTGTTTGCAGAGCTTTGTTTGCTCCTCTCACTACAGCAGAGGTTCCGGATCTGCTGCTCCTGCATCTCTTTGGTAACACAGGGAGATCTTAGGAGGGAGATGTTTCACAGGTTTCCTTGTTGACCTCAAGTCCATTTGAGTTCTCTGTGAAGTCACTGGCTTGGGCAGAAGTCAGCTCTGAGTTCTTCATGTGTTAGTAAAAAGGGCTCAGTGTTCTTGGAGATAATGTGAAAAACAAAAAATTCCATAGAAACAGCACACCTGCTGATTCAGGGAGAAAGAGAGGCTTGGAGAGGTGATGATTCCTCATCTCCCCATGGATTTTCCCTCTTGAGAGGTGTCCTGGGGTGGCTCACAACCATCTGCCTCTTCCTGACCTGAGAAATGTCCTTTCATTCAGGAACAGGGACAGGAGGAGAGGGAGCAGCCTCAGGATGTGCCAGGGTGGGCATCAGCAGGA
>NW_005054466.1:1428626-1435142 GCF_000277835.1 Geospiza fortis
CTGCTGAACAGAGTTCAGGAGCATCTTTGGTGCAGGGGAAAGGGATTTCAGGAGCTCTCTGCTTAAAGTCGAGGCTTCCCCTTTGTCCCTGGCTGATCAATTTCTCTGGGGTGTATTTTCATTAAGCTCATTAGATCCCATCTGAAAATCAGTGCAGTTGTGTTTGTGTCTGTGCCAGGGCCAGAGGCAATTCTGCCATGGCTGTGCAGGAGGTCAGGCGTGTTTGGGGCTTTGTGTCATCCTTTCATTTTGGAATTAGGGATTAAGTTTTACCAGACTCTACTGTTTTGAGGAATTCTTCACGGAGAGGGTGTTAAATTTATCAGAAGGGGCTGCCCAGGGAGGTGGTGGAGTGCAGAGGTGCCCCAGGATGTGGCATTCAGTGCTCTGGGCTGGGGACAAGGTGGGGATCAGGCACAGCTTGGCCTCCATGGTCCTGGAGGTCTTTTCCAGCCTTAATGACCCTGGGATCCTTTGAGCAGCCTGTGATTAGAGCCCAAACCTGCTTCCACCCAGGCAAACTCATTTCCCTAGACTGACAATGGATAATTGAAGCTGTTGTCCCTTGTCCCGTTGTGTCACACCCTGGGACCTGGTGGCCCTGGGAGCTGCAGCCACCAAGCTGTCACTGCCTGTCAGGGCTCTGCAGCTGATGCAGGAAAACACTTTTCAAAACCCATTGACCACAACCTGTGTGAAGCTGTCAGCCTCATTTCAACCTCACAAGGGCTGCTGCAGCCAGGCCAGAGGAGTGAGTTAAATCAGGGTGTTGGAATAACCTTGGTGTCACAGGTCCCTTCCTTCCCAGGTGGCCCTGGGCTTGGGAAGGAGCACCTGGGTTTGGGTGGTGTCCATCAATGTGTCCTGACACCCAGGAGGATCTGAGGGTACCTGGAGATGCTCTGTGTGCTTTTCCTTGAGAAAATCCTCCCTGAAGAGTGGCTGGGAAGCAGTTTGTCTTTCTGGGATGTCCTGTTTGTTTGGAGCTCCTACCTGACAGGGGGGGTCGGGCTCTGCTCCCAGGAACAGGGACAGGACGAGAGGGAACGGCCTCAGGCTGGGCCAGGGGAGGGACACCAGGAGGAATTTCTCCATGGAAAGGGGGCTCAGACCTTGGATCTGCCCAGGGAGCTTTGGAGTGCCCATCCCTGCAGGTGTCCCCGGAGTGACTGGATGTGGCACTCAGAGCTCTGGGCTGGGGACAGGGTGCACCTGATGGGCTGGAAGGGCTTTTCCAGCCTCAGGGATCCTGGGCTCCTGTGAATTTCTCCACAGCAGCAGCAGCATCAGTCCCTCAGCAGCTCCCATGGTCCATGGAGGGATCTCCTGGCCAGAGCAGCTGTGGCTGCCCCTGGATCCCTGAAGTGTCCAAGGCCAGGTTGGAGGGGCTTGGGGCACCCCAGGACAGTGGAAGGTGTCCCTACCATGGCAGGTGGCAATGGGATTATCTCAATGATCCTCCCCACCCAAAAATGTGAATTTAGATATTTCTATGCAGTATTTTTTTGTTTGAGTTCCACCAACCCGGGCACACTCAGAGTGTTCTGCACTTTGTCTCCCCTTTTTTGTCTTAAAGGATTGAATCCAGCTTTCTTTGTGAGCCCTTCCCTTTCCTGGAGGAATGACACTTTCCAGCCCAGTTTGGAACTCTGCTTCCAGGCTTGAAAGAGCTGTCTGACAAAATCTAATCGAGATTTTCCCTGTGACATTATTGGGTCACTAAATCCTAACTCTGAGATAAAACCTGTGAGGGAGAACGTCCCCAGTCTCCCTAAATTGAATTATGGTGGCAGATAGTTCAGATAAGGGGGTTTATCATCTTAAAATAGGCCAAGAGGAAAACTATTACCCTTCAGTCAGACATTTTAGTTGGTTTTTCTTGTATATGGAAGGGACTTGTGTAAAAATTTCTCTACAGAGCTGTTGCTGTTCAAGAAGAACGTTTTGTACCTTGTTTTTCTCAGTGTAGCACACAGGAATTAGCAGGAAAATGAGGATTACTGAAAATGAACCCCCAGCACCAGCTGATGTCTTCAGAAGCTTAGAGATGGATCAGGGCTTGTCACCAGCAGTTCTGCATCACCCCAGTCCAGGATCTAAATAAGCTCCTTTAATGCCTCTAGATAAATTGTGAAATCCTTGGCCAGGACCATGAGCTTCCTCTTGTCTCTCCTTGCAGAGCTGTGGATAAATTAGGATTTCTTGAACTTCTAAACAATCCCACAAAATATTCTAGATTCTAGAACATTATCCAGGCACCTCCATGGTGTTTCCATGGCTGGTTGTTGTCCCCTGATCTCCAGAACCAGCTGTCATTACAGGGACATTTTAAATCAGCGTTTTATAAAGCAATCAATGAATTTCCAAGGGCTGTGTCCTGAACACAGGATGCACTCCCAGCTCTTCCAGCACTCCTGCTATGAGGTGCACCCATCCAGCACCTGGAACAGAGACTCCTTAATCTTCATCTTTATTATTCCTTCTTCTGTCCTTGCGTTGGTCTCATTTCAACACCAGCTGGGCTTTGTCTGCTCTGGTTTAGGGCTGGGGGGGATGGAAGTGCCCCAGGGCAGGATTGGAGCAGCCTGGGCTGTGGCAGTTCAGTGCTGGCCCTTTGCTGGAGCCACTGGTGGAGAACAGCAGCTTTTGGTTAGCCAAAATAGAGAGGGACTGTGGGGAGTGGCTGTGGGGACAATCCTAAAACCCTAAACCCTCCCTGTTTGTTTCTCAGATGGAGCTGAGGAGGAGAAGATGGAAACAGAGGCCGAGGGGCAGCCAGCAGAGAAGGTGAGTGTGGGGCTGCTGGCAGGAGGCTCCTGGCACTTAAATCCTGAATGCAGGAGTTTTGGGGTGCCCGTGACACAGGTGCCAGCTGTGACAGTCTGTGCCCCCACAGGGGCCCTTCCCAGCCTCCACAGAGCTCCAGCTCAGTGCTGGAGTGTGGAGTGACAGCAGTGGGGCAGCGGGGGGGTTCTGGAAGGGAATGGGGACGGGGGATGCTGTGGGAGCTGGGACTGGAGCTGCACCAGGGGGGCACCCTCACCTGGGGGCTCTGGGCAAATGCCTGCCCCCAGCTCTCAGGGCACTCTGTTATTTCACTGCCCTTTCTGCCTGAGGGGCCTCCAGCTGAGCTGCTCTAGGACAATCCTCCCCACAGGAATTCTGGGCTGGCCCTTGGGCGTGGATGTGTTTATGATGCTGGGGGTGACCCACCCTGCCCTTAAAGATCACTAATTATCGTTATCCTTCAGCCTGTTGATAATGACCACAAGAACACGTTTGTGGCTTTTTCATAAGCTGTGTCCACAGACAGGCACCTCAAACTGCAGTGGGTGTTTCAGACATGAGCTGGGATTAAACCAGGAATTCCAGGATTCCAGTTTAGTTACTGCTAAATTAATATTTAAATTATTACTATTTTATTTGCTTATGTATTAATATAATTATGTTTAATATGTATTTTAATAAAATGAACATTTTAATTATATATGTAAATTAAATTTAAAATTTTTGTTTATTTATTATTTAATTCCTGCTACATTCCTGACAAGTAGATGGAAGTGGCTTTTTCTGGAATCTGCAGCAACAGGAGATATTTCTTGTTGCCTCCTTCAGCAGATGAGGAGTTCAGACTAATTGGGGCTGATCAGTGCAGCCTTGGGGTTATTTCCCACTCTGTTTTCAGATAGTTCCTCTGCCTCCCTGATCAACAGGGACATTTGGGCAGAGAAAAGTGGGGAACACTCACTCTAGGCTTGGAAATCTGCATGTTCCCAGACATCCCATGATTCTGTGACCTTAGTTCAGGAGTTTTTGTGCCCACAGAGTAACCCAGCTTGGCCTGGGTCACTGTTCTTGGCCCAGTTTACATTTACTTTTATTCACATTTGGGTTTGTCTGTCACATTTGGCTCAGGCAGCAGCCACCCTTTAAAATGTAACCCTTCCAATGTGGTAAGGAATTCCTGGGAAGCCATGCCCAGAGTTAACAGTGAGTGCCTTGTCTCCCTGCCCCTGTCCCACCCTCCCATCTCCTCCAGGTGGAGAGCAAAGCCGAGAGTGAGCCTGAGGAGGGGGAGAAGGTTCCGGAAGGGGAGAGCGAGCGGAACGTGGACAAGGAGCCCGAGAGCGAGGGGGCTGCAGAGCCCAAGACAGGTGAGGAGAGCTGCCCCTGCTCAGCTCCTCCCCAGAGGGCTGGGAACGTTCCCAGAGCTGCTCTGTGCTCACAGAGGTGCCACTGAGCCTCCCTGCAGAGCTCGGGCACCAAATCCCTCCCTGAGCTCCCCAGCCCTGGGCATGGGGGAGGAGCTGCAGCCCCCGAATGCCCGTGGTCATAGAAATGGGGGGGTTTGCCCAGATTCCAGATCATTTGATCATTTGGGATGCAAAGAAGTGGAACTGCTGGAGGTGTTTAAGGCTGGACAGGGCTGGGAGCAGCCTGGGACAGCGGAAGGTGTTTCTGGTGGCACTGGATGGGTTTAAGGTCCCTTCCAACCCAACCATTCTGGGATTCTCTGCTCATTTTTCCTACTGGAAGTTAATATTTCAGCTGAGTTTCCCTGGGAAGTGATGCAGAGCCTGGATTTTGACAGGCTGAAGAGTAACAACATCTACATAAAACCTTATTCTTTTTGACATTTCCCCTGTGTCTCATAAAATCATGGAATGGTTTGGGTTGGAAGGGACCTTAAACCCACCCAGTGCCCCCCCTGCCATGGCAGGGACACCTCCCACCATCCCAGGATGCTCCCAGCCCTGCCCAGCCTGGCCTGGGGCACTGCCAGGGATGGGAATGGATATATTGCTTTTTTCCTGCAATCCAGGATTCAGGATTTTAACACCGTGTAGAATAAGGAGTGCTTGGATTTGATGGAGTTGATGTGGAAATGATGAGGGGGAGCTGATGGCAGGTGCTGAACTGAGAGGATGGGAATGAAAAGCATCTAAAGTTGCCCCATTTGTTGGATCAGATCCTCTCAAACTGGGGTTCCCCTGTCAGCATTTGGATGGGGAGCAGTGCTGGAGCTGGGGATGAGTTAATTAGTGCCTGACTAATTAGTGTGGTGCCATGCTGGGAACACGTGTAACAGCCTGGGCTGGGTGTCTTGCAGAGGAAAAGGAGGCAGAGGAGAACAAGGAGAACGTTGATGGCAGCAAGGACAAAGAGGCTGAGGCTGGGAAGAAGAAAGTGGAGCACGAGATCTCGGAAGGAAACGTGGCCACAGCTGCAGCTGCTGCCTTGGCCTCTGCTGCCACCAAAGCCAAGGTTGGTGCTGTGCCAGCAGCCTGGGCCTGCCTGCCAGGGGCAGCAGAGTGCCCCTGGCTCCCAGAGCTGGGAGCTCACCCTGTGATCCCTGACACCTCACAGGAGCACCAGTGCTGCCTGCATCTCTCCTGCCTGAGCCCCTGGGGGAGATAATGAGCAGGGTTAATTAAGCAGCTCCTTGGTGATTATGAACGGGTTGAGCATCCCTAAGGAATAATCCCCACTGGGGGGTCCGGGTGGTGCTGGGGGGCACAAACCCTCTGATGGCCTCTCCTGCTGCCCCAGGGCTCCACTCCAACCCCTGGGCCCTGGCTGGGGCAGACACCGGGGGATGTTCACTCCTGGCACTGCAGCTTTCAGACACCTTAATGACCCTGTGTTGTGTTAAAAGCACGTTGGTGTGTCCTCTTAACTCCTGTTTGTGTGTGGTCTCTAACGAGCTGTGTTGAATCAGCTTTTCTTTACCCTGCAATTACTAATTGCACGTTGTCTTGCCTTTCCTTTTGCAGGAACCACACTGCTTTCATTGCTTTTAGAGTATCTTTCTCAAATCTGTTTTCTCTTTACAAATTCCTCTGGATTCAAGTTTTAATTTGGGTTTTTAAATCACTCTTGGATTCAGTATCACATTGCACCTGCTTTATAAAACCAAGAGCAAGGCTTGGATGATTATTCCTGATGGATTTTCTTGGATTGAATGAGGTGTTGTGTGTTCTATTAACTTTTCCACTCTGATCTTTGACTCTTTAACTTCAGACTTCTTCCCCAGCTGCATCCCCCAGGCTGGTGGGTGATGTCCTGTGCAGTCCCTCCTTCTGAACCCAGGAGATGGGGGATGTTTTAGTTCTTACCTTTCAAACCAGGCTGTAAAATCCCTCATGGCACACAGCTCCTTGTCCATTAAAATCCCAAACTGCAGCAAAGCTGAGGTTCAATATTTTGGTGAAGTGCAGAGCCCAGATTGGCTCTCAGTTCATCAGACTCACAGATATCCTCAGCCCAGTTGGACAAACCTGTATCTGTGTGAGGAGACATGAGGTTTAATCTGTGTTTTATGGAAGGCCACTTGCTCCAAGTGAAATGAGCTGCTGCTCCATTTTTCTGCAGATGAGGAGTTGGAGGGAGCAGGGGCCTGGCTGATGGCACTTTTCATTATGGCTGTAATAATGTTCTGCAAGAGCTTCAGCTTCCCATTGCAGGGAGGAATGTATTGTAATTAGGAGGCTGCACTTCAGAGTAGAATTCAGGTTC
>NW_005054466.1:1435152-1438014 GCF_000277835.1 Geospiza fortis
CAGGGATTTCTCTTCCCACTCCCTTAAAAAGCCAGACAATATTGGAGCTTTGGGTGATCTCTGTTTGAGGGAGTAATTCAACTCTTCATCATAAACTCTGGGCCTGGCCATGTGAAAAGCTGTTTTCCTTAGGATTTCATATCAGAGCAATGTTGCAGTTGGATTCTGAGTGACAATGGGGGTTAAAGACAAGGGATTGAAATGAGGGGTTTGTTTGGGATTTTTTCCCTTGTTATTGGTTTTTGTTTGTTTGTTTGTTTGTTTTTCTTTTGGGATCAGTGGCTTCCAGAAGTTGAGTTGTGCTGTTTGAGGAGTGGTGAATATGAATGTTCAGGGTGAGACTCTGCATTTCATACAGACCAACAACTGAGATGTGTTTGCACAGGTTCTGGTTTCTGAACAAACAGCATTAGAATTTAAGTACCTTCTGCTCACTTTCCTCTCAATGGACACCCAGTGTGAGCTGGGTTTTCCTTTCTGTGCAGAAGTATCCCTGATGGCTCCTGCTCTGCTCCAGCTGGGACTGAGCTGCAGAACTGCTGCTCTTGATCCATCTCTTCCCCTCCCCAGAGCTGTTCTGGTCCCAGTTTCACCTCCTGCCAAACACTGACCTTGTGACTTCCCCAAATCCCTGTTGGAGGTGCCTGGGACTGGAGAGATCATTCCTGGAAGCTGCTGATCCCAGAGGGGCTCCAGGAGAGCTGGAGAGGGACTGGGGACAAGGGATGGAGGGACAGGACACAGGGAATGGCTCCCAGTGCCAGAGGGCAGGGATGGATGGGAGATTGGGAATTGTTCCCTGTGAGGGTGGGGAGGCCCTAGAATAGAATCCCCAGAGCAGCTGGGGCTGCCCCTGCATCCCTGGCAGTGTCCAAGGCCAGCTGGACACTTGGAGCAGCCTGGGACAGTGGAAGTGTCCCTGCCATGGCAGGGGTGGCACTGGGATGATCCTCAAGGTCCCTTCCAACCCAAACCATTCATGTATTCCATGGTGCTTTTTTACAGAATCATTTAGGTTGGAAAAGCCCTTTAGGATCACTTGCTCGTTTCTGACTCCAGGCTGGTGCAGTGATGGGTTTATCAGGCATTTCAGATTACCACTGAATTTGTGCTCCTGATTTTCCTCAGCTGCTGCTGTAGGGATTTGTCCTTTGCCCATGGAATGCCCTGGGTAGTGCCAGGCTGAGCCTCTTTCAGTCTGTCTAGGAAAAACTTCAGGGCTAATTTCCTTTCCAAGGTGTATTTGGAGACCTGTTCTTTACCTAATCACGTGCTTTGTTCAGGTGTCCATCCCATTTCATTATTAAAATTGCACATGTGAAACAGAGTGTAATGTTTGGTAGAGGACTGTGTATCCCCAGGTGATTCCCTCACTCTGAATTTTCGTACAAACAAGTTTATTTCACTGAACAGTGTTATTTAACATGAAATTTCCTGTTCTGTCAGCTTTGTTTCATTATTTTGTGTGCAGCACTTTGGTCAGTTTTGGAACAGCTGCTGGAATTTCTCAGGGATGTGGTATTGGATGAGCTTGGGGTCACTGTGGTTCTCTCAGCCCTGATTTGAAATTCACTTCAGAGAGTCAGGAGTGCCTTTGCCCACATTTACTGAGCCCTCCCTCACTGCTGCTGGGTCAGGGAGGTGACCATTGTCAATGGCACGGTGTCCCATGGGTTTGAGAAGTTCAGATTCTGCTCAGGGTTCCAGGGAGGTTTCTAATGCTGCTTTCCCCCAGCTCTGTGTTTGTCCCAGTTTGCGCCCAGCTCCCTCAGCAGGGGTCTGTTTGCTCTTCTCCTTGTTCCCTGCTCCCCCCAGCCCTCACCTTTCCCTGGGACAGCCAGCCCTGGGACCTGTCCTGTGACACACCTGGGAGCACAGAGCCCCCCACGCTGCACTCAGGGGCTTCTCCTGCTGAGCTCAGGTTTTAACAGAAGCAGGGAGAGGCATCATGAGCACCCTTGTCGCACTCTGAGGGTGTGAAACACTTCCATGGCTGCCTCATGGATCAGATATAGATGCACAGATCTCTGGTGTTATTTATGTGTGGATATAAATGGCACCAAGCTAATCCTTATAAAAATCAATTTGCCTTCTGCTTGAGAAAATCTATTTTAATGGCAAAGACATGGCAGTGCCATCCCCCTGGTTTGGGGTCATTCTGGGTCACAGCCTCCTGTGTGTGTCCTGCTGGGAGCTTTTTGGGTGACCCTCAGCTGCCTCCCTGACAAACCCCTTCCTTCTCCCTCATTTGCATTCCCACTGGAAGGGCTCCCTGTGCCCAGTGCTGGATTGCTCTGAGCATCCTCCACACCTCCTGTATGAAACCTTCACACCTGTTTATTTGATTAAACCTTAATCATCTTCCAGGGGCCTCTGGTTCCCAGCATAAGATGTAGAATTCCCAGTTTCCTGCCAGCAGCAGAGCAGGGTGGCTGAAGGTGGCTGATCCCCTTCCTGTGCCCAGTGTCACACAGCACCCCCTGTGTTTCATCCCCAGCACCTGGCAGCTGTGGAGGAGAGGAAGATCAAGTCTCTGGTGGCCCTTCTGGTGGAGACTCAGATGAAGAAGCTGGAGATAAAACTTCGCCACTTTGAGGAGCTGGAAACCATCATGGACCGGGAGAAAGAGGCAGTAAGTGCAATTGGGGATCAGATCTCTCCCTGCAAATTCTGTGTGCCAGCACCTGGAAAAACAGCAGCTCCTCTCCTCTCCTTTGTGTCCCTCTCCTTCAGCTGGACCCCACAATTCCCTCCCACAGTGGCATTTGAGCCCTGGCCTGCTCCATCCAGTGTTTCTCTGGTCCACAAGCAGCACACTGGGGTATCTGGCTTTGCTTCCTCTTCCTTGCTCTGAGCAGGAAT
>NW_005054466.1:1438024-1438861 GCF_000277835.1 Geospiza fortis
TGGCCCTTTCACATGGATTGTGTCTGACCTCAGAACAGCTCTGCCCTGCCAAGAGTGAAAGGGGTGAACCCCTCCCTTCCCTGGGGGAGGGAGCCAGCCCTGTGTGCCTTTCCCCTGACCCACGGGGTTCCAAGGACACAGTTCAGGGTTTTGGGGGCACTCAGCAGCTCCTGGGAAAGCCCTGGAAGTGGGATGTGCTGGTGGAAGGGGAATGCTCAGAATGCCAGCCTCACTTTGTGCTGATGAGGATGGATTTGCCTGAGCTGGGAAGGCAGCAGCAGCTTCAGGAGAGGGGAAGGGAGTGAAGTCAGGACATGGAGAGGAGCTGTCTGGGCCTGGATTACTCAGGAATTACCAGCAGTTGTGTCATGTGCAGTGCCTAGAGGCTTTGGAGAAGTGTTTCCTCTGCAGCTGCTTGAAAGATTACTCAAAATCTCATTTTTTATCAAAATCTCATTTGTATCAGTTTTTAATTTCTTTTTTCTGTAACTGACTCATTGTTGTGGGTAGACAGTTCCTGTGGATGGGTTGAAGATTCAAACTGGGTTATGTTGATTCATAATTGCAGGGATTTCTGCATTTGCCCTTCTGTGTGAATTTAATGGAACTGCAGCCCCATTTGGCATTCATGGAAAGGGCGCCAGGTCCAACTCCTGCTCCTCATAGCACCCAAAACTGAGCCAGGTGACCAAGAGCATCCTGCAGGCATTCCCTGAGCCCTGCCAGGCCTGATGCCATGGCCACATCCATGGAGAACCTTTTCCAATCCAGAGTTCCCCTGATCACACTGATGGAGTCTGACAAGATGTAGACTTCTCTTGGAGCAGGATGTCAGCA
>NW_005054466.1:1438871-1439169 GCF_000277835.1 Geospiza fortis
CCACATCCTCCTGTGTTTCATTCAGTCTGTGTTTGAGTGGCAGCTCAGGAAATGGACCCAGCTCTTTTGGAAAGGTTCCCTGCAGATTCTTTCTTTGGGGGATATATTCCATTAGTGACAGGGAGGGGTTTTTTTCCTCCCTTTTGAGGCATATGACATTTCCCTTTTTAAAAATGTGCATACAGATTTTCCCCTTGGCTTCCTGGTGGTTAAATTCGCTCTTTTCACCTGTCATTGTGGATATTTAGTGGAATAATTAAAGCAGCAAAGCCTCCTTGCTGCCACTGCACCCTGGGCC
>NW_005054466.1:1439206-1449536 GCF_000277835.1 Geospiza fortis
AGGGAGGGAGCAGGGCTGTGAGTGCTGGCAGGAGTCAGTGCTGCGGCCTGCAGGGTGTTACATCTCAGGCAAAACACATTTATTTTATTTGTGTTGGAGCTGAGCAGTGTCAGCAGTGCCACTGCTGAGTGTGGGAAACCAGGGGCTGGTGGTGGAGCTTGGCCCACCCAGAATTACTAATGGCACCTGAAGCTTTGCTGGTTCTGTTCAGGGAGGAATTCCTGAATTCCCTGGGCTGGAAAATCCCTCCCAGCCCATGGAGTCCAACTTGTGCCCAGTGCACACCTTGAACCCAGCCCAGAGCACTGAGTGCCATCTCCAGGAGTTCCTGGGACACCTCCAGGGATGGGCAGCCCCTTCCAAAGCCTGAGCACCCTTTCCATGGGGAAATTCCCCCTGAAAGGAAGCTCTGTGTTGGAGATGAGACTGTGGCACACTGATCTGTTATATGAGTGGACGTTAAGTGCACCTCCTGGTGCAGCACTTTGACAGCAGCACAGAAAGGGGTGTTGGATATTGGCATTGTCAGCTGTGACACCCAGAACCACCTCCCTGAATTGCAGCTGGTTTCCTCAGTGGGCTTTTGTGGAGAGGCTCTGCAGGAGAGGGTCCAGCAGGGGCCACAGAGATGTTCAGGGCTCTGGGGCATCTCTGATGAGCAGGGACTGCAGGAGCTGGGCCTGCTCAGCCTGGAGGAGGGAAGGCTCCCAGGGGATCCCATCAATGCACACAGATCTCTCAAACTGGGTGCCAGGAGAAGGTGCCAGGCTCTGCTCAGTGACAGCACAAGGAGCAGTGGCACAAACCAAACCACAACAGTTCCAGCCCAGCAGCAGGAACAGCCTCTGTCCATGCAGGGGCAGAGCCCTGCAACAGCTGCCCAGGGGGGCTGGAGTCTCCTCTCTGGAGACATCCCAGACGCACCTGGGCACAGCCCAGGGGACCCTGCCCTGGCAGGGGGCTGCCCTGGTGACATCCACACCCTCCCAGCCCAGGCACTCGGGGTTCTGGGCACAGCTGACCTCGGTGAAGGCTCTCAGCCTTGCTGCTGCCCCATTCCTGCAGGAGTGTGTGAGGTGGGAGAGCAGCTGCAGGTCCCTGATGGAGTTCCCACTGGAAATGTGTTATTTAAAGAAGTTGTTTTAGTGCCAGTCTGGGGGAATAGCTGGGGGCTGTGTCTGAGGTGGGGCAGAGCCTGCTGCAGAGCCAGGGCTTGGGTCTGCACTAGAGCCCAAGCTGGAGCTTGGCTCAGCTTTAGCCCCAGCTCACGTTATAACTTGTCTTTCTGTGCCTTTTTTTTACTCTAACTGCCTTTCCTCATCCCAAGCACAGGGCTTGTGTAGAAGGGAAGTTTTCCCTGCTTTTCCTCCTCCAATGTGAATTTTCAGGCACTGGCTGCTGTTTGGGCATCCTTGTAAAGACTCTTAAACTGTGACAGTATGGGGTGCCACGAAGAGAGCAAAGCAGGGCCACAAAAGGGTCTCAAAGGAACAAAAAAGCGTTGCCTGAGCCTTTGTTTGGGGTCATTTGCAGGAATTCCTCTCCCAGCTGTCTGCCACCTCGGGAATGTTTCCCCACACACCCCATTTCCCCGGTGGGGTGGATTTATCGGGTGCTTCCCTCAGCAGATGAGAGCAGAAAGGAGCCAGGGCAGCGTGAATGATGCCATTGTGGCCGGGAGCAGCTCCCCCGGCCGGCTCATGTTTAATTCATGAGCTCGGCCCAGCTGGGGCCGCTCAAAGGCGCCTCTGTGAGCTGCCTTCCCCTGCCCTGCCTGCCTCCTCTGCAGCCAGCCTGCCAGCGCCGCTACCGAGGCAGCTTTGGGATTTTTGGAGAACTCCTGCTAGGTGAGAGTCTCCTTGGCAACCTGCTTTTCAGCTGAGCTGTGGAGCCTACCTGAAAGCGCTGCTTCAGTGTTTGTACACGAGTCACGCAGCCCCGGGTCTGGCTGGCCACGGGTATAACGATATATTATTGTATATATTAATGTAATCACGTGGGAAAGGGTCAGTATTCCTGAAATAAGTCAAACAGCACTTCCTTCACCAGGGCCCCGACCCATCATAGAGATGCCCAGTGGTAGGAAATGCTTTCTCTGGGTTTTTTTGTCTTTCCATGGAATCTCAGGCTGGTTTGGGTTGGAAGGATCTTCTGGATCATCCGGTTCCACCCAGGGCAGGGGCACCTTCCCTAGGCCGGGTTGCTCAGGTCTCACTCTCTATGTGACTTCATAATTAATCAAAGCAGCCTATTTGATGTTCATTGGCCTAAATGACATGAGTTTTTTACATAAAACTCTTAATGGTGCAAATCTGTGTCTGGCTGCTGTGACATCCAATTCCTGCACTGAGAGGATGGAGGGGGATCCTGCCTGTGATCCCTGAGCTCCTGCAGCTGCACACACCTTCTGCCTCAGGCTTCCCTAGAAAATCCCCTGAGGTTCCTGCTCTCCCTCATCCCAACGTGCAGAAGATGGAGAGGAAAACCCCCAGTTTCTTGCAGAGCTGTGCCAGGGCTGAGTTCTCAGTGCAGAGCTCAGTGAGTAACGAGCTGTGCTGCTCAGAGCTTTTAGGACAGAACGAGGTGAGTTCATGTGTCCCAGCTAGAAGAAGCTCCAGAGCCTTTCCCAGAACCTGCTGCAAACATCCACAGGACAGCAGTTCCTTTGGGTTTGGTGGGGTTGGGATGAGAGGCTTCTTCCAACCCAACCCAACCCACTGATGGGCAGGAGATGTTTGAAATGCATCATTGCTAACTCAGCTTGCTCTCTGTCCTGTCCTGGCACAGCTGGAGCAGCAGGGGCAGCAGCACAGCTGGAAATGCATCATTACTAACTCATTATTGACCTCTGCCCTCTGTCCTGGCACAGCTGGAGCAGCAGAGGCAGCAGCTGCTGACCGAGAGGCAGAACTTCCACATGGAGCAGCTCAAGTACGCCGAGTTGAGGGCTCGCCAGCAAATGGAGCAGCAGCACAGCCAGAACCCCCAGCAGCCCCACCAGCACCCCAGCGGGCCTGGCATCACCCCCCTGGGGGCACCAGCACACCCAGGGCTGCTGCCCCACCAGCAGCCCCCACCCTACCCCATGATGCACCACCAGATGCCACCTCCTCACCCACCTCAGCCAGGTAAGAGCTGGGAGCAGGGAATTGCTGCCCTGAGCCTGAGGAGTGAGCCCAGAGGGAGGGGGGCTGCCCAGAGGCCCCTGGGTGCTCTGGGTTACTGGTTTATAGTGTCAGACACACTGTCACACACAGTTTGCTGCAAAGGTGAGCCCTGCACGTTCTGCAGCTTCATTGTGGAGCTCCCACCCCTGTTCCAGGTGTGGGGAGGAGGTGTCTTATGGAGGGGGGACCCCAAAAGTCAGGAGTGGGGGAGTGGCAGGGCAGTGGGCACCAGCAGCAGAAATTCCTTCCTGGAGCAGGAAAACACTTTTCTCCTTCAGGGGCTCATCAGCCCCAGAGCAATTGTCCAGCAGGGCTGGGAGTTCCCTGCCTGGGACAGTCAAGCTCTAAAGGAAAGTGAAATATGAAGCTGCCCCAAGCACTTCCAGATGTTTTTTGGTTATTTGTATTTCCTTAGAGTTGTTTTATCATGGGTGATCTGAGCAGATGGACCTTGAAAATCACCCAGTGCCACCCCTGCCATGGCAGGGACACCTTCACTGTCCCAGGCTGCTCCAAGCCCCTCCAGCCTGGCCTTGGGCACTGCCAGGGATGGGGAGGAGAAACCCCAAACCCCTGAGAGTGATCCAGGGGCACCATGGAGCAGCTGGGCTGGGAATACCTGCCAGGTTTCACTACAGACCTCACCTTGGTGCGCAGTGGTGGTTCCTGACAGGTTTCTGAGCTCAGCAGCCGCTGAAGGGATGGTGGGAAGCAAAGGGAGGAAAGGATTGGAGAGGGAAGAGAGGAGGATAAATCCCTGCTCAGGGGCAGAAGCAGTGAAGTCAAGCTGTTACCTGAAAGTTAAAAGTGAGGCTTTTCCCGGAAGTCTGGATTTTAGCTCAGGTGTGAGTCTGGATGTGGTGGTGGAGAACTTCTCCAGTGCTGGACCCATCTGGAGAACATCTCCAGCCAAGGGTCACCCACTTCTCCTTGGCATGGCCGTGTCTGGCTCTGCTGCACCATAGAATTCATTTTCCCTGAGCTTATTTTGTTCTCCCCTTTGCCCTGGAATGAAAACTTTTAGAACAGGAAAACAAAGTTGGGTTCCAGTTTCACTGTGAAAAGCTGCCCCTTGTCCTTGCAATAGGAAATCAAATTCAGAGTTTCTTCCCATGGTACCATGTTGGGCGCTGCATTGATTTCTCTTCAAGCTCTGGGCTGGTGATCAATGGGATGAGAACTGGTTCTGGTGATACCCATGGTGTGGAATGGGAGAAACTTCTGGAAATCCTTGGAGGAAGAGATAGCTGGGAATTAGTAGCTGTCATTGTTAACTCTTCCTTCAGGTGGGATTTTCAGCTGGTAAATAATTTCTGACCTAAGGCAGAAATGGAATGAGGAGGGCAGGATACACTTCCCACCACAGCTGGATGAGCAACTTTAATAACCTTTTCCCTGATCGATTTTACCTCCTTTTCTGTCAATGGTTGAAATACTCATAAAAAGGACCTTGTCAGGAATTTTGGGCTTGGGGTTTTTCAGCTGCTGAGCATTTTATTATTTGTGGGTTTAAATTGAGTTACTGGATGCTATTTGCTTCCTTATTGGACTGGTGATAATTCCAGGGAGTTTTTTGGGTATAGAAAAGGATTTTGAGTTCACTTCCTTTAGGTAAATATTCCCTGTCAGCTGTCAGTGCTTCCCATTTCTCCATCAGATGTGCAGAGCTTGCTGGGGAGGTGCAGAGAGCAGTGGGATGAAAGGAGATTCCAGTCAGGGGGTGGTGAAAGGGGCTGGAGCTGATCCATGGCCTTGTAAGCAGGGTGTAATTTGGGATTGGAGCTGTCAGGGTGGTTGGTGACACAGCAACACTGACACCACCTTGGGCTCCCTCTGCTGCAGTTGGGCTGCTTGGGGCTGGAGAGTGAACAGAAGCAGTAAATACCTGACACATTACAGAATTCCTGGCCTCAAGCAGTCAGTCAGGGTGACCCCAGGACAGCAGCTCCTCTGGAGGGACCAGCACTGCCCTGCCCTCCTCTCCTGAGGGCTGACATCTCCCTGGGGTGTTGGGTGCAGGATCCTTTCCTCGGGATGTTGGGTACAGGATCCTTTCCTCGGGATGTTGGGTGCAGGATCCTTTCCTTGGGATGTTGGGTGGGGGATCCTTTCCTTGGGATGTTGGGTACAGGATCCTTTCTTTGGGATGTTGGGTGGGGGATCCTTCCCTTGGGATGTTGGGTACAGGATCCTTTCTTTGGGATGTTGGGTGCAGGATCCTTTCCTTGGGAGGGGGACAGCAGCAGCTCCCCAGAGATGCTCCAGTGTCTCCTACGTGCCTCCAGGGAGGCTGGGAATGGTGCCCAGGGCATGATGCCCCTGGGAATGGTGCCCCAGAGAGGTGGGGAATGGTGCCCTGGGAATGGTGCCCCAAGCAGGGCTGGCTCTGGAGGGAGGGGCAGGAACAGAAATTCTGGTGCCAGTGAAGTGGAAACTCTGCCTCTCCTTCCCCAGACACGAGGCTCAGTGAGTTGTTGTGGTTAATTATTCACACTGCATGCCTGGGGAGGGGGGAGGGAAGGGTGGATTTGCTGTTGGAATATCCCTGCCCATGGCAGGGGTGGGATGGGATCAGCTTTAGGTCCTTTCCAACCCCCGCCATTCCAGGATTGCCAGAGCCTGTGGAAGCTGTTCCCAGTGGGAAGGAGCACACCTTGGGATGCCAGCAGGCATTCCCTGGAGCTGCTCTCTGCCTCTCCCGTGTCAGGGCTGGGAAGCAGCTCCTCAGCAGCAGCAGGGCAGGGTGTCAGCCAGGCTCATCCCAGAGCTGCTCCATGTCCTGCCAAGGCCATGCTGCACGGAGCCCTGGCTGTGTCCACAGGCTGGGCAGGGAGAGGTGCTGCAGGATTTGGATCTGCTCCAAGCCTCATGCATCAAAACAAAACCCCTCTGGCTGCTTATCAGCCCAGTGCTCCTCAAGTGCTGATTTAATAGAGGGAGAGGCTTTTTAATGGAGATAAATACCTTGGAGAGCCTCTGAAGGCAGCTCCTGCCCGTTTCCCTGGGCTGTGGAGCTGCACTGGCAGCAGGGGAAGGTGAACCTGCCCTGCCCCTCTGTGTGAGGGGTTTCCAGTCAGTTAAATCTCGTTGTGTTGAACCTTTGGGCTGGATCTCTTCCTGCAGCTGCTGCTCCTCAGCTCTCCCCCCTATGTAGGTCACACTTGCACATTTTCTGCTTGAGCCGCTGTCTTGGAGCGCTTTCTCTTGGAAAAAACGGAGAACATCTCTGTGGGAGCAGGGCTGTGCTTGTGCTGTGGTGGCAGCAGTGGTTTCCCCTGGTTAATCCCACTCAGGATGGGGCCAGTGCCTGGCTGCTCTCACTTGGGTGTTTTGGAGCTGGGATGGGATGGGCTTGTTCCTCTGCCAGCTCCTTCAGCTAATTTTGAGAGAAGTGTTGCATTCTGTGTCAGGAAGGGAAAACATGGGTGGCCAGAGCCCCACACAGAGGAGCTTCTCAGCTTCTGCACAACTTCAGCTTCAGCCGCTTGGTTTTAAACCTCCAAGGTTTAACAGGGAAAAAAGCTCAGGACACTCCATGGCCCAGGGAGGAGGGAGCTTCCCAGTGAGCATTGCTGGGACATTTGGGGTTGATTTGGGTTGGAAGAGACCTTAAGGATCATCCAGTGCCACCCCTGCCATGGCAGGGACACTTCCCACTGTCCCAGGCTGCTCCAAGCCCTGGACACTGCCAGGGATGGGGCACACTTTGCATTTGTGAAGAAAAGACACTTTATGAAGTAGATTTAGTTTCTGTGCAGTGGTGGTTTTAGCTCAGCTGGGGCTGATTTGCATATAAAACATCCTTGAATCTTCACGTCCCTGTGGGTTTGGCAGCCTTTCCCTGAAGGAATTGTTGCCCAGTGCTGGAGTTTCACTGAAGCCACTCGGTGTGTAGTAAAGTCTGATTCAGCTTCAGGTGTTTCAGAAGAGGCATTTTAATATTAATGACTTCATTAGTGAGAGAGGATCTCGTAGGCCTGTGGTGTTCAGGGATGGCCAAATTATTGAGGCTCCTGTCAGGTGGCAGCTCCCAGGCTGGGAATTTCTCAGTTCCCACCTTTCCTGGGCCTCTCAAACACAGCTGTATTGTTCCAGTTTTTATATTTTTATTCCCTTTATTTTGCCAGTGAATGACACCCCTTGTAGCTGTGAATATCTCCTGCTGCAAAGCCTCTGAGTCTTTGGGAGCTTGGAACTGGATGATTTTCCCAATATCCCATTCCTCTGGCAGTGAGAAGCCATTCCCTGGGTCCTGTCCCATGTCCCAAGTCCCTCTCCAGCTCTCCTGGAGCCCCTTTGGCTCTCAGCTCCTTCCCCCTTTGCCTGGGGTTAGGGGGAAGGAGCTGCTCCCATCCCTGTCTCATTAAAATACTGTCCCTCCATGCAAGTGGGATGAAGGAAATGGAATTGGATTGTGCCAAACCATCCCTCAAGTGAGGTTTTAAAGCATGGGAAACCTGTTCCTTGCCTGGAACAGGGAGGTCTCCCACAGAGCTGGTTTGTGAAGAGGAGCCTTGAATCCTCCCTCCCAGCAAAGCAGGGAATCGTGGTAGGGATTCCTGTGCAGCCCAGTTCTAACTGTATGATTTCAGTTCTCCCACCAAATTTATCCATGAGGAGGCTTCATGGCTGCTCCTTTCCATCAGGCTCTTCCTCTGATGCCTTGTTACTGCATTTGCTTCCCAGTACCTGGATTCCAGGGATGCCCTTCCTGCCTGCAGTGGCTTTGCCTGTGCTGTCTCCCACTTCTCCCTTGTGGAGAGCTTCCAGGTGCCCCTGGCCCTGCCTGGGGGTGTGCTGGCATCTGAAGGCATTTCCTGGGGTGTGCTGGGGGTCAGAATGCATTCCCTGGGGGTCAGAATGCATTCCCTGGGGGTCAGAATGCATTTCCTGGGGGTGTGCTGGGGGCTGAGAAGGGAATTCCCCCTTGGGTAGGCTGGATGGGATGGGATAGATAATCCTGGGCTCCCCTGCCCTGCAAACCCCCCAGCTGCCCCCAACGGAATGTGTAAGTGCAGCCTGACAGGGGTGGGATGGGATAGATAATCCTGGGCTCCCCTGCCCTGCAAACACCCCAGCTGCCCCCAACGGAATGTGTAAGTGCAGCCTGACAGGGGTGGGATGGCATGGCATGGATAATCCTGGGCTCCCCTGCCCTGCAAACACCCCAGCTGCCCCCAACGGAATGTGTAAGTGCAGCCTGACAGGGGTGGGATGGCATGGCATGGATAATCCTGGGCTCCCCTGCCCTGCAAACCCCCCAGCTGCCCCCAATGGAATGTGTAAGTGCAGCCTGACAGGGGTAATCCTGATAATCCTGGGCTCCCCTGCCCTGCAAACACCCTGGTTCCTGTGGGAATAGTGGGATCTGAGCACACTGGGATGGTCCTGGGCTCCCCTGTCCTGCAGGGATAGTGGGATCTGTGTAAGAGCAGCCCTTCCAGGGATGGTCAATCCTGGGCTCCCCTGCCCTGCAAACACCCTGGTTCCTGTGGGAATAGTGGGATCTGAGCACACTGGGGTGGTCCTGGGCTCCCCTGCCCTACAAACCCCTGTTTCCTGGGAATAGCAGGATCTGAGCATGCTGCCAGCCCCAGAGTGCTGCCAGGGATGTGCTGGAAGCTTTAAGTGCTCCTCAGCCCTCTGGGCATCCCAACACATCCCATTGTCATTTATTTTATTTATAACAGCCCTTATTTTATTTATAACCATACAGAGGCTTGGTGGTGATGATCAAAAGCCTCTCCTGACTTTAGTGGAGGGTCAGGAATTAACTGTAATTTCTAAATAGCTGAGGTCAGAGAAGGATCCAGTTCAATAATTCCATACTGAAAACTTGGCACCCTGGAACTGGAGCATGGAAATCATGATTAGGAAGAAGGAGAGGATAAACCATGTAAAGAACATTCCCAGTATAAAATCAGTACCTCCAAAAATGAAGTTGATTTATGGCAGCCAAAAAAGCAGCTGGATCAGGAGCCATGGTGTGGGAGTTGCTTGAATGAGAGTGAGAGTGTGGCCAAGCCCAGAAGGCAGCAGACAAGCTGGCACAGGGAGGAGTGACTGAGGAATTCTCCATCAGGAATTCCTCAATAAATTTGCCATTATTAATTGCAGCCTGGCCCAGCTGCTGCTCAGCAATCGTCACCCCAAAATGCTCAGTGTGGTTCTCACCAGACGAGCAGGAATTGCCATCACTTGTAGCGCCTCTCCCAAAAAATAATTGGGAAAAGCCCTTTAGATTCTGGCTTGAGCAGCAGGAGCTGCTGTGAGCTGTGGCTCAGGGGCGTTCCCAGCCCCAGCAGGAGAGCTCTGTGCTATTTCTGCTTGGGCACTGCTCCTGTTCTCTGCTCCCCAGCCTTACTTTTCCCTCCTTTTCCCCGAGCCTTTACCGCTGGGAATGTCTTGTGTCAGGTTGTATTCCTGTTTGCTCTCTTCCCTTCCCTTCATTTCTCCTTTTTTCCTCCCCTACTAAACAAGTCAGTCATGTTCCATTAGCATCTCCTCTCTGGGCACGGGGCTGGCCCTTTGTACCCTCCTTCCTCCCCTCCTCTCTGCATCCGTGGATTGCTCTGCTTTAACCTACATCCATCCTTCAGAGGGAGGAGCAGCCTCTGTTGCTACCAAACCCATTGTTCCATCTGTTTTAAACAGAGAAGAGCTCTAATTTGGGCTCGACACAGAGCTGGCAGGTGAGAGGTGCCAATTCCAGCTCTGCAAGTTGCTTGGCATGGGTTTGCCAGCTGCTGAGCTGCATCCCCAGCATCTTGTCCATAAAAATACGGGAGTTTTTTGCTCTTTCACCAAGTCCATGCGGTGCTGGGTGGTGGAAGAGCAAACTGAAGGTGCAGCAGAGCTTCAGGGGCCATTCCTGGGTCCTGGCTGCAAGAATTGCCCTTGGACAGACTGTCTGTCCCATGGCCTGGGGACACGCGGGCGTTGTGTCCTTTCTCTGTGTCCAGCCCCTCCTGCTGTCCCCCACTGTCCCTCACTGTCCCCGCTATGTCCCTTCTCTGTGTCCAGCCCCTCCTGCAGTTCTCCTGCTGTCCCTCCCTGTCCCCATTGTGTCCCCCCTGTCCCCCTGCTGTCCCTGACTGTCCCATTGTGTCCCTGTCTGTCCCGTTGTGTCCCCACAGACCCCGGCCCGGCGCAGCCCCCGTGCT
>NW_005054466.1:1453325-1454259 GCF_000277835.1 Geospiza fortis
TGGGGAAAAGCCCTTTAGATTCTGGCTTGAGCAGCAGGAGCTGCTGTGAGCTGTGGCTCAGGGGCGTTCCCAGCCCCAGCAGGAGAGCTCTGTGCTATTTCTGCTTGGGCACTGCTCCTGTTCTCTGCTCCCCAGCCTTACTTTTCCCTCCTTTTCCCCGAGCCTTTACCGCTGGGAATGTCTTGTGTCAGGTTGTATTCCTGTTTGCTCTCTTCCCTTCCCTTCATTTCTCCTTTTTTCCTCCCCTACTAAACAAGTCAGTCATGTTCCATTAGCATCTCCTCTGTGGGCACGGGGCTGGCCCTTTGTACCCTCCTTCCTCCCCTCCTCTCTGCATCCGTGGATTGCTCTGCTTTAACCTACATCCATCCTTCAGAGGGAGGAGCAGCCTCTGTTGCTACCAAACCCATTGTTCCATCTGTTTTAAACAGAGAAGAGCTCTAATTTGGGCTCGACACAGAGCTGGCAGGTGAGAGGTGCCAATTCCAGCTCTGCAAGTTGCTTGGCATGGGTTTGCCAGCTGCTGAGCTGCATCCCCAGCATCTTGTCCATAAAAATACGGGAGTTTTTTGCTCTTTCACCAAGTCCATGCGGTGCTGGGTGGTGGAAGAGCAAACTGAAGGTGCAGCAGAGCTTCAGGGGCCATTCCTGGGTCCTGGCTGCAAGAACTGCCCTTGGACAGACTGTCTGTCCCATGGCCTGGGGACACGCGGGCGTTGTGTCCTTTCTCTGTGTCCAGCCCCTCCTGCTGTCCCCCACTGTCCCTCACTGTCCCCGCTATGTCCCTTCTCTGTGTCCAGCCCCTCCTGCAGTTCTCCTGCTGTCCCTCCCTGTCCCCATTGTGTCCCCCCTGTCCCCCTGCTGTCCCTGACTGTCCCATTGTGTCCGTGACTGTCCGGTTGTGTCCCCACAGACCCCGGCCCGGCGCAGCCCC
>NW_005054466.1:1454385-1457628 GCF_000277835.1 Geospiza fortis
GCCGCTCCCTAAGGCAGCCCCGGAGGAGGAGGAGGAGGAGGAGCTTCCTCAGCAGCGGAGTGGTGACCAACAGAGAATTCCTCAGTTCCCTTCTGTTCCTGGGGAGGTGTCCCCTCCCCTCCCGGCCGTGGGCACGGTTGGCACGGTTGGTGGCACGGTTGGTGTCCCCTGTCCCCCTGCAGCCCCCAGAGCTCGGTGTCCCCAGGGAAGGCTGCAGGTGGGGCTGCCAGGAGTTGCCTCCACGTTGCTGCTGGGAAGTCCTTTGCCCCTTGGCCTGCTCGCCTTGCAGAGCTCCACGCTGGTTTCCTTCCTCTTGGTGCTTTGGGCTTCTCCTGCAGGGTGGAGCAGTCCGGGTTGTAGGGCAGGAGCTGAGCTTTAGGACGTGCCCACCCCGGGGGATTGGGTGTTCTGGGGTCTCTGGGCACAGCAGAGCACCGAGAGGAGAGGCCAAACCAGAGCTTGGGGCAGAGCAGGAGAGGCACAGCCCAGCAGCTGTGCCTGCAGGGATTCCTGGCTGCTGCAGCCACAGCTGCCTCTAACTTATTACAGGAAATATTGACCCATGGCAGTGAAACCAGGAGTGAATCAATCGGAATAAAACCACTCGATGGTAGGAGTTCTCTTGCTCCAGTTTTTACCTTTCCTTTGCCTTTGGAGGTGGTAGTTGGACCTTCCCTGAGTAGTTTGGTGCAGTAGCCAACTGAGGAATAACCCCCCCATTTTTAGTCCCTCTTTTTGGAGCATATACTTTGTACTTTTTAAAATGAAGAAAACAAACAAAAAAAAAAAATTAAAGTAGGTAGCGAAGAAGTGCTAGAATTTGGGATTGGGCTGGGATGGCTGGGATGGGAATGGCAGAACTACCTCTGGACGGCCAGGGCAGCAGCTGGGACAGCTCCTGTCACCCCAGGGCAGCTGCAGGGGTGGGGAGGGGAGCAGCTGCAGCACGCAGGTCTGGGAGCACTGCAGAGCTGCTGCTGCACAGCTCCAGGCTGCCAAAACCTGGGGAAAAGTCCTGCAAAAAGTCCTTTTCTGCTCATGGTTCAGGTTCTCTGCCCTCTCCTGGCCCAGGAGCGTTTGGGGTTTCCCTGCTGAGGGGTCTGGACGCTGCTCCTTGACTTCAGGGGTGGCTTTTGTCCAGGTTGGGCTGGAGAGAGGCTCCCAAAACCTCTGGAACCTCCAGAACCGCTTCCAGCATTTAAAAATTCAGGCTTTGCCAGGTCTTCCAGCACAGGGGCCTTCCCATTCCCCGTCCCAAGGCTTCCTTCCCCTCCAGGCTCTTTGGGGTGAGTGTGGGATTTCTGGTGCAGCCCTTAGTCCAGTTTAGAGTAACCTCAGGTTGTTTTTAGCGTGAGCAGTTCCCAGGGTCCAGGTGGAGACTATTTTTTACTGTCCTAGTGCTGATCCTGCCGAGGACCTGGGTCCTGGACTCTGTTTTGTTTCTGTATAAATAATCCCTGTGCCCACTTTTTCACCTGATCTCTGTATAGGGCCGGTTTGATTCCTGCAGCAGCCACCCAATTTTGTGAAATAAAAGCAAAAAAAAGCGGTTTTTGTACAAAGCCTGTGGAGTTTGTGAAGTCTCCTTTGCCTCTGTGCGTGGGAAGAGCTGGGAATTGTTGCTGTGTGGGATTTGGGCTGTTTTGGGGCTGGGTGTGAACTCCAGAGGAGCAGACACAAACCCTGAGCTTGGGGGAGGCACAGGGAAGCACAGACCCTTCCCACCCTGGGAGTGTGCTGGGGGACAGAGCTCAGGGAGGGGCTGCAGCAGAGCAGCCCCACAACATCCCTGCTCTTGGGGTCCTGCTTCCCACTTGGGTCACGCTGGAAGGGCGGCTCTGCTGTGCCAGGCTGGGCACCTGTCCCACTGCTGTCCCCCCAGCTGCTCTGCCAGGTTCAGTCCTGCTGCCTCTCCTGCCCTTGCCTGTGATCCCCCCGGGCCCCTCAGGCTGCAGCAGGGCTTGTGGTGCTGATGAAGCTGAAACCAGAACCCAGTCTGGATGATATTCCAGCAATTCCCCTGCCATGCCCAGTGAGAACCTCTGCCTCAGACGTGGCACCTCTTCCATTCCGGCATCCTGTAATGCCCACAGTCCTGAATTCCCTGCGAGGGAAAAGCCCTGGGTTCAGGGCATGCCCTGAAAGGCACATTCCCAGCTGGGAATTCTCCTCGGGCAGGCTGGGGGGTCTCCAGGGCTGGGGTCTCCTCATCATCCTCTTGAGGGCTCCTTGGAGCTGCTCCTGCTGGGGACAGGAGGAAAAGGGAAGGAGCTCTTGGATCTTTGCATTCCAGCAAGGCCTGTCCCAGCAATGGTCATTTCTCCTCCTCATCCTGAAGATCATTTTCCTGAAGGATGCACAGAAACTGGTAAATCATAAATGTCAGGTTTGGAAGTTTTCTTTTTACAGACTTCAGATCTTCATGATCGGCGCAGCTGCCCAGGCCGGGCTGGGCAGGGCTGGAGCGAGGAGAGAAGGATGGATGGGCTTTGGGATCCATTGGATGGGCTTTGGATCCCATGGGCGGGCTTTGGGATCCATTGGATGGGCTTTGGATCCCATGGGCGGGCTTTGGGATCCATTGGATGGGCTTTGGATCCCATGGGCGGGCTTTGGGATCCATTGGATGGGCTTTGGATCCCATGGGCGGGCTTTGGGATCCATTGGATGGGCTTTGGATCCCATGGGCGGGCTTTGGGATCCATTGGATGGGCTTTGGATCCCATGGGCGGGCTTTGGGATCCATTGGATGGGCTTTGGATCCCATGGGCGGGCTTTGGGATCCATTGGATGGGCTTTGGATCCCATGGGCGGGCTTTGGGATCCATTGGATGGGCTTTGGATCCCATGGGTGGGTTTTGGGGTCCAGTTTGGGGATGCTGGTGGCCGAGGGAGTGGTCAGAGACCCCCCATGCCCTGGGCTGATCCCCAGTGGGGGCAGCAGGAAATGGGAATTCTGCCCCTCTGCAGAGCTGCCCCAGCCCTGAGCCAGCAGCACAGGGCCCCGGAGCTGCTGCAGGGCTGGAGCCAGGCTGGGAGAGCTGGGAATGTTCCCCTGGAGAGGAGAAGCTCCAGGGAGAGCTCAGAGCCCCTGGCAGGGCCTGGAGGGGCTCCAGGAGAGCTGGAGAGGGACTGGGGACAAGGCATGGAGGGACAGGACACAGGGAATGGCTCCCAGTGCCAGAGGGCAGGGATGGGTGGGAGATTGGGAATTGGGAATTCCTGGCTGGGATGGAATTCCCA
>NW_005054466.1:1457721-1459599 GCF_000277835.1 Geospiza fortis
GACATTGGGGTTTGGAGCACCGGGGGCGGTGGGAGGTGTCCCTGCCATGGCAGGGGTGGCACTGGGTGGGCTCTGAGGTCCCTCCAACCCCAGCCAAACCATCCTGGAGTTTTGGATCCCCACAGCTGGGCTGGGCACAGGGTGGGGGCCGGGGCTGCTGCTGGAGCAGGGAGTGGGATTTGGGGCTGAATTTCTGGCTGTTCTCAGTTTCCTGGTGCAGGTAGAGCAGCTAGGACAGGGCTCTGAGCTGGCTGTCTGCTCCAGAACCTCTGTTGGGGTCACTTCAGTCCCAGGTGTCCTTAGGACAAAGGGAATTACCTGCTCAGGGTGAGCTCTGCTGCGTGCTCCAGAACATTCCCCGTCCCTCCTGCCCGTGCAGCTGGGAGGGGTTTGCATCTTCATCCCGTAATCGGATCCTGTGGGGAGGGGACAGGTGATCCGGGATTGTTCTTGCACCACTGAGGAGCAGGAGCAGGCCCTGGCACAGCCTCTGTCCATCCCCAAACCTCCCCCGTCCTGCCCCGGATACCAACTCCCCCCCAGCTGCCTGAGAAGCTGCATTTTGTCCTTTTCTGGCCGATTTAAAGCCCAAAATGCACCTTGGGGCTCGTGGAGAGTTTGAGGTGGCTGAGTGCACGCTGTCCCCTCGCTGCTGTTTCATCCCTGTGCCTTTGTCACGGGAAACCTCCACGGGAAGGACGTGGAGGGCTGGGAGCTCCTTCTCTCAGCCCGCAGTGCAGGGCTGACCCCAGGGCCCACCCTGGATAATCCCCCAGATCCCAGCAGGAGGAGATGTGCCCCAGGCAGGGCTGGTGGTGGCTCTGGGTGACCTGCCAAGGGCTGGGCCGTGCCAGGGCCGTGCCAGGACCATCACTGCCCATTCCAGTAACACTGTCCCCCTTTGTCTGCACCAGCTCCTGCCCTGCTGCCTGTGCTGGGAATTTCCCCTGCCCCAGGGACCCCAGGGTGCTGCTGGGACCACAGCACAGGGAACCCTCCAGCAGCCCTTGGCTGTCACCTGGACAAACTGAGGGCTGGTCGTTGGGATTTTTTCCCCCCAAATCTCTCATTTTCTGTCTTTTTAAGTTGCAGCCTGATAAAAACAACCTGGTGTCCATCAGAGCCAGCAGCCCTCCAGGTTTGTTCCCAGAATTCCAGCCCTGGGATGGAGCTGGTGGTCCCCCTGTGCCAGGAGCAAGGATGCCCAGCCAGCTCCGTGTCACTGAGCCCACAGAGAGCTGGAGCCACCTCCAGGCACAGCATCGGCCCTGAGGGACCTGAGGGACATCTCCTTGCTGGGCTCTGCTCCAGCTGCTGCTGGGGAGCCTCCGACCCCCAGGATCCACTCCCTGGAATTCCCGTGCTCCTTCCCAGTGATGCTGTGATGTCCTGGGCGCTGCCCCGGGGGATGCTCCGGGTGCACTCGGTGCCCTGCAGGCCTGCCTCTCTCTGCTGCTCGGTTTTGGGCTCCCTCCTGCGCAGGTTAAAGAGCCGAGGGAGGGACGAGCTCTGTTCACCGCTCCGGGCTTAGCCCTGCCCTCCTGACCCTGAAAGAGCCGCCCTGCCTCAGCCGCGTTAATGAGAGCGAAGCCTTGGAGGTGCAAACCTCTCTGAAGGGCCTTTGGTGCCCTCTTGGCAAAATCGCAAGAACTAAAGCGGCTCCTCCAGGCCGGAGGAGGAAGGTGTGGGAGCGGAGCTGGCACTCAGAGTGCCTGGTCCTGCTCGGGGACAGCTTCATTTGTCACCTTGCACACTGCAGCTGCACAGACACAGCAGGTGCTGGGCACAGCTGGCACGGGGGATGTGGCCTCGGAGGCAGGGCTGCATCCCTGGGGTGTACAGCTCCATCAATGGGATGCACAGCTCCATCCCTGGGTT
>NW_005054467.1:0-22571 GCF_000277835.1 Geospiza fortis
TCATGGTGGCTCTCACTTTATAAGTTCAGGTCCATTAGCATATCGGCGTTAATTGTCCAATTATAGCTTAAGCTTATGAATTCCCATCCTCCTTGTTTTTCTCTCTTCAGTCCACATTGTTTGTGCTCTTGGGCCTGAAATTTGGATCGGTTGTCCTTGGTCCCCAGCTAGAGAAGGAATTGTTTTGTCTCCCTGCTCTGTGAAGAGAGCTTACTATCCCCTAATATGAAGCTGAGAACTATACACTAGAGCAGTACAGAGTCTGAAAAATATAAAACCTAAAACCTGAGGCATCAGGTCAAATATTAAATACTATCTGCATTTTAAAAAATCCAAATAAATGAAATCCTGAAGCCAGATGGGTAGTGCATTTTCCTCTCCCACACTTGCAGCTGTTTCTGCAGTGCCTGATGTGCATGAGTGTCTGGTAGAGGTTCTGCTGACACTGCAAAATGTAGGGATTTGTCAACTTTCTTTTCCCTCAAACACATGACAAAATTAAGTGGGTAATAAGACAAACAAATTAACAAACAAGAGGAAAAGATAGTTTATTTTTAATAATTTCTCATCCTAGCCAAACAAAAATTTGCTTGGCTTAGTTTGATTCTCTTCTGTAGTACATTGTTTTGTTCTTTAAGATATTGTGCAAGAATGAGAGCAAGAAAACCAAAGCAAAGTAAGAAATCCCACAGACCTTCTGCCTGATAAATTCTGATGTCACCAGCTGCTTTTCAGCCATGAGCTATGTACCTGCAGAGCACAGCTAAACCTCAGATAGGGCCCATTGGCCTACAGTGTCTCCAACACTGAAAGAAATAAGGGGTGGTTTCTTTCCAGACTTTGAACATCTCACTGCCCAGGAGTAGAATGCACCCAAGCCTGCATCCAGATCAGAAAAATTCTAGAAATATATATAAAAGCTAATTTTCTGCAATTAATTTTGGGTCTGAAAACTTGAACAAGCCAGAGGAAAGAATGAAGTACTGGGATCCATCTCTTTAGATGATGTGTCTTCCTACATGCTATGATTTCGGTGAGCTTAGCTACATTTCCTGACAACCAAGTGACTAATAGGTAATTTGTTTAATTGGATGACTCTGCTCAGAATATTTTTCTTTGACAGAGTTAATATGCACATAGTTTTGCATGGCAGATACTACAACTGAGTCTTTGATCCTGTTGGTTTTTTTTAATCCTTAGTAAAATATCTGTTGACTTCTGAGCACAGGACCTGTACATAGTACAGTAGATCCTACCTGAAATTCCTCTCATTCTCTTTCACTTCAACAGCTTTTCCTCCTGGCTTTTTGCCAAAGTGCCTTTTTTCCCCTGCCCCCATTAAGCTAACTGTGTAAAGCAATGCAGTACATGCCCCTAAACTGTGATCTCTTCTGAGATAGATATGAAGGTCTTCCTCAGTGAAATTGTGCTGTAATTTGCAATCCCCCTCCATTACACCACTCAGAAATTGTACTTTTTGCTACTTCAAAGTTCTTTCCCCGTGCTTCTTTGAGCTTACCTCCCCCTCACCTACAATTCTTCCTTAAAAACACAGAACTGCTTCAAGTGGAAACTATATATCTTTAATTAACTGCTGCGTTCATTTATCTTCTGAGTAGCTTCGTCATTCCTCTCCGGCTGCACTACTGCAATTTAAAGATTAGTAATTGTAAAACATCCATCACACACAAAGTTAACTGTCCCTAACTGTTAACAAGAACACAGTGGTCACAGCCTGTCATTTTTTCTCAGTTAAGAACCAAAGCCATTATGTCAAGATAAGCAAACAGAAAGTTTGGGAGGCAGGTTTCTCTTCCTTATGGTTTCAGTGGTCTGGGTAGCAATTTGCTGTTTAGAGTCTGATTTTCACACTGGGATGGACAGGACAGGTCCTCTCCACCCAGGACCTGCTCTACTACCTCCTGTCCTGCCTCCCTTGGGGGGGCCCCACTTTTCCTGGAAGATCTGGCTCACACTGTGCCCTGACAATACCTAAGGTGACATTTTTGCTTGCTTTTTCCTCAGTTTCAAGTGTAACAGTCTAAAATCATTCATCCAGTTAAATAAATTGTCCATTGGGCATTTTCAGAACAAGGATACAAAAGCAGAGTCAGCAAAGACATGTCACAGGGCAAAGTATGTCACTGGAAGAATCTAATTGTTTCCCAGCATCTCATCCTCCCTTTTTTCTCTCTTCTGTCTTTTCTTTGGCTCTTGCAATTCAAAATAATCTTTGTTCTAGATAAATCATAGTGGAAACTACTAGAGAAGCAACATTAATGTTGCAAGTGATGAAAGAAAGCAGTAATACAATTTCCATTTCTTCGCATGCCAGTCAATGCTTGTCAGGTCTACAATGGCACCTCAGTGAATAGCAGCTGTGTGCACTGTACCCACCTGAGCCCACCACCCCATCTGCTGATCAGCTGGTGATGGGCAACTGAGACACCACTGAAATCACTCAGCCAGCCAAAGCTGGATTCTGATCAGACAGAAAAGCGTAAAGCGCCATTCAAGATCCATGGCTGAGTGTGTCATTACAGCAACATACGATGAATAAGGAGCCTTCCTGCGAAACCATTTCATTGTTTAATTCATTAAATGGGATTTCTTGTATTTAACCATTATCCAGAGCATGTTGGTGGAAGTTTTACAGTATTGCAAGTAATGCACAACTAGGCACTAGGCACAACTCAGGATAGCACCAACTCAATGCTGTCACCCAGGTAGGTGTCACTATAAGACACGAAAGAACACAAGCACACTACCTTCTCAAGGTGAAGGAAGAAAGAGGAAGTTTATTCTCTGACTCCAACATTTATAGTTTTCCAAAAGTGACAGTGGATTGGAGGGTGACAGTGACACCTCTTCAACGACACTGGTTAAACCATCAGTCCATCAACTTCCTCCTCCTCCACAAAAGAGGACAAAACAATCAGTTGTTTACAGAAAGTGTCTGAGAAAGTTCACCACAAGAATGTCAATATCAGAAGGCCTAGAAAATCTTAAAAAACCAGGGTGACAGGTAGGGAAGTTTCTCATTCAGCTTTCCGATTCCAAGGATGCAGGTGCAAGCTTACCTTGGCACACATCCTTGCACTCATAACATGCCAGTGAGCTCCCTGGCTGTGCAAGTGAAGCACAGCCGCAAAAGCAGCTTTCCACTTCCTAATTATTTTAACTTAGTTATCAAGAAACTAGATTATGGTGTTCTTTACCATGAATCTCCCTGTACAGACACAGCCAGTATTTGTTAGCTCTCATCGCCTACTCACCCTAAGGAGGTTGCAAAGGCTGGACCTTTACATGTTTGCCAGGCACCAAAGGCATGTTTGTTCTGCAATGTTGCAGAAGTGAGTCAGGGTAAGCCCTGCTAGAGCAGAGCTAGAGAAGAAAGTGTTTAAGTACTGCCATTGCTGCTTTTACTTCAAACTCTAAAAGGTTATGCTTCCCTTTGGTCTGGCATTACAATGAATTATCCTAATCAGCATACTATTCATTTTATTTAAAGCAGTAATATTTTAACAGAGGCAGTTATTTTAATTAGTGAGGGAGAGCTATCTTAAAGCACATAATGTAAAAAGAAATGGCATTATAAATGTAAAGAGCAGTCAGTAAAGAGCAACAGAATAGGAGATATAGATAAAAAAACCAGCCCATGCACAGAAAGAACAAATAATGCAAACTGAGCCAAGTAAGGTTCAAACTTTGTCCTCATTTTTATAACTATAATAGGGTAGCTCAGTGTGTGGAAGGGGCCTTTTATGGTTTCTGCTCTAGATCTTACAAAATTAGAACACATTTTTCTGCTACTGTTTTTTATAGTTGCAGTACAGAATAAAGTATCACAATAAATGTTCAGGTTAAACCTCCTGTATTGGTTTGGAGAATGCATATATATAATTATTACATAGTTGGTTGTACCACAGTTATGACAATAATAGCTTAGTAACAGACATTTCTTTTTTGCTTCCAGCCAGGTACACATCTGCTGCACTCTTTAATGTTTGCTCTTCTACTTACTGACTTTGCTCTTGTGTGGCAAAAAGATACTACAGAGCATAAAGCCAAAAAAAGCTTTTTCTTCTCAGGAGAACAGTTGAACATTCAGAGGATAAACAAAAGCACTGCCAAAGACATATTTTGGTGTGGCAGAGGGTTGTGTTTTCTGTTAAGGCAACTTTGGGACTCCAGTCAAGGAAAGTAAAGTGACAAAAGGTGTAGCGCTGCTAAGTCAGGAAGGATCACTCTTCTTAAAGAGCTATTACTGAATCACAGCAGTTCCAGGAGACAATGCACCATTTTTATACGTGGCGTGTTTCCATGGCTTCTGTCTCACTGGAGTCATTAAGCTCCTGCAGCACATTTCACAGGAGGCTGGCCAAAGTCTCCACTGTCTTGATATAAAGGCATCCCTGGAAGGCAGCCAGGGATCCCAGAGCAGGGTGTCAGTGTTGTGGGTGTTTGCTCCATGCTGCCTGATCAGGAGGAGGAAGAGGGACCTTTACAGGGAGCGTGAAGCATCGTCAGAGACTTTGGTCCTTGTGGGGGAATTTAACTGCCCAATGTCTGCTGGGGAAGCCACACAATTAAACACAAACAGCCCAGGTGTTTCCTGGAAAACACTGATGACAACTTCCTGACACAGGCAGCGGAGGATCCCACAAGGAATGGTGAGTTGTTTGACCCTGTTCTAACACAAAGGTAAGGCCTTGGAATTGTGGAGGTTGGGGGCAGTCTTAGCTGCAGTGTCCATGAGCTTGTGGAGCTCAGTATCAGGCAAGGAGAAAATGACAGCAAGTAAGATTTCAGGATGGATTTCAGGAGAGCTAAATGGGAATTTTCTTGGAAGGATCCCGAGGGAACATGCCCTTCATGGGAGACAGGTCCAAGAAAGCTGGGTGATATTGAAGTGTCAGTTCCTTCAGGGTAAGAACGATGCACCTTGATGAACAAAATGTCAGGGAAAGGGGGCAAGAGTCCTGCTTAGATTATCAAGAAAAATTCTGCCAGTACTCAAGCATAAGCAGGAAATGCAACAGAGATGGAAACTATGGGACAAGTAACACAATTTGTGACACCAAGCATTAAAGAGTCCCAGTGATAAATCATAAGACTCCAGATTGCTTCAAGCTCTGGAACATCCTGAGCTTTTCTAAAACAACCCCAAAAAGAACCCAAACAAACAACAATAAAATCTTCCCCCCACCACCCCCCAAAAAACCCACAAAACCCAAATCACATAACCAGCACCAAATCAAACATTCAATAACAAAACACAAAAACGAACAAACACCCCAAAAACCAAACCCAGAAACTCTGGGAACTCTCAGTTCCGTAGTCCTATCCATCTGATTCACCTGCAGGCTTCAGAACTGTCTCTAATCCCTTTGTCCAGTCACAAACTCAGGAATATTACATCTATTTCCCTTCTGAGAAAAAGGCTAAATTAGCCAGTGTTAGCTACCACATGGATTTCTGTTCATGAACTGACAGTGCTTGGGGGATAGCAGGCTGTACACAACAGCTGCTACCTGACTTTCCCCATCTGTCTTAATGATTCCCTACCCTCAACCTGTCAGGACCCAACTGCATAGCATCTGCTCTGGGCTCCCAAAAAGGATCAAGCTGAACCTTCTTCCAAGTAGCCTTTCTTCTTAAAGGACATCACCTGTTGTTTCTCCCATTTCCTTCAAGGCACCCATAGTTTCATATTTAATACAAAATGAAGCTGGTTTTTATCACGTGAGGCTTTCACACAGTGATGGGCAGACATGCATGCAATTCCTAGGTGATGTCACCCCATGGGCTGCAGGCCCACCCCTGCCTCCCACCTTCTCTGTGATTGTGCTGTTCCCTGTGAGCTCTCCTCCCAAATGGAAAACCATGATTCTCCTCCACCTGGGAAAACCACAGTCCTCCTCCTCTCCAGGCTCATGAGGCTCACTCTCAAGTTGTTCATTTTCATAAAGTTCTGACGTTGCTGCTGCAGTGAGTTGTTTCTCAAGGACTATGAAGATCAAAGCCAGACTCTTTCTCTAGATAGATTTTCCCTCCACATAGCACAGACCTAACACACAGAACACTATAACATAGTTACTTATCTTTTTTCTGAGCAGCTTTGCTTTTTTCTGAGCTGTGTGAGCAAACCCTCTAATAAAATCAGCAGCAGCTGATCTGGAGTCCCAGGTGAACAATCACACATATCTCTCTTAATAAAAAAATTCTACAGGAAGAAGAGATTTTTTGATTTTTAAGATTATATGATTTACACACATGAATTCTAGCCCTCTTGTCTCGTCATCACACTGTTTCAAGGAAAAAAAAATCAATATTGTACAACACTTTCAGGATTTTATAGGTTTGTTGGGGAAGCAGTGCCTGCAGCCTCCTTAGTTACTGTGAAAGAGTATTTTCACTTTACAGAGTAAATCTTGTTATTCTTACGTCTTTTACAATTTATTTATAAACAAAACTGGCTGAGTGTGAACAAATCTGTGAGACTGGCTTGTGCCACTCTCAAAAGTGGCTGCTGTTAAGGCAGTTGCAAATAAAATTTTTCTGTGGTACTAAATTAACTTCTAGGACAACATAAATCTATTGGCAGATGCAAAAGACCATATGGATCTAAGAATAGACTTCATTTCTACTGTCCAGAATATGTAGGACATAATTTTTGAAGATTTAAGCCTCCATGAATATACACAAAAGGAAAAAAAACAAGTATGCCAAATTTGAACATGAAATTCCATCTGGTTTTTAATATTTATGCTAGACATTATGAAAAACTAGAAAACAGTCATGACAAAAATAATGTTTAATTTATGGTAGATAAACACTAAAAGTAATTTAATCTAGAAAACTCATTACATACAAGGTATTTATGTCATTGTTATTATTAACATAATTTTGAATATTCATCTAGGGATTATTTCCTTTTGGCTGAAGTATGTATTCCTTGAGATGATTTCACACCTTTTCAACCTTACCTGAACACGAAGACCATTTTCTCCTTTCCTTCCAGCAGCCGAATTTGCACCACTAGATGGCTACCTAAAGCAATCCTCTGTAAAAATGACGTTGTGCACCGTGTCTACTTGAAAATGCCTTCACAATACTTCTGTTAAATCCATGCTGTGAATCTGAACCCATCATGGTTTTTTAAGCAATCACATCAACACCTGGCAACTATTACATATATTTTGACTTAGAGAAAGGGGTCAAAACCAACGCTATTTCTGAAGTCCACAACACAGCAGTTGAATTTTTTCAAAAAGCAAATACCCTCAGCACTGTCTGAATGCAAAGAAATTATTTTAAAAAGGAAAACTAAAAAAAAAATGCTAGTGTGGCAAAACATCTATTTTTTTAAAGCTGTAATAATATCCATAATTAAAATATCCAGGGAGATATGTCACAAAATGAATGTGATTTGAAATCTCTAGTGAACATTTGCAGTTTCCTAGCAATTAACTTAGTATTTATTGTTTTATGTGATTCAGAACTAATGCAAATCTCCCAATAATGCAAAAAATCTGACAGTTTGCCAGTGTGCAGTTTTTCACCAATTTAGACTTACTGTAATTTCCATAAAAGATTGTAAATAATTATATCCATTGGAAACTCTAATATATGATCCATTTCAATAGTGAAATGGACCTAAGGTGTCATACACTGTTTCAGTATTTACATTTGTCTTTATCTCAATAGGAGATTTTGGTTACTATGTGATTATTGTCGTTCAAATGAGTGGTTCGTGGAGGGAAGCAGGCAATTGAATGTTTAATAGGAAATGAATTCAGATTGTTCTCAAAATTGTACATCTGAGAGCAGCTTCAGGTGTTCTTGCTTCAGACCTACAAATATAACTATAACTGAAGCAGTGAAGCTCCAAGAACAATTCTTAGAACTGGTCATTCAGTAATTAGGAGAGGGTGAATACACTCATAATATTAACTGAGAACATGCTACGTTCATTATGCCTGTGATTGTAGACTTTGTGACCACTGAAGCATATATTTACAAATAACCAGACCACAAAATAATATGGAGAAATTATCAACTGTATGCAAACATTGGGAAATAGAACGTAAGCGACCAATATGGATCCTGCAATGGCTATGAATATTTTCAGTATGATGTTAGACAGTAGGAGCTGTATTCAGTAAGGGAATAAAATCAGAAGTCTTGCCGTCTTAACAGGGAGTTTTATGCAGTAAGAACTAAACTACAGAATTTAAAACTAGGAAAGGCTCACAAAAACATGCTACTGTACGGCATGCACACAACAAGCATAATGACAAATAAAGCAAAATCATTTGGAACAAACCCCCCATATATATTGACAACTCATTCTCCTGAATAGTGACAGTAGGGAAGAGAATAGAAAAGAAAGCCCTTGTTGATTAAAACTAGTTATTTCTTACAAGAAATTTACTCAGCAAAATGAGTACATTTTATAATAGGTCTAAGTAAACATTTTGTAAATGAGAAAGTATAGAGAGTCAAGCTGATAACAGATCAGAGAGCAGAACTCAGAAATCTCCAGGCCTCTGTCTACAGCAGTATCATCACATTTTTTATCTGAGTGCTACTCTAATTTTATTATGCAATATCCATTGATCATGAACAATTATATATTTTCACAAGATAAGAAATTACATCAGGCATAAGATATTTTAGAGTCAAATTTCCAGTGAAAAGTGTACATATATTTAGCTTAATTTAAATAGATGGATAGGTTTTTAAAAGAGCTTTAAAACTCATTTGCTTTGTTACATTTCTGCAATATTCCTTGAGGCATATGAAAACCAGGAGGAAAGACAAAGTCACCAAGGCTTGCCCAGTATTTTCCCACCAGACTGATTCGGAACTTAACAAGTTATCAGTTATTCCTCTTTATGCCTATCTTATTCAAAGCAATATGATTTTATGAAATATTAGAGATGAGTACCCGAGAATACATAAGGAACATATTTTAGGGGAGTCAGGCAAACAGCCATTCCCCTCAAAAGTCAGCAAAATAATGCAAATCCAGGACTCCCAACATTTTGGAATGAAATGTGAGACAGCAGAGCTGCATTTGCTAGTAAAAAGATGGAAAATAGGATATTTTACACAGTATGCAACAAGATCTTGTGTCGATAGGCACAGAGCCTGGGGACACAGGCCAAGGGCTGTGTCAGGAAGACAGGCATGATTTGAGCTAAATTACAGCTGCAAGAGCTGGGTCAGGCTCTCTGTGTGAATTTCACTCTGTGTGAGTTTCAGGACTAAAGTACAAATGCAAGAGGAAAAACAGGACAGGTGAAGCTCCTCCTGTCATGCCCTGAAGAGGCACGTGATGAAAAGGAATGACAAATCTCTCCCCTTTCTACACACCCACTAGTACAAGTGGGATGCTCATTAACACACCAGGTATAAAATTTGATAATGAACAGCCCCACCCTGAACATTTGTCCCTGGTCAGAGTGCCTCTACCTGTTCTGCCAAAAGTCCTTCCCCTGGTAAAGCAGATTAAAGCTTTAGAAGAAAGAAAACCCACAAATAAAAAGTTTTCAAGCCAGTTTTAGGTGGAGGTGACTGTGAGATCTAGGAGCTTTGGATATGTATTAAATTCCTGCCTGTAGTGTCTGATGTACAGAATGGAAACAACGGCTCCATGAAATCATGAGGCATTAGTAATTGCAGGGTAACAGATTTCAAGAGCGCGTTAAAGAGCTATCTAAAAAGAAACCATATCAGAATAGTCAAGTATAAAATATGTTAGAATTGACAAAGATTGGGCATTTGTGGAGAAAGAAAATTGGTTAAAGAAATTTTGCCATTTTCTATAGGCAACCATAAAAAAACCTGCATATTTCTTTTTTTCTTATCTTTTCCTTCCTTTGCTACAAAGCCATAAGGACTCTGAAGTTACAGAGTCTGTCACTGTAGGAATGTATCTCTTTCTCTTTCTCTCTCTACCTCTCTCCATATGCATGTGTGCGTGCAATCACAAGTATCAAACTAAATACTTAACCATGCAATGATGAAATATGTGCAGTTACTTCCATAAGCACCACTGCCCACATATTTAAAAATCAAGTTTGCTTGGTACATGTTTGGGAAGTTAAACCATCCAGAAAACAGGGTGATTTCCAAACTGGAGTTGTTACAGTGAAATTACCTGTCTGCTGCTGAATGTACAAATCCAGTTTATTAATGTACAAATTTCAGTTTATTGTGAGCACCAGCTGGCCAATTTGCCATAGTATCAATACTTTAGCAATTTTTTTTTCTAGAAATTTCAGTGGTAATTCAAAGAAGGGAATATTTTTCATGACAAAAAATGGAAATACAGGCTTATAAAGCATAGACTCCAATATCTCTCCTCTAAGGTCTTTGGTTTAGGACTTGGCATGTCTGCATTCTTCAGTTTTTGAAGTCCAGTTTTACTGAGGAGGAAAAACGTTCCCTCCTTATCTAAAAACCTTAATTCCTAAGCTTCCCACCAACTCCAGTGTTGAAATTCCACCATCACAGAGGTGTGTTGAACTCACATACTGTAAGTTGCTAGTTTTCCCCCACGCTGAATTTGGTGCATGACCTCTTTATTCTCACATCATCACCTGCAAAATGGGAAGATACGTAAATTTTTTTTCTGCTCTTGAACTAAGGCATTCTTACTATGGTGAAAGGGGAATGCAAAATTTAACATTTTCTTTTGCTACCAAGACTTTTAAAATATGTCAGTAAGGGAATTTTCCTTGAGGAGTGAAAGAAGGGATCTTACATTCATACAGACTTTTCTAAAATACAGATCATGATTTCCACTTGGCGAAGGTAAAATAAGCTGCATGAACTTGTGCATGACAGTCAGATGGGAGTGGATATTTATGGTACTGACTTTGATTGCTTACACTGTTAAATTGTGTGTCTGTCCTCTGTAAGATAATATTTTAAAATAAATAACTGCAAAGTAAACTTATCTTCGTCCTTCAGAATGTGCTTTAAAATCTTCTTTTGTTGCAGCGCCTGCAAGAAGCTTGACAACAGTTTTTAGGATGCTGGTGATCTGAGACTACCAACTGTCAGGCTGACTGGCGTTGTCAGAGTGTTCCTCATTCCATCAGTCTGTCTTTTTCCATCTGTTGCATCTCACTTCCTGTAGCACTCCTAAGAGTAGGGACAGATTCTATATTTTCAGATATACAGCACTGAGGACAATCCTAGCTACTGAAGAAAAACAGGAAAAGGAAAAGTTATTGTCAGCTAAAATCCAAGAAATCTTTGTGGAACAAAAAAAAAAATGCAACAAGTCAGCAGAGAGACAGGGACATTCTCATTCTTTGAATAGCAGAGAAAAATAACCACCTGGCTGAAAATTTTGTGGAACATTTAATTCACTTACATAAAGAGAAACCCCTTTTTGTGACATCTATTTGAAAGGATTTGAGACCAGCATGACCCCTGGTAATATCCTCATTCTCCATCAACAGAGAAGGATGACCAAGCCCCTGACTGGGACAAGTGACAATTGACCTGCTAAGAAGGAATCACTGACAAGCAAAGTGCTGCACTGTAACTGCCTTGTTTGGAATCTCTAGTACAGGAGTGGGAGGATAAAGCTGAAATTGCAGTGCAGAAGCATTGCTTGTCTTTGCAGGGCAGAGACTAATCTCATGTGTTGGATCCATCCTATGAACCCATCCTATTAGGTCTTCTCACTGAGGAGAAATTGATAAGCAACATGTGACTTTGATAATATTGGTTCTGCAAATAGCTTTGCAACTGTCCTCTGTGAAAATATTTTGCCTCCTCTGATTCAAATTCACACTGCAGGCAGCTCAGTTCGGGTGCTGGCACTGTAGAGGCCAGACTGTCAGTCCTTCCAAAGACGCAAGGGCATCATGTGCAGAAACATGACATTTTTCCTACTGACCTTTCTGCAAAGCAAAAAGCATCACAGCACTACACCTTGACTTTCAAATCCATTGCAACCTGAGCAGTTACATATTAAATCCAACATATAAAGCTGGAAATAAGGAACACATTTGCATAGCACATGATACTCCGTTAATGTGAACACTATTTAGAAATTAAGTCAATGACAATTTATTAAAGCTTTTGTTAAGAGTTAAATTCTACCTTCAAAGGTTTGATTTTTAAATTCTGCTTACCTGAAACCATTTTTTCATGGTCATATGGTATTGACTCTGACTTTTACTTCAGTGCTATTAGCAATGTAAGGAACCTTTTTTGGTTAGTGCTCCTTTAGATATTATTTCACTTTTTTTTCATCAAAGAACAGGCCTCCTTTTTATTGCTTGATATAAGAGGATGAATTGTTTGTTGCTAGACAACTAATGTAAAATAATTACTTTTTGATTGGCTAACTGGATTTTTTGTCGCTGAATAATTATGGCAGAAGAAGAGGGGGTTTTTAACAGCAAAACAAGATGTATATGTTTGTGCTTTCATTTAGATGTGAGAAATGAGGAATATAAAGTGTCTTGCAGACATTTGAGATGGCAGTGAGGCTAGTGCTTGAGGCAGTGTAAATTCTAATTACTAGTCAATGGGGTCTGACCCTCTGCCTCTCAAGCTGTAGGCAGACCTGGCTACTTTGACAATAATTCACAAGCAAGACTCCCATCCTACCTTGCCATAATATATAATATTTTGAGATTCCTCAACACTCAGAAAGATTATTCTATACTTCTCAAGATAAATGAAATTGTGTCATGGTTTAACCCCAGCAGCAAAGCCCCACACTTCCCCTCATTGCCCCGCCAGCAGGATCAGGGAGAAATCAGAAGCCCAAGAGCCACAAAGCTCGTGGGTTGAGATGCAGGCAGTTTATTAGGAAAAGCAAAAGCCATGCACCCAAGCAAAGCAAACCAAGGAATGAATTCCCTGATTCCCGTTGTTGAGCAGATGTTCAGCCATTTCCAGCAGAGCACAGCCCATCACACTAAGGGTGACTTGGGAGGACAAACACCATCAGTCCAAACATCCCCTCCTTCCTCCTCCTTCCCCCACTTTATACACTGAGCCTGATGCCACAAGGTCTGGAATATCCCTTTGGTCAGTTTGGGTCACCTGTCCTGGCTGTGTCCCCTGCCAGCCACCCAGGTACCACCAGTGTTGTGGTGTGAAAAGCAGGAAAGGCCTTGGCTCTGTGCAATCCCTCTTCAACAACAACAAAGACATCTTTGTAATTTGAACTCTGTGTTCAGAACAAATCCAAAACACAGCCCTGTACCTACCACTCTAAGTAAAATTGAATCCTCCCCAGCTAAAACTAGTACAAATTGTTAACTCTCAACTAATTTCCCTGATAAATAATTTTTTATAATTATGGGTTTTAACTCTTGAATTTTCAAGAAGACATAACCTGACTAAAGCACGAAATAAAGATGCTATTTTATGATAAAATCTAGCAAAATTTGCAAAGAAAGTGAATAAATGTCTACCTTATTATTACTATGACAGAACACTTGCTTTGCTTTTGTGACAAAAGACAGTTTGATTTTCACAGTTTTGGGAACAATTTTTTTAATAGTGTCTGTTGTGAAAAATTGTGATCTCATATTAATTTTATTTAAGTCATAAGACAAGCAAAGAAGGTAGAAGGCCAAATTAGCTGAACAGGGAGCTCGTTGTGGAATCTGAGGAAAAAGAAATTTTAGGATCTCAGAAAGTGAGGTCCGGCTTCGTGGGAAGATGATGGAGCTGTTGTTCATATAGGCATTTTCAACTTGAATAAAATGATGGCAGTTACCAAAACAGTGGAGTCAGGAGAAGTAATTTCTGAAGTTAAGAAGTAACAGCTCAACTCATTCATAGTTCAAAATGAAAAGTTTTTATGGGTGGGATCCAGCTATAATAACTCAGTGATGAGAAAACTGAGGAACTATATTTATGAGGGAATCTGGAGAAAACCAGGAAACATCCAAAATAACCATTCATAAACACTGATTCACAGAAAGTATACACAATTCTTTTACAGACATAACATTGGAAGAAATACAAAACAAATGCTCTAAGAAAAATTATTAAAGTGTAAGGAAAAAAAAAAAAGAAACAGCCAGCTGGAAATTCAAGAGCTGTTTTATATATACTTCAGTACAAAATTTCTTCCCAATTGCTTGATAAAAAATTATGAGATAGCTACCAAGACACTAATTATGTGTGAGCAGAGTATTTTGCCTCCCAAAGACTCAAAACCAAGCCAGATTCTCTCTTGCAACTCACCTCATTTACAGCATCCAAATGGCAGAAATTGGTCACAAAGTCAACTTCTGGAAATACCCTGAAATAGAAGGAATATCTGCAATGGTATTGAGGCATTCTGTGGGGTTCTTGCCACCTCAGTTCATAGGCTGTAACTTGGGAAGGAAGGAATGTGTGATATCTTGGTGCAAGAGACAGACGTGTACCATCAGCTCCAAAAATTACCTTCTCTTACTGCTGCAGGTGACTGAGCTGTGGATATTCTCAGTTCAGATGAAGAGAGAACTGAGACAATTTCTCCCAAGCTGAGCCTGGCAATCTCAGAGAAATGAATTCAAACAATTATTATCTCTCTTTCTGTAACCATTGTTTATAGTTATAGTTCTTCACAACCTATTATTCATAGCTACCAAAAGTTTTCTACTTTGAGAACAATACAGTCTCACTTGCTAAGTGGGACAAAAGCTCACTGCTTCTTGCTAATAAAGATTCTTCTTGAACCTTCTAATCCACCTGAAGACTGGAGTCTTTCTTTCCATCCCTAACTCAACAAAGTCAACTGAACATATTTTTCTAGTTTCCCAACAACAGGAAAGTTTTTACCACACCCTTTTAGTTTAAAAATATATGACTCTTTCAGGTGAATGTTTTTGGCTGGAGTTACAAATAGAAATCAGAGAAAAAAAAAAGAAGGAAAAATGTCTTAGTAACAATGTTTTATTATAGGAATGAAATAAATTAAATCTCTGTCTATATGTGGAAGGAGCACATAATAATTCAAGGAGGGACATTACAAAGTAATGCTATAACACTTTGGCTTCCCTAGAGCTACAGGAAGGGCATTACCACAATGTTTTCCTCCTGGACAAAGCATGAAGTTCAATTCAAATATTTTTGCACACTAAGTCACACTCTAAAAATCTTTCTTCTTCAGCCAGCTGGGTGTGTTTGAGGGCTGCTGAATAGTTTGGAATCAGAAAAAGTTTACAGGGCCAGAAACAGAGGTGGAAGACAATATTCAGATGGAAGATATCTATACTTACACATCTGCCCACTCAAAGGATGTTTCTAAAACCAGTAGTGAAGATCTGTTTTCAAACTACTATGAACCTTGGAGGTGTTTAGGAGAATTGACCCACTTATAGTACAAGAGCCTGATTAAGAGGCAACATATTAATTATCAAAATTCATTAGCTGAGTTGGAAACCTAAGAAATCAAAACAGTATCACAAAGATTTATAAGCAAAATTAAGACAGGCTGACAACACTTGCTTTTTGTAGAAATTTTAAAGATTTTATTATTTCAAATACAATGACCACACAGAATGCATTAACAGTATCAGGACAGTTAGGACGCTTCAATTTACCTGTACTTGAATATTAAATATTATCCACTATAATGGGAACAGCTTGATTTTTGGTAATAAATCTGCATGATTTCAGTGAGGCAGTTTAAGCTCGTTCGCTGAGTGAGCACTAAATTCCCTCAGGTTGTTGCTTTGGCTTCCTGTGCCAAGTTAAAGTGGTTTGACATTAGAGAACCAAACCATTAAATCACAGCCTGCTGCTTGCAGGGACAGTCCATACCACGGGCTCCTGTTGGGCAGCTGGAGGATTCACCACGCCGCTTGACTCAAAATATTGCCCCTGCACCAGTGCACTCAGGTCCTGTATCAAACCCTTTGGAGGCAGTAATTTCACTTCCCCTGTTCGAAGTGTGAGCATGTGTATGCACAAAGTAAAGCAAGAGTCCGATTTACAAATGCCAACTCTTCAGAATTCCTCAGGTACCTCTGAGGTTGCTGCAGCTTCTCAGCGTTAGAGGGCTGGTGACTATCAGAAGGAGGTAAACTGATGGAACTACTGTTTTCATGAGATCCATCCTTTGGTGTAAGAGAGAATTGTTTTTCCCTCTTAACATTTGACACCCCCAAGAAAATGTTTCAGAATTATTGAATTCCAGTTATGTTATTCATCCCATGGAAACAGGAAAGAATAAATAAATCAGCATCTACTTTCTCTTTAATTTCTTTCTAAGCCAGAATTTATATTACCCTTTTTAATTATGGTCACTATGCCCTGAATTGGCCTAGTTAGACCATGTCCATCTTGCACTGATTTTGGGGTACCTAGTGAGCAACTGAGCTAAATGCCACTTCTATTTTAGGTGCTACAAAATTCTGGAGAATCCAGGGAATTTGGATTGTTTCTTTAAATTAGGTTGTGCTGCGTTGCATAGAATGAAATACAGGAGGAGGTGATACAGAACTAAGGAGAGGGAAGTGTAACCAATCATCTGGTCATAGATGTTACTGACTTGCAGCAGTGCTAAATATATGTCTCAGTCAATTGGGTGCTAGATTTAATTACATACTCCATCCAAAAATTGCAGCTCTTTCATCTGGAGTAAAAAAGGGCTTGACTGACAAAGTCAGAAAAATATTTTAAGGAAGAACAGACAGCAAAAAACCCCCAAACAAATAAAAAATGTCTCACCCAAAACAACAAAAAAAAACCCCTAGCCCTCCTCCCCCATCCAACCAACCAACTAAAGAACCCCTCAAAACCCGCTAAGACCCCCACCAGAGCACATTGTAGAATTCTTGCTTCCCTTTAATGATTCATGGCAATATGACCAATATACTAAAAATAGAATTGATCTTCCATATTAAGGACAATTGTATTTTTCCATCTAAAGTTTTAACTTATCTCATCTAGATAATAGAATCTCAGTCTGCGCCACTCTTCAGTCACATTGGTGGTTATCCTATGCAGTGGAAATTCTTAACTTTTTCAAGCTGACAATTATTTGGAGGCCAGGAACAGCAGGAAAAGGGAGAAAAAGTATCTTTCTCTATGAAAGACACTAATATGGCACTATTTAAATGGTTAACAAGGGGTATGTGGGTTTTTGTCAGCAAGTTAGAAAAGGTTTAATGGCACACTTTTATTCTTCTTAGGTAAGTGATAGTGTTTAATTTACAAAGATAGTGATAGTGTTTAATTTACATCTCGGAGATAGCACATTAAGCCCCCAAAAATGTAGATTAACCATCATTGACATGACAGAGGGAGCCAATAAGTTCCTAGAGATTTTCAATACTTCAAAGTTCCAGAAAGAAGCCTCTTCTCAAAGAAGCAGGTAAACAAGGAAAGGATTTTTCTTTAACTAAAAATTCTTAAAAAGGCTATATAGCTATAGAGCTTACATTTCTTACACACTTTAAGCATTACTCTCATGAACACTCAGGATGCAGAAAACAGTCTAAAGCAAAGGTGGTCAATCTTAGTTTATTCTTACTGCGAATTTTCCATGTCCACTTTTCTATAGCACAACACACATCTCATCATGTGGATCGTGGTGTTCACCCTTCATTGGCTCATTCCCTTGGGCAGCTTATTGCTAGACTGGATATTTGCAGCTACCTTTTTAATGGGAAAATTAATCTTAATATCTATAAATCATCTATGTTCATCTGACCAAAAGAACAAGTAAAGCACGTGCAATGCCTCTGCTTTCAGATTGACTGATAGAGCTGGCACATAATCAAGGTTTTTTCCTTGGATGGACAGTTCAAGCAAATTGCAAGTTAATACAAAGGCACTTCAAGGCCTCATGGTCTTTTCATGCACTGGGTGTGGTGATGTCTGTATAAAACATGTTCACCAACCAAATAAATTTTGTATCAGGTTTTTGTATGGAAAAGTACCTATTGAGGAACAGAGAGGAAATAGGATTTAAAAATAAAGAAAATCCTGTATGGAAGAGAGTTACTGCTGGAACAATTCATGTTTAGCACCACTGAGAATTTCAAATCTGTCGCAAAGTTCACTGTCTCAATTCACATTTTGTGAAAAGATCAGGTCAAAAATGAGTATTCAAAACAAAACAACTCTTTCATTGTCTGGAAAATTTCTGACTATCTGGATTGAAGTTTTATGACAACTTTGAAAGCCAAGAAAAAAGCCTTTTTTTATGTTAGACATTTTTCTTTCAGCTGTCTTAAAGCAAAGAGTGTGTTAATAGCTGATCTACCAGCATTGACTGCCTGGATATACACTTTCTGTGAGAGTTTGCCATCTCTTGAGGGTAATTTATACAGAAGGCTTGCCAGAAATCCTTATGACTCTCTTCTTTGTGTTTACATCATTATGAGTTATTATTCTTACACCTTTGCTCCCTCTAGGAGCCAAGCAATACACCATAGAGATATCTAAGCACCACCTGTCTTTCTAGGTTCAGTGTTTGTTATTTACTGCAGGCTTCCAAAGTACAAAGCAACGTAGGCATAATTATAGAAAAATATCTATTAAATGTCAAACCTCTTTGACAGGTACAATAAAAAATAAGATAAAGGTGTTTAGGCTGTGAGAGAAAGAGAAGAAAGGATTTTTATTGACACAGGAAATTTTGAAAGAGTTGAAATAGTAGGGTATTGATAGTATTCATATTTGCCATGTTCCTTCTCCTTCTGTCTTTTTTTACCTTCTTCATTCCTTTGATCAGCCTCTCATATTTGTTTATCTATGTATAATTTCATTATATACTTCCAAATGTTATTGCAACTGCACATTTGTGTCAGGATTTAGGAAAGGTATTCCCAAATTTAGCACTCCCTCTAAAATCACACTGCTTGCTCACTTCCTCCCTCTGCAACTGGAAGTGCAATAGTCAAAGACAAGGTTGAGACAAGGGCAATTTACTGGAGTCAGCAGTGAGATAAGATGATAGTAACAGAAACAAAAATAATAACAAATGTATAAGATGTAGAAGCTATTCACGCAGAAAGCCACTGACAATAAACAAATACTATATGGTTTTGCACACTGTGTTTTTTCCCAACCAGAAGGAGCACACTTCTGCTTTTGAAGTAAGAGTTCCCTGGGCTTATCTTTGCTTGAGGTAGGACTAATCTGAACTGTCTTCCCTAACACATTTCTCAGATGCACCACAGGGACTTTATACTCTTCTACAGTATATGGAAATTTTCACTGGGACGGGTCAGCTCAGTTGATGTTGGCCTTTATGTTACCTGATGGTAGCCTTTGCTAAATGTAGATCCCACTGCTCTCAAGGTGGTTTTCAACAGTCCATTCAATTTCCCCAGAGGCTGGTGTATCATATTTAATCCTGTAATTTCTGGCCCAGGTGTCTATGAGGCTGTTTTTGAAATGACTCCCATTGTCAGAATCAATTCTCTTGGGGGAGTCACATCTCCAGAGGACCTGCTTTTCAAGGCACAGCATGGGTTCCAGGTGTGGTGTGAGGCACAGGGTATGTCTCCAACCATCCTGTGGTTGTTTTCCTCACTGTCAACACAACACTTTCCTGGGCAGGTCTGCAGAGTGTGATGCGATCAATCTGCCAGGACGCCCCATATTTATATTTCAAGCATTGTCCCCCATACCACAGAGGCTTTACCTACTTGGCCTACTTGATTGCAGCACATGTTTCACAGTTATGGACAACCTGGGAGATGGTGTCCATGGTTAAGCCCACCCCTTGATCACAAGCTCACTGAATGTTGTATTCCCTGAGGATCAGAGACCTTGTGGACTCAGTGAGAAATAATTCACCACTATGCTGCCAGGCCAGGTCCACCTGAGATCTGTTGATCTTGACAGCCTAATCCACCTGTCCAGTGCAGGAATATTCTTCAGTAGCCCAGGTCTAGGGTACATGTGCATCATCTATATGATGTACCTTTACAGACAGATTCTCTAGCTGGGCAGCGCTGTCTTGCCACAATCCAGGAGCCCAGGTGGCTTTCCTTCAGCACTGAAAATTGGCTTCCATCACTCCAGCCACCCCCACAGAGCATTTGCCACCATGCATGAGTCAGTGTGGAGGCAGAGTGCAGACAATTCTCTTGTTCAGCTATACCCAAAGCCAGCTTTCACCTCTGCAACCTGACTCTATCAGCCTTTTTCCTTGGTAGCTTCTGTGACTCATCATGTAGGACTCCATATAGCAGCTTTCCATTTTTTGTAGCGCTAAAATTTGGCAGAAAACGACAGCGAAGAGAGGGTGTCAGTTTCACTTTCTGGTAGCTGGTTATATGGTGGGGCTCCTTGGCACATGTCACCTTTTCCTCCTTCTCAGATGACGATAGTCCAAAATCTTTGCCTTCGGGCCAGTTTGTGGTATATTCCAAGACCCTAGGATGACTGGGATTTCATATCCAGGTTTGCTGCGTGATCAGAGTGCTCAGTTTACTGCACATTGCATCAATGACATGATGTGCAGAGGGCACTTTCTCTTTGAACAATCACCCCAGCACTAGTTGGGGTGCCAGGAGGAGCTCTGCTCCAGGGCCAATCACTTCTGAGGCAGCCTGAACCATTTCACAAGCTGCCAGGATCTCTTTTTCAGTCAGGGCACAACTAACTTCAGATCCTCTGTAAGGCTAGCTCCAGAATCCCAGGAGTCATCCTCAAGCTGCTTTTTTCCAGGGCCCAGGAAGGACAATTCTTCCTGGCTGCTGCACAGAGCACATTGTTCACATCTTGCTCAGTCCTGACTGGCCCAGGCAGTACAGCATGAACAACCTCCTCTTTAATTTGTTCAAAAGCTTCTTGTTGTTCAAGACCCCACTTAAAATCATTCTTCTTTTGGGTCACTTGATGGGGTTTACAGTCTGCCTGTGATCTGGAATATGCATCCTCCAAGCCTAAGGATTCCATTAAATCATCATGAATTTGAAAGATTTGGTAAATTGGCATTGCTTATATGTCTTCCATAGGTAAGGTAACTATCTTTTAGAAATAGCTGTGATTTTGTTTTGAAAATTTTGTCAATATAAAGTATTGAAGTCCCACATTTTTCCATGTATTTTCAAATCAGGACAGCAGACAAAGAAAGGTTTTGGTGTGAAACTGTTGAGCTTACCCAGAAGATATAGTGGTATGAGGGACTAAGTCAGTTCAACCTTTGGGGCAGAGTGGATCTTTTCCTCAGAACTGAGTATTCCAAACCCAGAAGAGTTTTTATACTAATACATCATATTTTGTTTCAACAGATATTAAAATACTATTTCTTTAGACTAAAGGAAATAGTATAAGTATAAAAAAAGGATTTAAAAGTATCTTGCCCTACCACTATTTCATTGCAAGACACCTACATTTTTCAAGATTTTTTTCTCAATCCCTGCTCACTGACTGTAAATTGTAACTCAGGTTACCGCCAAACTTACGATTTCTTTAGGTCTCTAGGAAGCATCTCTCTTTTGACATTACAGAATGTTCATACTGGGTCATGCCCAAAGCATGTTTTTTCTACTTGCCTAAAGCCAATAGGCTTAGAAAAAATATACAAGAGTAAGGGAAGCATGTGGTGGTATTTACCTCATATGCAACCCAAGCTCCAGTCACGCTGGGACTGAGACTTCCAGAAATAACTTCTCTATATTCAGCAACTCTCAAATGGTTTTTTTTTGCTATGCATCTGAACTCTTGAACCCCATTGTAAACTGCCAACATTTACAGCTTCCTGCAAGAAAAGAATTCCTCAGGTTAACCATAACTGGGAAGATTTGTGTCTTTTGTTTTGTTTCTCACAAAATGCAAGCTCTACTTAGTATAATCTATGAGAATAGAATACTGGAAAAGAAAATGAAAACTTGATTGTGTCCTATTCTTCCTTACTTGCCCCTTTAAAAATTGATAGTCCTAGCATATTTTGTTGTTCCTCATAAAGACATTATTCCAAACCTTTGCCTCTTCTTGCTGATCTTTGCTGATCTTCTCCAGTTCTGTTACACAGTTTCTAAGGGCACAATATACAAGATGGAGTGAACCATAGATTTTCACTGTAATTTACATTCCTGTCTAGTTTGTTTCTTTTCTTCGGTAATTCCTGATGTTATTTTTGCTTTTTCTCCTGCTGATTAAGCACTAAGTTGAGTTTGTAATAGTTGCTTGAAAATATCAAGGTCTCACATGAGCAGTAATGGTTTGCTCAGATAATGCTACATAGGAAATTCAGAGTGGTTTTACCTGCATGTATCAGTTCCCAATTACCTATGTTAAATTTAATCTATTTTGTTGCTTTCCAAAATCCACATTTCTCATAAGTTTGTTTCCACATACAATTACAAATCGGTTTTTCTTTCTTTTGCTTTTCTAGGTTACTTTTGACTGAAGTAGACAGTGCAGAAAATTCCGGGACTGCTTACAGGCTTTAAGAGTCTTTGTTGAACTATCTGAGGATAACCTTTCATATATCCAGGTTGACTTCATTAACGAGATATCCTTTCTTCATTTCATAATTGGGCTCCATCAGAAAAAGGTTCAAACCAACCAAAACTTTTCCATAGATTCACATGACATAATTTCTTTTTTCAAAGTGATGTCAA
>NW_005054467.1:22581-56626 GCF_000277835.1 Geospiza fortis
AAATATTTGACGCCATGGACGTTACTTCTATGCTTTATCCAAAATGGATATCAGGGCATCGACAGCTTAACCGTAGGGTCTGTATTCCCTTCAATCTCTGCCGTAACTCTTTCATAAACTGCCAGCGTTTCAGCCTCCTTCCTTTCCCTGAGTATGAAAGAAATTTAGCGCAAGACTGCATGCTACAATAATCACTCACTTCTCCTTACCCCCACTCCTCTGGGTGCCTGTAAATCTATTGAGCAGTTTGCACGTTCCGCAGCGAAAATTGTTAGCATTTACCTTGACCATGTACTGCTCCAGATCAGTCATGCAGCATCAGGTTGTCCAAGCAACATCCATCTTTCTCTGCCTGTTGGCACTGCCTTGCCCTCTGGAAGCTTCTCTTCCCCTCAGGCATACTCAGGTAATCATTGGGAATGAGGAATCATCTCCCTGGCCAGGAACATCCACCTGCTCTAATGACACTGAGCTTGGCCTTGCAAACTCTTTACATAAAATAAATCAGAAGCAAATGGTTTGCTGCTCAATTACAGGTGCTGTTTGGTGTTCTTAATCATTCAAAACAGCTTGGGAAGGAATACAATAGAATATGTAAGTCATGTGAGAATGTCTAACAGTCTGAACAAAGAGAAACAAGAACAATATCCAATTTCCTCTAAACTGAGGCACTTCTCTCTTAGATTTTTTAGGTAGTCCTTCTAATCTTCAAGGACAACCTCCTATTGGCAATGCATTTTACCTTCCAGGCCTTTGGAAGCAGTCTCAGGTATCCAAATGGCACTTGATGTTTCTGTGCACAAGTCTGAATCAAAATGACACGAAGAATTAAGTGGAGATGTGTGGTTTTGAGGCCATCCAAAACAGCTGTTACTAGTTAGGACAACAAAACAGATTAGTAAATTTAAATAGTATAAATATAAATTTACTTAATAAATTTCTAGATAATACCTATTTCTGCCTTTAGTGAAGGGATTGTTTTCTGGATGACAGACTGTAGTTCAGGATGCTACTTAATTTCTTCAATCTGAAGATGAGACTGAGAAAAAATGGATGTTTCATCCACAGGGAAAAGTGAAATCCATCAGAAGATTTTAAGTACACAAATACAGAATACTGAATACCTTAGGCAGCTGCTAGTGGGAATGAGCCATGAAATATCCTGTGAGAGACATGGTGAAGGAACGTCCAAGAGATGTGCCATGAGTTATGTGGTGAAGGGATTACTGGGTTCCGTTCCACCCTTGTGCAAGACCTACAGCTTTGTAATGTCTCCTTGTGTTACTTTTGATATCCAGCACTTATATGTGCAGCTGGTTGTCCCCCCAACACTTATGACATCATTAATAGTATATTTGACTATAGTCCCACCCTCACTTCCCTCAAAAGTATGATTTAGTATTTGAAATCCTTCAAGGCGGAGGATAAGACTGCAGCCACCTTGCAGACAAGTCAATAGTCTTGCTCCTCATTCCTCCCTAAAGCAGGGACACTGCTGTGGTAAGATTTGCACCTCTGGCTGCATCAGAGAAAATCCAGGATCACTCATACATACTGCTATCTAACAAGATAAGGCAACCTAGAAAGACTCTATTATATAGTACTTCATTGAACTTCAGTATTTGTGAATCTGTGATTGTGAAAGTTCTTCTTCCAACAGACTTAAGAGTGTCAAATTGATAAATCACACTGGTGATGAGTTTGGGACTGTGGACACGACCAGGCTTGTAGTGTGACTGACTCTATTGGTGCATCTGAGATCTTACTGGGCTTGAGAGCAGATTTACAGTGCTGAACTAATCATAATCAGAGATCATGCTGCACCCAGGCCCCCCTGATCTCTGAGGGCCAGATGGAACATCAGGGGTTGCTATTCTGACAAATCCCTATACCTTTAAAGGAGTATTGCTCCAATGCAAATATGATGAGGATGCAACGTTCTCCTGATGTTAAAGATGGACATTGCAAGGCAGAATCAAAAGCAGAGATATTAATATTAACCAATCCTTGTGCTCCATTGCAAATACTAAGCCTTAGCTAAAATACTGTACTATGGCATGAGTGTCACTCTTCCACAAATGTTGTGGGCCAGCTGAAGAGAATCCAGGGGAAACAAGAGGCAGGATACTCAGTCTAAAGGACAATTGAGTGAATTTTGGTCGTTTAGCCTAGAAGGGAAGACTTCTAGGAAAAGAGTGGTAAGAATATTCAGATTCATAAGAGGTCATTGCAAAAAGAAAGGAGATTTTTTTTCCTATTTCTTCCTGTCAGTTCTGTATAAGACAAACATAATTAGTTTAAATCACTAAAAGGCAGATTCTCATCAGCCATTATGTAACATTTTTAGGAACAAGGGTGGTGAAGAACTGTAATTGATTGTCTAGGGAAGTTTAGAGAGAAATTCAGGAAGAACCTTTCAGAGGGATAGAATGGATGACATCTTAAAATCACTTCAAATGTTCAAGTTCCTCATTTATATTCCTAAAGACAATGAATTCTGCTAACATAAGATATTGTTGATCTAGTCATATAAAACTTTACACAGTGTGATTTTTACCTATATTTTGAATTTCTAAGTCAAGATTCTATGTCCAGTTCTCTCAAGGAAGAAGAGGGAATAAATAATCTTTCTTTCCAGTGCCAGCCAAAAGATCTTTTTGTTTCTTTTTAGTTGCTAGGCCTAAAATCCTTCCCATATTCACCTTCCTGAATAAAGTTTAAAACATTTCTCCATATGTGTTCCATATGATTCGCCTTATTTGGTGATCTCATAATTGTTGACTTTATAAAGAAAACTTTGACAATGAAAAAGAAAAGCACCTGTATTATATCCAAATGAAATGGTATCTCTATTCCTGCATTACTCAGGCCTGGATTTTTCAGTGTGCTTTAATCTGTACTTGGAGGGCTTTCAATAGAACAGAAATAACACTACTGGAAGAAAATAGGAGAGGACAAACATCTGTTTCTTCATTGCAGCATTTTGTGTTTTAAAGTTTTTTCATCCCAATAACTTTAATTTTAGCATTCCCTGTGAAGACTGAGAAAGTGAATACCTTCCATATACAGGTTTTGTTGGTTTGTCAGCACACAAACAGTATGATGTCTAATTTAGACCTCAGCGGGAATTGAAAGGTGTTCTACAATAGCTATACTTGCTGTTTTCCTGCTTCACGTGTTTGTTTTCCATGTCATCAGCATGAAAGAAACCTCTGACTGCCAATTCATCAGCTTTCTACCAACATGCTAAATTATTACGTCTAAACACTGCAAACACCAGAATAAATTCTCTGGAAAGAAGCTTGTTTGTGTTGAGTTGATGGACATACTTCTGTATAATTTCTGTATTATTTTCTATGTAGAATTTAAAACCAAGTTATTTTCTAAACAGTGCAGGAAGAGCTTTAGATAGGACATAATGAACTGGACACACTCCTAGAAGAAGAGAGGAAGAAATTCAGAGAGAAATTATGAAAAGCTGAGAAAAAATTTCTGCAAGAAAACCAAACTCTAAAAAATAAAGATGAGCATCTCATAAATCAAGGGCAGGCAACCATTATATTTTACCATACAGGCATCATTTCAATACCTATGTTCAATTTGATTCCAATATTTTCAGAAATGTGAGTTTCCCTGTGGAAAGGGTAAATCACACCTCTGTCGTGCTCTAGATCTCAGCCATAAAAGTCTTGTTCACTTTGTCTCAACATGTACAGGAAGACAGTTTTTAGTTCTTGTGAAAATCAAAACTTCCAATTCCACCATCCTCAAGTGCAAAATAAAAGCCTCCATATATCACCTGCCTTTTGGTCCAACAACATGGAAATTGGTAAGATTTTCCTCATCTGCTCTCAGAACCATGAACAAAGACAATTCATATATCTTCCATGTTTATTTTGGGCTTTTTAAGGTTTGTGTACCTAGGCCTCTTTTGGATTCTAAGTTAAGCTTGGCAAGAGTTCATTTAGAGGTCCACAGCATCAGTTATTGTCCAATCACAAAAAAATATTGATGCAATCATCACTTTTTTATCTACTTTTTTCAAAAGGGTCAATATAGCTACCTCAACGAGGGATCCTGCTAGAGTGCATTTCCCCTGTTTTTCTGTATTATAATTGGTGTTTCTTTCCATTAACTTTTGACTTGTGATCACACAGATCATAAAGTGTATTTAATTTCGTAATTTATAAATAGAAGTAGTTGATATTTATTACTAAACAATTAAATGTTAATAAGTTGTATAAATGTTGTAAGTCTTTTCTAAAAAGCATTTAAGAGGTAAGTCATACAAGGAGCAGAAAAGTCTGTGTTTATCACAGGGAATCTAAGAATGAAGCTGACTACAATATCTGTCAAGTACTTTAAAAATGAATTCAAGCATTAGCGGTTCTTGAAAGTCTGACATTTTAAGGTCTTTGTTATAGTGAACTAGAGATGTAAAGGTTTGTCAAATCTGTTCAGTTTCTCATTGACAGCAAGTGGCCTCATTTCCTGGAGCTGAATGCTGCTGCAAATTTTGTATCTGATCTAGTTCTTCCAGCATGGGGCCTCTGAGATAAATGAGGTGGTGTATACTTTCCTAAGCACACATATTTCAGGTGATTCAACATAATGCTACCCTGCAGAGATTCATGTCCTGCAGTTGGCAAATTATTTTCACAGGCCTGTGCAATGTAAGATGTTCTTAAAGGCCGTGAGGAAAGCCTAGGGATTACTAAACCAGGCAAGGTGCAGCGACTTTGCAGCATTCCCCGTGTTCCTGCCACCATCTGCTTCCATTTTCTGCAGCACAGCACGACTCTGCCAGAAGTCAGTCTGTGTCACACACCAGCACTAGCAGCTGTCCCAGGCTTTGTCTTGAGGCACAGAGGGAAAATCTTCTGTGGCCGGGATGAACACAAAGGACTTCATGCTGACTGATTCAATTATTATAACACCAATCCCTCTCTGAAAATCCCAGCAGGGTATGTTTGTAGTGCTATGAAACACAGTTAACACATTCACCTTGTCTTTTCCAATCCTGCAATTTTCCTTCCTCGCAGCCTCGGCCACCAGAATGACAAACATTGTCTATGGGGTGGAAGGAAGGAGAGTTTTACACCCCAGTGCCACCAAAGTGACATGGACAGTAGCATTTGATCTGGTCTTAAAGGAAAACTCACATCCTCTGATAAGAGCTCTCCTTGTTAATATCAGTCACTATCACATCAAAACAATCAACCCTTTAGAAAAGTCTCCCTGCCATCAGCAGCTCTTCTTTAATGCATAGCAGGAGTGCCACTTAACAAGGTTCTGAGTGCTTCACCTTGGTGCTGCTGCTGCACTGATACACATTATCATCTCTGCTCTCAGGGATGAAGGGGAAATATTTGTTTGCCAGGTTCAGAATCTCAATGCTGAGAAGGCTTCTTTTTCTTATGGATTTAGTTCTGATTCACTCTATAAATCACAGATTGAGCACCTGAGGTTTAAAGCACTTTTGAAAACTCAGTATTATAATGTTAGTGGTTTTAAGTTCTGACAGAGTGTGCACTTTTGCAATCTTGTTTATTAACATCAAAGCTAACTTTGAAATGTCAAATTCCCTACTAGAAATTCAAGATATTCATTGAGTTTTACAAATGCCACCAGTGATTCTCTTACTTCTGAGCAGGCTGCAATTTTCTTTGTGAGGTATCAGATTTGAAGGATCATTTAGCTTCAGTATTATTTACGAGCACTTATAAAGCCCCTAGCTAAGGACAAATTTCCATATTACTTGCTGCTGCACTACTTCCTTATTTCTCCTCATTATTTGGTAAAAAAAGCAGATAAAAATAATGTAACTGTCTCAGTTAAAAAAGGGATAAATATGTTCTGTAGAAGCTGATGTGTTCTGTTTGTTTTCTTGACTAAATATCCAGACAGATCTACAGCTCTGGATCTTTTCCCTTTGTGGTGAATATCTATGGATGTACTGTTCTTCTGTTCTTGCAAGTTGCCCCAGCAGACCTCATCATTTCAGTACATCTACTTCAGCAATGTGAAGAAACTGCAAAATCTGAAATTTCGTTTCTGTGGAGTCAAAATGCACAGTCCTTTTACCTTTCAAATATTTCTCAGAGGTCTACTTTTCCTCCTGTTTGCTCACTTCTAACATGGCTGGAACAACTACTCTGCTCCTGTTTCAACTGAAAGGAAAACGAGCTGACCCAAAATCAGCTATGCAGCCCTTGCTGGGAAAACAGGACCTTAAGTCTCCTGAAGGGACTGCTGAGCTTTAACACCTGCCACTTCAATCCCCACTATAACCTGACTTCAACCATCAGGATACTTATGGGTCAGCAGTTTTGACTAAAAAATTATGCCCCAGGTCCAAGAAAGATATCACGCAAACGTTTTTCATAAACTCTGCCTGTGAAGAGCCGAGGACCTAGCAACCTCTTCGACCGTGGGGGAAAATCCACTCAGGAAGAGCTCTCGATTTTAACAATCATCAGGAATTACGCATTTGCTGCAGTTCAGATTCATATAGGAGAGCTCTTGAAGAAGGCAGTGCGTTGGCAGACTCAGAGCCCCAAATGAGTGAGGCAGTGCTCTTGGAAATGGAGCATGTTAACGACTTGCCGTGGTAAAACAAAGTTAAATCAAAAGCTATCAAACAATAACAACATTAAGAGCACAGACACAAGTTCAGCCTTTCTGCCTACATGACTTTCTGCTCCATAGAAAGGCGCAGTGTCATCTGGTGGTGCCAGGTTGGAGATTATCTGCTGTGGAGATTATCTACCGTATCTTTTATGTGCTCTCTGGCATTTCTCTTTCACTCACTGTAAGTCACAGTGACTCAAACCCATTTGCTTTTACTATCCTTCCTTCTCCTGCTTTAGCGCCATTCAGCACTGTATCTCTGTTAACTCTTAGCCTCTACCACAAACACAAACTTGAATTTGTTCTACCACACTTCATCATGCTCGTACTTTCTCCCAATAAATTTCCTACAGGTTTCAAAATCTCTGTTGAAAGGCTGCGTTTTGGGAAACAGATCATTCAGTATTTTATCTGGTTAGCCTGTGGTCACTTATACAAAATTTTAGCAGGCTTGTATCAACCTCCAACTTCATTTTAAGCCAGGTTCTGTTCTACTGTCAGTGTTTTAAGTCTTTAAATCTTCTTTTCTCTGTAGCAAAGCCATTTTTCTGCAGCTACTGCTAAGGAAAATAAAGGTTTTGCTTAAATCAGAGTAAGGAGTGCAGTCCCCAAAAGTTTTCCCTTTATACAATAAAAATTGTCTTATATGATACAGCTTTTTGAAAGCCCTTCATGGATTACAGCACTTGTAGAGCTTTTCACAAAAAAGCCTATTATTATTTTGAGGAAGAGTTTGAAGGTTTAATGAAATATCTAACACGTCTTTATTTTCAAGATTATTCTACAAAATCTTGATTTTCTTTTTGTCTATAGAAAAATCAGTCAGTTTTATGAAAAGCTTTTAATTAAAAAAAAGAACATGTTTTTGGGGAAAGATACTTGCTTTTACTTGGTGCACACCATCCAGTATTTTTATTGTTGGTATATATAGTTTTTTATGTAGATAAAAATCATCTGCACTTCCAAGCTAGCCATTTATGTGTATAACCACAAAATTGTCCATTTTACATCTTTTAAAGTAGATTTAATGTCTATAAAGCCCATAAAAATATTTAAATACATATTATGCATAATGTATAAGATATATGATATGAATATTAAAAAAGTAACAAATCTACAAGGTATTTCTACTTAAACATTCATTTTAATATATTATATATTAAACCTATGTGTGTGTGTGTGTGTGTGTATATATATATATGTATATATAATGTTCAATTATTGTTTAGTTGGCAGTTGAAGAATTGATCTAAGACTGTCTATGTTTTAAAACATTTAATCTGTATGAAGGCCGTCAACATCGCCATTTTGGTACTGGTAACTAACTCATTGTTTTTTTAAGCACTTGGAATGTCTTCAGTCTGACAGGCTCAATATAAAACCAAATTCAATTCAATTTAATTTTTAATATATCTGTATAAATCCCTGTGAGGTCCTGTTATAATTCTTTCCCCCAGCATAAATTCTTCCTCCTTCTTAATAAGTTTTGCAACTGTGTTACACAGTCACAGATTCTAAATACTGTCTCGTGGTACAGTTTTAAAGTCTATTGGGTGACTGGCTGCTCCTCTCTCCCAGCTGCAACGCTGACATTATAAATGTTGACATTTCAGTGACAGACGAATCTGCGCAGATCAAGACACAAATATGGGGCATTTGCAGTTAGCCTGCTAAATCCCAATAAAAGAGATTTTCTGTATCTGGAGGCATAGTTGCGGATTAGTAGCTCGTGGAGCAGTGTAAAAGGGGAATTTCACATAGAGGGCGACTGCTGAAAACAGGTCGTTCACCTCTTCCAGGGTTTTACCAATTTCCAGGTCTCTAATATGCTTTCTAATTATCAAATAAATGTGTTTTTTAAGCCCAAGTTTTCTTCAGTTGTGTTTTTATGCTAGGTAAGTGCCATTTTATTTGCTATGAAGCCTTTACTACAGTGCAGTGAGAGCTCAAATTAAATAAGCATTGGCACTTTCATTCTGGGAATACTGTTAATCTATCTTTCTACATAAATACAAACATTCACTTGAAAAGCTTAGTGCTTTAAGGTTTTTAAAATGAAAAGTGTCAATCATTATGACATACCGTTAGAAGTATTTTGCTTTTATTTATAGCATACTTTGAAACAAATCATCTGCAGGTGTAAATATGTCAGTGCAGTCAATGGAGCTATACGGATTTACAGTCCCTGATGATCTGTCCCTGTGATTTGAAATCACTTCCAGGGAAGAATAATTAGAGTGTCTGGGTTAAAAAATAAGTGGAGAGATTCTGTGATAGTGACAACTGGCTGATCCTTGTCAAATTCATATGGATTCTGCTGAAGTATAAGAATAGCAGCACATAATAAATGACTTTTGAAAAAAATGGAAAAAACACGCTTGACTGTATACAGGATGCAAGAGACAAGAATCTTATTCTGCATTTTTAAAACTTTATTCTAGTTTGGATAATGTTGCAAAGGAAATGTTAAAAGACTAGAGCAGAGATCTATGTCTTTTCTCATAGATTGGAAGTGCTTAGTACGTCAGGAATGTTCACAGCAGTGTGAGAAGTCAGATTATTCTGCTAAGAAATAGACTGCTGAATTATTTTCTAAATCTCTTTCCAGTGTTGAGTCTTTTAAGAAACAGCTCATACTTGTTTTACTCTCTTTCATCTCTGATAAGAAAGAAAAAAAATCTCTAGCGTTACGTCACAAACAATGGAACTATTTATTGATTTTATTTGCAACATACAAATTCATAAAGTGTATTGCCTGGAATAGAAAACTATCTCGAGGTAATTTTTATGAGATTCAAAAAGTTCTAATGAGTCTCTGAACTTGAGAAGATTTCTGTTTTGTGTGTAAGTTTTAAATAGCTTTTAAGACAGTATTCAATTATTTAGTCTCTCCCACTTCATAAAAGATTAAGCAATGGAGTTGTTGTACTGTCTTACTAGAACTACAACAGCATTAGAAGTGTCAAAAGAAAAGTTTTTATAGGTGCAAAATATTATCTATAAAGCACATCAGACCCTATATCCTTCACACACAGTAAGTGGGAGAAAAATAGCTGCATCCACAGGGTTGTGTTCCTTATTCCAGTTAGCTAGTTACCTCACTTATTCCAGCAGAGAGTTTATCCTTCAATTTTAAGTAGTAAAATTTCCAGAGGACTTGCTTCAGTAAACAGATTAACCATTCAAAGCAGAAATGGCAAAGTTGATGTAGTTTTTCAGAATCTAGGCTAGAGTATTTGAGATTAAATTGCTGATAATCAGCACTATGGATTGTAGTACATGATCAATATTTATGTATTATGCTAATAGTGAGAAAGACGATGTGATTAGATAAGAAATAGGGACACAGGAGCAAGAAGGTATAGATAGAATGTGAAATTGTTAGAGGAAAGCAAACATTTAAGAAGGCTTTTTTTTTCTATGAGGATGATCATGATGGTAACTCATAGTTAATCTGTCATTATTTTAACTTTTTATTTCTATTACTAACAGGATAAATGCACCAAAACTTCATATCATAACATCAGTTTTATGCCATGAATCCCATTTATCCATCTTAAATTATTTACTCTTTTGTCTCTGACTGAATAACAAAATACAATTTTTCCTAGTAAGCAGGGCAGTAAGAAGCAGGGACAGATGGAAGAAGCAGAGATCCTTGCTTGCAAGTGAAGTGAAGAGATATTTTTTATTTGATTCAGTTTAAGACACTACACTTGTGTTGCTATTTGATCTGCAGTCCTTTTACAGTGACACCAGTCACAGATCTGTCTCCATGGCTTTACAAGGTGAGTCTCAGATAAGCACATGAAAGTCACCAGTGTTTAGGTTAATGAGGTACATTACAGGCAGTTTGGAGACAGAACAGGGTGGTTATATTTACACCGAATGGCAAGAAAACCATTAGACACGTTTTTTTATCCCAGTCAACAAAGTGCAGTGCAGTGGTGTGCGCATCCACTCAACCCACCTGCAGCAGACTACAAATCAACAGAAATCACAAACCGACAGTGATGCTATAATCAGTACCCAGGGTGCTGTCCATCAGCAGCTTGGTGTCAATGTGTGTGAATTACCCAGTTTCTGCACCACATGGCCTCTTGCAAAGGTGATTCCTGGAAGACATTTTTGGGGAAAGAAATGTTAGAAAACTAATTTGATTTCAGATCCCAAAGGTAGTCACAGTTCACTGTAGATGGCTTTCTCCTTTGCAGATGTATCCTGTAACAAATTGCTATTGCTTTTAGTATTTGGTGTCCAGATTCACAAGTTGCTTCATGTTCATCTATTGTACAACATAAAAGAAACATTAAAAACAGTGCTACAAATACTATATCAAAATAAAATGTTCACAGCTAAACTAATTCTAACCATTGTTTTTTGTCAAACAGAAAACTCTGTCTTTAAAATAGGGAATCATAAATTTCTCTTTGATCTCTCCAAAAACTGGAAATTAATTGGAATTAATGAAGGTAGAGGCTGGGGCTCATTTGTGGTTTTTTGTGCTTTGAAATCATGCAAACAGGCTAGCGTATGTTCTCCTAAACCTTCTCTTTACAAATAAACCAGACTGCTTGAATGACATATAAAATAACCAGTTGGTGAACAAAGATATTTCAAGCCTTAAAATTTGTATCTCACTGAAAAAAGACTCTGAGGTGCTGAGCATGTCCTGAGAAGGGCAGCAGGGCTGGGGAAGGGTCTGGAGCACAAGTCTGATGAGGAGCAGCCGAGGGACCTGGGGGTGTTCAGACTGGAGAAAAGGAGGCTCAGGGGTGGCATAATTGCCCTCTGAAAGTCCCTGAGAGGAGGCTGGAGTGAGTCAGGGATCAGTCTATTCTTCCAAGTAAACGGCAAGAAAAAAGCAAAAGTCCTTGAGTTCTGCCAGGGGAAGTTTACAGTGGGTATCAGGCAAATTTTTTTTACAGAAAGGTGGTCAAGCCCAGAAACAGTCTGCCCAGGGAAATGGCAGGGTTGCTGTGTCTTGGGGTACTAAAGAGATGTGTGGATGAGGTGCTCAGGGACATGGACCAGCAGAAGAATTTGCAGCGTCAGATTTATGGTTGGATTCAATAGTCTTAAGGTCCTTTTGAACATAAATGATTTTATGATTCTATAATCTGAGGATTTTAGCTTAATACCTAAAAATAGGAAAGAATTAGACTACTGAGACATTTTGGGATAAATTAACAGCAAATATAAACTTTGTAGAGCCTATATATTTATACATAGATTTTGACTTCAAGAAAGTTATGAGATTTATATATCTGTCTTACATGCATCAGAGGGGGATTGTCCTCCTGACTGAGGATCAAATAGCTTGTTTCACTGAACATCAGTTTACTTTCCCTCATCATAAATACTGACTTTGTCTTTCCCTTGTTGTACATTAATGCATTCCATCTATAAATAATGATATGCATCTCAACAGAAGTCAACATCTACTTATTACAATAGTTTTCCTTGTACCATAATAATCAGAAAGACTTTTTTTTCAGGATGAAAACAACATGATTATGGCTCTTCATAGGGCAATAAAAGGTTCTTTTTATTTCCTATTCTACGTTACAATGACTGCTGGTGGGAGCTTTTCTGGTATAAGGAATGTAATAAAAAGGGACAAATCCTTTTCACAGTCCTTGCTCAAAACTTATCAGCTGGTTTGGGCTACCATATAAGTATTCACTGTATAAAGATGAAGTCAGAGGAAAAGAAGAGGAAAAGATTGGTCTCAGTTCTTTTCAACATATTATAGCAGAGAATTTATTAATTTGTAGAACTCAGCATCTAGTTTTCATCACTTCATTCATGTCACACATATAGAGGTAGGAACAAAGCCACTCTAAATAAAATTTGGTTGTATAATTCAGTGATCGTGTGTAAAGTCCACAAGGAGGAAGCAACAGCCTGAAGAAAGCTCAGATTGATATTTCAGGTTCCTATTAAGTAACAATAGATGCAGTGTGGTTACACTATTTTTAGACTGTAATCTAGCTTTAAGCTATACATGCTACCAACCACTGGAAAATAAACTGTAATGAAAACTGTCACCTTGGAGAAGAGAGGCAGAATGGCATAAAAAAGACACGGGCAGTAGCTGGCACAATTAAATAATTTTGTTTGCAGCAGCATATAATCAAAGAGAATGGATCTCCTGCAAAATACACATAGCAATGCTACTGATGTGGAAAAACAAATACTGTAGACCATATCACAACAGAAGGGCCTAGTGAAACAGATATAATGTAGGTTAAAGAATTTATTTTTGCACTGAATCAGATAGGCATGGAAAGATAAATTTAATATGGTAATTATCTTTCTTTAAATTATATTCAAGAGATGTACTACATTTTATCTTCTTTTACTTTTTCAGTATCCAAAAATGAATCCTTTGTTTTAGTGTTTCACCATATCCAGCTGATTACTTTCTGCAACACTTAGAAGACTTCTGTCCCTCCATATTAGACCATCTTTTTAAGAAGATAACTCCAGATCAGATTTTTAGGACACACTAATTTCTGTCTCTAGTGCGGCAGTACTGTTTAGTTTCAAACCTAACTATGTTGTTTGGGGATACATGCAATGTAATTGCAATAGGGCTTTAGTCCTTGTGGGTATCTTATTTAAATAATCTTCCAATTGCAACAGGCAGCAATACAGGCTCTGTGGAAAACTTTGTGCTGTATTTCAATTGCTGGGAAGTTTGTGTATGCCACTGTCATTTTGGTATCTAAAAGAAAGCCAAACAAAAACCCAAAAGAGGAAAGCTCAACAACAACAAAACCCCTCAATAACAATAATTTTTAATTTAACAGAGAAAAGGGGACACAAAGAGAACCACTCTTATACATACAAATGGTTGGTTTAACACACATTGAACAAGTGGATGCATAAATTGGCTATGATAAATGCTTGTGCTATACGTGGTTATTTATTATGTGTTCCATTACATAAATTGGTTGCAGAATTATAACAAATGCTCTTTATTAATCTTTCCTTCCCTGTGGCTGGAGAATGACTTCAGGCAATTATCTTCAGTGTGGAACTCAATTCCATTATTGTTGACAGGCAGAAGAGGCCAGGCAGCTTTCTAATCCTGCACAGACAGCTCAAATCCTCCTGCTTCTGCTTTTTGGCATCCTGCATCTCATCTTGCCTTTCTGTGCTCATCTTGCCTTTCACAGCATTTCTTTCTAGTACTACTGCCTCTAGTTCAGAGAATTCAAGATTCAAGATAAAATAATCAGAAATGAAAAAACTTGATAGTCCTTATTTTTACTATATATGAATTATAAGACAAAGGAAATTTGGCTTTATGTCAGCAATTTCACCACATCTTGAGTGTGGCTGAATTTTCAGTTGTATTTTTGCCCCTATTTCACTCTAAATTTCCCTGTGAAAATCCTTCACTAGAAGAAATCTGGACTGAAGGAGTGGGGTGCAGTGTGCTTGAAAGATAAACCTCTCAAAAGCTCCAATCCTATTTGCATTGGTTAGATAAGAACTAAGGTAGGACCAAAATGTTATTCGAAATTATCAAAATGTGTAAATTATGTGGTTGAAGATTTAAAAGCCCTGCTTCACAGGCCCTGAACCTGTGCCAAGTTCACTGAATGCAATTGCACTGACAAGAATGAAAGAATTTCTGATTGATGCTTTGTGAGAAGAAGATATAGTTCTGCACCTTTAGCTTGGTCTAGAAGGAGCGAGACTGTTCCACATTCACAATGTTCAATTCTCAATATAATGCAAATGAGAGGCCAGGGGAGCTCCTCCCCTTTTTCTCTGAAGCGTTTGTTAGAACAAGTTCCATGGACATTGTTGTCAGGCCAAAAGAAGGATCACTTACCTGAGTTTTCCTCCATAACAATATCTTGCTATTTTTTTGAGGTAAATGACAATGGAAGGCAATTATTTTTGCGATTGCAAGAGGGAAGAAGAAATGGCTAAGGAAGACCTATTTCTTATGTGAAGAAAAATGTAACTGAAAGCTGACACACCCTTGGTGTATAGCTTTTAAAATGCTGTTTCTAATGCTGCCACTGTTTATTTTGAGCTGCCTAGCTCTGTAAATGCAAGCGCTGTGCCACCTCTGTGTTAGCCTCAGTACTGCCCAAAGCAAAGGAGTTCTGCTGCTACCTGCTTCCAGATGCCAGCCCAAGAGATGCAGCAAGAGGACACCCCAAGACATTGCTCACACCCTCGGTGAAAACACAGCCACGGGCTCCATGGTAAAAGCTCCAGCAGCTGGACACGGAGGGTCTGTGCAGAGGTATCCTCTTGGCATAACCAACTGCACTGCCTCCCCAGTGAAAACAGCAGGACAGGTTTCAGAGCAGTAAGGATGCAACAGCAGCAGCGCTTGGTACTTTTAGCAAGCTGACAACTGCCTTGTTTGATGGAGTTTTAAAATAAAATAACCTTTGATACAGGAATAATACGGGAAAAGCAATTAAGCCCACATATTGTCTTAGAGCTGAGTAAAATTTCAGTCTCAGGGGATACAAAGTCCCAATATATAAAATTCAAGAGATGCCTAATACATTCCTTTGCTTATATGTGTTTCAATTTATGTTAGAGTGTTTTACTTTATGGTACTGTTTTCTACCTGATCTTGTAGAAGGTGTCTATGCTTATTGTGAGATGATTTTTAAGGTCTCTTACTACCTCAACCATTCCGTGTTTCTATGATTTATATTATAGAAAGATGAGAAAAAAAAAACTTTAGATAGCTGATGTTTTAGTAGGCAGCTTTGTATAGGCTCCTCCAATTCATTTTCTAATCTTTTCCTCATAGCTGTAATTGAAAACTCAAAGGTAAACATATCTAGCAGTACAATATTTTGAAATTAACTGGGTTTTATTCAGAAGGGTACTGCTGCTTTGTTCTTGGCCTCTTGACTTAAAGAAGACTAGAAGCCCTCAAGTACGCTTGATAGTGCCACTGCTTTCTCACACTTCTGTTGCAGTGTGGCAGTGCAGGAACTTCAGTGGCAAAGTAACCATGAATACCTCCAAAAATTCTACAATATCAACATATCTGTCTATTCCAGGTGTCTGCAATTAATATCCTAAAATACTGACTAAATTACTACAATTAACTTATGGTTGCTTGTCCAGTTATACTGAATACCATTTGTATTTTACGGGTTTGCAAAAGATCTGTAAGTCATACATGTCAGTAAATGGAAGGAACTGAGGAGATTCTAGAAGGTTTTTTTACAGATTCAAAGAAATGGGATATTTATATGAAACTTTGACCTATGAGGTAGAAGAGCCTGAAGTGGAAGTGGTGCAAATACACAGGGAGTACCTCTGGAAAGAGACAGGCCCTTTCAGTGGCACCTGTGTTCCCTCCATGCATTCTGCTCCTCTGCTTCTCCCACAATCTCATTTCAGGTACTTTTCTTTTTTTTTGTTACAGAAGTTTCCACTAGGGTCTTCCTTTGGACCACCTCTATTCCACAGGACAATCTCCACTGCCTCTTCATTATATATGGCAATCTAGAAAAAATTAATAGTCAGAATGTTGTAGAGGTGAAATGACAGGGAAAAATAAATAATTTAATTTAACCTTCTGCCATGATTAATCCTTCAAAATTCAGTACTTAAGAAAGGAATACCAGTAAAACAGCAATGCTGAACAACACCAAAGCCAGCTTTGCAGAAGAATAGCCCAAAGAACAAAAAAAGTTCATTCTAGGTAAGGTGGGTCTGAGAAACCTGTTAATTTATTCACCTAAGGAGATGGTAAAATTGGTAATTTTACTTAAGAATTATCCTTCAGTTTGTCTGTTCTTCATTCTGTTATTATAACTAACAACACTGCAAAATTCTTTATTACAGACTGCGTAATTTATTTGCATTAAAAATACATACAGAATAAATTGCCTCACATCAATAAATTTCAACACAAACCAAGAGATAAAATGCATTCTGTAAAAATGAATTCAAACGTCATGTCCAGGATCACATGATATGGTTACCTTGAGGCAAGCTGGTGTTTGAATTTAGAGCAAATCACTTATTTCATGAATATCACCTGAGCATGCATTCACCATGTAAGAGGCAGAAGGTGAATTACAACACTCAGAGGAAACAATGTCTACCCTTACTGCCAGGCCTATGACAATGGCAATGTCTGTCTGGATGCTTTGGTCTGAATGGATGCTGCATTGAGCTTAAAATTATTAGGTTTTAATATTCATGATGCATTGAGGGGAGAAAAATCAAATCTAGCAGCTGTTAGATGTCCAACATGAGCAGACGGGTCCAGTGTAGTGCTGAAGAAAGGTACAGAGCCATGTGTACAGCCTCTAACTCCTCCATGGAGCCCCTTCAGCACCTATTTTGACAAGGCTTTGAAAGGTGATATCAGTTCCAGTTCACAAAATTGAAAAGAGCAATTCCAAAAAGTGGCAGATGGCCATAGGAGCTTAGAGGCAACCACTGAGAAATAAAAGCCTCTCTGGTTCCTCTAAAAACCTGCCCCTAGTCTTACAAGTCCACTTCCCTTTATAGGAGACACAAATCAGAAATTTGTATGATCAGAAATGCAAAGCAAAGAAATCAGAGCCATACTTGGCAATTGTGAGCTCTGAGGAATGGTAAAATGTGCGTCTTTGCTTAAACAGATTTATTTGTCATGTATTTTTAAGCAGCTTATCACTGTTGGCTCACCTGTCATCAGATATCTCTGTTTTTCAACCAGCACATGTAATTTTGCCTTAATTTTATTTTGTCAGTTGATTCTTTTCTTTAAAAGGGTCTTTTATTTTTCTTTTTTTCTTTTCTTTTTTTTTTGTCTTTTGGTGTAGTCACAAGCTGGATTCAACTGGTATACACACATTGGTCTCATCCCACATAGACTGAAATCCACCAGCGCCTCCTCAGGCAAAGAATGGTGGGTGCCTGCATGAGGAAACTCTTTTCCCTCAAGGTAAATTAACAAGAAGCGAGATGACCCCTGTAATAGTTTACCATTAGACCATATCTTTCAAATGCATTGTTTTCCAAAATACTACAGCTGATTCTCCTTTTCTAATAAAGAAAACTCCAACGTTCATTCTGGCATTGTGCCCCCTTTTTCCTCTGGAATTTCTTACCAAAAAAAAAAAAAAAAGGGGAAAAAAAAAAAAGGGAAAAAAAATTACAGTTTTTTACTGCCTCCTGAGCTGAAGAGTACTGCTGGAAAGAGAGCATTCCCAATGAAGAATTATGTCCATTTTATGCTCTCCATGGTACAAGAAAATACATCTGGGAAACCAGTTTGTTTCTCAGTCCTGCACTGTTATTCTCAGTATCTTATGGTTTGCTTTTATAAAATGCATTTACAGACCTTGTTATATACAAATAATGAATTCTCTGATATGCACTATTTATGCCATAAGGGAAGCAGGTGCTGCTTTTAGGATTACTGGTATATCTGCTCAGTTTTCTAGAAAGTGATTTTAGTTCATAATAACTCTACTTTGTCAATATTACCCCAGAGCCCAGACTTGCACTTTAAATGGAACACTTTATCCTGTAGTGAAATGATATTTTACTCATACCCAGGCAATTTCAGGGATATTTGGTGAGCCATACTCCATGCTTTTAGTGGGTTCACATAAAAGGATAAGTCTGCTGTATAAACCTTTTTTGCGTGCTTCTCAGTGCAGCTATATATATTATATTCCTGAAGTGCTCATAGAAAAAGGAAAACTTCTTTGCAGGCTTTAGAGAATCTACACTGGTTCTTTTATAAACAATCGATTTTGTAGTAAGTTTTATGGGAAATTCAGCTTTAACATCAGAGTAAAAAATTAAAAGCAGCTTTACAGTGGATTATACCTTTTTTTTTTATTTTCAGGATGCATTTAATTTATTAATTTTTCGATTATGTCCAAAATTCTAGGATTTCCAAAATTATTTAACAGAACCCCTTCATGTTAGCATTGTTCTCAAAAATCTTTTGTGTCATTAGGAAAACTTTCTGGCTGGTAATTTTTGACCACCTGTTTTTAAACGCAAAAATGCTACATGAATGGAGCCATGTAAATATATTTTTTTAGTCTCAGTCTAATATATGATTAAAATTTACTCAAGTACCAGTCAAAACCAAAAGCACATTACCTCTGAAGTTATATTCTTTTTCATCTACTGTTTTCAGCATCAGGTCTTTCCAATTTACTTGAGGTATTTCCAAGTTATCTACCGCTGTGGCGCTTAAGTACCAATATCTGATATTTCCTTTTGCTGTAAATTGATTCTTTGTACCTAGTCAGACGTGTGAACCTTCCTACTGTGCATCTAAATACACTGAGAAATTGTGTGAGGACTCATGACTGTCACAAGCAGCAAAAAATGTCTCAATCACTCTCAAAATGTAAGAGGCTAGGAAGCAAATTGTTGACTCCATTTTTGCTCTTCAGTCTCTATAGGAAAATTAGATGGGGGCTTCTGCTCAGGCCTGAAGAAATCCACACTGCTCAGATGAAACAAGAAAAGGCATATTCTGCTTAGCTTTAACCTTGCCATTAATTCCCCCTCGGCCTTTTTCCTCCGTCTTCCCCTTATAAAGGCATTTTTTAATTGCATCTTGAAAAATGCCTGGTCTTGAGACAATGTTGCTTATTTGTGTTCACAATTGAAGGAATTCCACAGCTCTGGTAAATGTCATCAGTGACTCCAGTAAAAATGTGTGTGTGTTCCTGTATGCATCTCCTTTTTTTATTAAACCAAATAAAAAGTTTTGCATTCGTTTTGTGATGTCAGCTGTGCTTCTGGGTACGTACATGTCTGCATATGAATGTGTATCTCCATGTAAATATATCCATGAGCTCTTCCAGGTTTGCACATTAGCAGAGCTGTGATTAAAATATTCTTTCCTCACAGAAGTTACCAAAAAAATTACACTACACTTAAATAATTTACCCTAATTGATGTCCATCCTCTCTGAAGCAAATAATTTGACCACATTATTATCCTCTAATTTCTCTAAATATATAATTGTTAGATTCAGTAACTGAAAAATTAAAGCATTTGGAATCAGATGGTATTTTAAACTGAAAAGAATGTATATGCCCGGAAAAACAGAAAGACAGATTTCTGACTTCTACATGGAGGGTGTTAGCTATGCAGTCACCCTTAAGCAGATATTCAAATTTTCCATACTAAAGAAATATTACCAGCCAGATGCCACATAACTCTAAACAAGGGAATTGCTCATTAATATGGTAACATCAAAATTGAAAGAAAAAAAGTAGTAATTTTCATATGCAATACTCAATATCAACTTTGATTAAAATTGATCTTCGTTTAAATTATTTAAATAAGGTAGCTGTACTTTGATCGTGAGAGCTCATTTTCAGAGTGAAAGCTTCATTCCAGTCTTGATGCCCTAATTAAATATGATGGCCTGAATTAGCATTCATCTACTTACTATATTTGTCACATCTTAACTAAAAGTATATCATACCTGAAAACCACCCTGACCTCTCACTCAGGGAGCTGGGAAGTCTCACAGGAGTTCAGAAAGAGAGTTCAACAGTTCAACTGCAACTTATTTGTGCTTAAAGTCTACAATATTTGTACGAAAAGAATCAGCAATACCAGAAAAGGCATCACAATGTTTAATTTTGAAACTTTAAGTGCAAGTGCACATCAACTTCCACAGCAGAGTGGAGTTTAAGGGCTGCCTGTTCAGCACGCCACGCTGGCAGTCAGTTTTCCTGGAAAACTACTTCAAGGGTTTAGCAGGAAATTGGCTGTTACATTCCACTGAAGCTTGTGTCACTGAATCCTGGGTGGTTGATAGACACTGGAAAAGACTGCCATTTATTTTACTCCTTGGCGCTTAGTTCTTACTGAGGAACACCTGGCCCCCCAAAAAATTCTCAGGCAAGTAACTTAGCAGACATGCAAAAGATCACAAGACAATACCAAATAAGAGTATCAACTGCCACAAAATGGGACCTAGTTCTGAAAATATCTGATTTTTAAATACTTGAAATACAATAATTTTAATGTAATGCAGTAGATTATCGACCTGTAATAAAAAGATAAATAAAAAATAAGGCAACTGCACTCTCCACAGAATCACAAATTATAAAACAATATGCTAAAACATTATTTGAGCCTTTCTAGTGATTGATTTTTCAATTTGTTATACAGATATGGGCATGGAGACAAATAGATTTTGGTCCACTGAATAGTGAGTTCACATGACCGCCCCAGCAGAAGATTATGAGTTCCCATTATCAGCACTTGTGCTGTGACTGTTGTCTGATAGACTGATTTCCCCAATAGCTTCACTTAAGCAGGTTGTGAAAGGCAAACTGGCAATAGAAGACATGAAATTCAAATAATTTCCAAGTCCCAAATCTGGAAACAGAGGAAGAAGGGGAATATTTGTCTTCCTAATAGCTCATGAAGAAGAAAGATGGAGGAATATACTTATGCCTGATCTTGAACCGCTTTCTCAGATAATGGGTATTCTTTAATTTCATGAGGTAATGAAGAGAATTCTTTTCTCTCATGGAAAACTAGGAGGGAGTTAAACACTTTTTCCCAACAGTGACTGTGGAGAAAAAACTGTCATTCTGTGAAAATCTTGGGGTTTATTTTCACTGAAAAATAAACAGGCACAAAATGCCCTGCTGTTAATATCTAATCACTTCATTAAAAGAAAAAAGAAAAACTAATCATTTGTATTTGCTATACAAAGTCTCATCATAAATGTGGGATGATGAAGTTTTTATTTTTAATAACCACTACCATGAGATCTTTCTCCTGTTGAAAAAGATCAGAAAAAGTTTTGAAAATATTTATGGGTTTTAGCTTTAAGTGAAACAATCAGGATGTAATAATTTAAATACCATTAATCATATAAAATATAGCTTTTATTTTATCTGAAAAGTAAATACAAAAAATGTAACATTATTCTGTACATATTGACCCCAAGTGCATGAGAGTCCTGAGACTGAGCCATTATTTCCTTACATTAAAGCTGGCTGTACATTCTTTCTGAACTCCAGAAGTCTTTGAGCTGTGAGACTCTAAATTCTATTTAATCTCTTCTATAGACAGCAGAGCAGTGGTAATGATGCCACAGGTAACAACATGTCCATTCAAATACCCAGGAAAAACACTGAGTGAGAAACATACTTGATTTAGAATCAAGAAGCACAGAAAGCAGGATATTATCTTCTGTAAATTGATATCCAAGATCTTCCACAGCTCCAATTCTACTCCACTCCTGAACAAAATTGGATAGTACTGCACACATTGTGAATCTTGTCAGAATTTGGATTTGCAGAAGTGGGAGCAGAGAAGACTGGAAACATTTCTCTCATTATTTTTAAGGGGTAACTCTGGAAAAGACTAATAGTATCGATCATTCTTGGTAGGAAATCCTTTATGTTATACAACCAGGATTTCAGACCAAAATATTAATACTAATTTTACAAAACATAGTGACAAGGTGACTTCAATTTGTTGTCAGTTGTTTTAGCAATTATTAATCTTCTCTTATTAGCATTATATATGAAAGCTACTGATGCAGCAAGACTTTAAAGATGTATTAGCAAAAAAAGAAATTTTACTAGGTTCTTATGAAAGCTTGATAATTTAATGCAATAGGTTCATCCAGAAGAAATTCGGCAGAGGATATTGGAATTTTCCCAGCCTTGATACCATGCAGAGATTCATGAAACCTAACAGCGAAAAAAGATAGAGTACCTAATTAGAAGTCATTACAGTAGACATATTGTGTATGAATTTTATGCCATCTTTGATGTTTGGGAGCCTGGATGTGCTCTACCATAGCTGTATTTATAGGTTTCATTTACTTCCCTGGCATTTACCCAGTAAGAGCAGTATTTGATTTAAGAGATTTCTTACAGACAAGAACAGCTTTATCTTCAAAGTAAGATGCCAGAACCTGCCCATAAAAAGCTTTGGGTTCAGTCAGTCAGGACATGTATGCTTCTCAACCAGCTCTGGAGTTTGTACCCTGACAAAACACAGATCCAAGAAAGTCTACATTGCAACAACTTTACACCACAGCCACACTATCCTTTTATGATTCTGATATCAGGTGCTATCACCACCCAGATGAAATCAAGCCCTGTTCATATGATAATGAATTTGAATGTTGGAATTAATTTTTTATTTGCATATTCAAGATAAATTTATGGTTTACATCTAAAGTAAACTGTCTTCCAATGCCATTTTATTATATTTTGTCCCTTGGTTAAAATTGGTCATTAAGGATAGTTTGGTTTTCTGAGCTTTATTTTCCCCTTCATATATAGAGAATGGCTGCTGATTTATAACTTGTTTTTCTGTAGGCTTCCGACAGAACTTCTAAAAATGACAGAATGTTTTTCCCCCTTATTTGCTATATAGTTGCAAGGTGAAACACTGAGCAATTTCACATATTAGGAGCATCTAGAGGTCTGAATATTTTGGCTACTGAGATTCAAAGGGAAGAAATAATTTGAATCACATACTCATTTGTTAGGAGAATTAAAATATGTAAAAATTCAATCACGATTTGCAGAAACTAGAGGGTAATCTGTGAGAAGAATTGTCAAAAAGTTTAGAAAGAAGAAGTTACTACCTAATCCATTTGGTTTAAAGACAAAAGCTGTACAGAAATAATTTAATATCTCCAGATGGGACCCATCACTTCTCCACAAAACACATCCATATTTTATGTTTACAGTGCACTTCTCTGAGATGAAAGTCAAGATCAGTAACATGGGAGTCTATTTTGTAAAAGGTTGTCTTGTGGAAATATCTCAATAGCTCTCAAATGATTTCCTGAGACAGTCTTTGAAAACATGATATTGTGAATTCTTGTCCATGTGTATAGAAATGAAGTGATATCTACAGTTCTCAGGGACAGTAAAAACTTTTCCTAAAGAGGTAAAGCTAGTGAGGAGAGGAGAGGAGAGGAGAGGAGAGGAGAGGAGAGGAGCAAATCTCCCTCAATGATAAGTGCAAGAACACTATTGCATATGTTTGCAGTACATAAAATCCTAGAGCATTAGATGATGATTTGAGCATAATTGAAAGTTACTAGCTTTTCTCCACCTGTTGTTCCTACCTACAAATATATGCGGCTGTTAATCCTTTATCAATCTCTCTGTGTCAGTAATTATATAAAGAAGGAGAAAGTTATTTTTTGCTGTAGGTTCTCTTTTCTCTTCCATGGCCATGTTCACCTGTGAGAAAATGGAACAATATAATGGTGTTTTATAATTCAGTGTTTTAGCTTCAACATACTAGTGGTGAAAGTGACAAGCAACCTTGCTTGAGATGAAGGCATAAAATGCCAGCTGGGGATTTACAAGATTTCTCCATAAATTAAGTTTCCATTGGCTGTTTAGTTTTCGACACCTTTTTGTGCTATCAGAATGAACGTCAGTGGACAATAAAGGCAGAGCCAGAAGCTCACAAGCAAACTTTTGAACAGCACTGAGAAGTGAATAGCATTAGTTGACTTCAGCTGAATATATTTTCAGACCTGAACTCTTCATCTGAAAATAGATCTTTGGGTGAATTTGGAATTAACCTGTTTAAAGACCTAGACTTCCACTGAACACCAATGTGGATTTATTAGCTTTGTTCAGGGAGACAACATAACATTTTATGCAACAGTATTTCTTTTTTCTGGGACAATGGTCCTTAAATGAATTAGTCAAAGCTAGTAAGGGTGATGAAAAATGAAATTATAGCATCAAAGGCATATACCAACAGAAATGTATAGTCCTATCCAGAGAGAGGGAGAGAGTGAATGTAAAAATTGATGGCTGGATTATACCTGGTTTTATCACCAGTCAATGTGGTTTCAGAGGGAAGCAGAAGATTCATAATCTTCTTGTAAAAAGGATTGTTACTATTTCTATCAAAACTCCTCTAGCGTTCTAGCATTCACTGGGCAATCAGCACAGAAGCAAGACAGGATTTTAAGGGGGCCATCCCTTCTCCCCCGTGACTAGAAGAGCTGCCTGGAGAGTGGAGAGTGAAGAAGACTGCCCAGTAATGCTCTGCACATTGCATAGTGGACCTTCTTTTAGTACAAAAAGGTGTTTACAAGAAAGATGGGGACAAACACTTTAACAGGACCTGCCATAACAAGAAGTAATAGTTTTAAATTACAAGTGGGTAGATTCAGACTAGCTATAAGGAAGACTTTTTTTTACAATGTGAACTACAGGATGCCCAGAGAACTGGCAAATGCCCCATCACTGGAAGCATTCAAGGTCAGATAGGATAGGGACACTGAGCAATCTGATCTATTGAAGCTGATGACCTTTAAAAGTCTCTTCAACCCAAACGACTCCACAGATACCTAACGAGACAGAATATTTCTCTGAAACGGCTTGGTGCAGTCAGGCATCATATTGCCCTTTACTATTAAAGATTACTCAATCTGTCTCTAAGTTTGGGTATTTGGGAAGACAACATATTATTGCTTCACTTTATGCATTGCTATCAGGAAAACATGGTCATATTTTAAAATATGTCTATATTTTGTATATGGCAAAATGTGAACTTTGTGAGTGACAGCACACGAACATAGTTAGTGAGAACCTCATAATGAAATTGCCAGTAAGCATCCATGCAGGGATGAGTTCTTTCTTGAGACAGCAAATTGGATGTCTTTCAGATAATTTCTTTGAGGATGTGCTTATGCTAAAACAGTGTCTAGTTTGGAGAGCCTCTTGTCATTGAGCCCATAAGCAAACACAGCCTATTTCCAGATAAAATAGGTGAGATTTCAATGTGAGATTCCATTAATTCAAGGTTATGTCAATTTTAAAAGCTTTCTTTTCACACCACTCAGTTAGGAATGGTAGGAATTTATAATCCTTTTTATTCGTGTCTTTCCTCTCTTCCCTTCCTCATATATGAATAAATGGTTCATTCAGATTAAATTAAACATAATTCAAATAAAACGTTAAAAACTGAGTAAACATTTGGTGAAATTATAGAAAGTTGATGATACTTTGACATTGAAATGATGCAGGGCAAGGTAAGGCTCCCTAAATATATTCATGCAATGTGTATCTTTAGACTTGGAGGGGAGAAGGTGGTAGTGCAATAAGCATGGAGTGAGGTAGGAAAACATCTGACAGCGTAGCCTGGTGCGAATGTAGCAGAGACACCATTCTCTTGCTCTGGGGAAAATCTCACAGATTTATAACAAAATCTTGAGGAAACAGCAGGGACATTGTGTGCCAAATCCCAGCAGTCCCATGCCAGGGGACTCAAGAAAAGAGCAGAGAGAGGGGCAAGAATCTTTGCTCTTTTTCCACTGAGTGCTGTGATTCATGCACTCCTTTCTGTTGAGTGCCTTGGCTTAATGGGACATAATCCAGCCCTGTTCCAAATTTTACAGAGACTCAGAGATTTGGAGGCAAGTTCCTTCCTTACCCTCCTACATGAACATGACAGAGAGATAGGCTTCCAACCTGAGGGCCTGAGGTAGATTATTACAGTAAAATCAGCACCCTGCCTCATCTTCCAGCTGTGAGTGTGATGAGGGCTGCTCTATTTGATGCCCACAACCCTGTGCGTGTCTGACTGTCCTGAATGCAGTTGGCAGATAAGGTACTGTCAGAGGCTTTGGCGTGTCCTTGTTCCTTTTCCTCAGAGAGATGGGGTCCCACCTAATCAGCAGAACATTTCTGAGCTCGAGCCCCAGGCCATCCTAAAGTAAGTACGTTGATTTGAAATATCTTGGGGCAGGAGAAGGAGATTGTGCAAAACCAAACCATTTCATCTGAGAATTTAATCAAATGATTGAGTTGATGTGGTGATTTGTACTCATCAACAGCTATCTGTCTATAGTGTGTTAAAAAATTATAATAGGACCAGAGAGAATGACATAAAAAATGGACATAAAACCTGGTGTTCAAGTCACCTATTATTTGCCTGGCACAATACTGAAAGGCTGAGCTTTCACTTTAAGCAACCCGAAATTTTGATAAAACGTGTATGAGTTATCCTTCCTGATACATATTTTATAACAGCAATATAATTTAATTAAAGTGTCATGAGATGATTATTCAAACTCCATAAAGGATGGGAGAAATGCAGATAAAGCCCAATTTTTTCAGGACTGAACAGGCAAATTTACTCTCGTTATTATTCTTCATTTTTGTGTAGCCTCAACAAGCAGTAACTACAAAATGTATGAACACCAGAATGAGAAAAAAATTAACACAAAATAGAAATAAAAATTAAATGTGACAAAATTTAGGGGTCATACCATGTGGCAAATAAAAATTCATCTAATGGTCAACAATTCTTGTTACTGCAAGGTGTTTATCTATATACTATGTAACAAGGAAGCAGAAGGATCATTTCTGGCCTACACTTGGAAATTTCTCTTTAAAGTCTAGACATTCACCATATCTGCATTGAATTTTCTGGATGTGCAGCACTCAGATGTTCCTTCTCTCTGTCAGATAACTGTGCACTGGGATATTTGGATGCTTTCATGGCTCACCAGACCAAAGCAGCATACAGAAGTCACCAATGGGGCAAAATCATTATCCACAAAATTTACACTAAACAGATGTTTTAATTTCTGTAGCCACCAGCAAGTGTTGTTCGATCAGCTCAGATGTGGTGAACCTGGCTCCTGCCAGCAAATTAAACCACTGTGGGATTGCCCCAGCTTTCAGGCTGTGATTAATCTTGAACTCTGATAAAAATCTGATAGTTTCCATGAAAGCAGGCTAAGCTTGTTCACCATTTGTAAGAAGAATGGGTATTTTTTATTGATTAAATGCAGGGGGAGTAACTTTATGATCTGAGAGAGTTTTTCTTTAAGAACAATGACCCTCACTCCCTGTGACTTCTTCTCTACAACTGAACCAACTCCTCAGGAAACTATCTCCATTCTTGTCTTTCAGTGGAAGGGTTCTATGGAGCTAAAGGAAGGCTTCCTGTCTTTCTTAGAGAAAACAGCATCTTTGGGGAATTTCTTCCTGCAAATTTCACAACAGCAGTCATTCAAGTTGGCTATTTCTTGTGCTTTGCCTTGTTATTCAGCATTGTGTTCACTAAAGACAGACACACTGAAGGACGTGAGACTCTATTTTTGCTCTACTCCTACTGATCACTTAAGATAGGTAATAATTAACTGAATTAAAGTAGTGGGCATACAAATGTGGATACTTCGTTGTGAAGTATTCACCACTTTAACAGAATTATACATGTTTCTTTGAAGAGAATTAGATTTTGTGTGGTAATAAAAGTCTGAATATTTTCCAGCATTATGTATATTATGATTTTAAATAAAAACAAAGTATTGATATCTTAGCACCCAGAACTTCCTGTTGTGTTGTTGGTGTTAATCCCTAGGAGATACCAGCTGCCAGGATTGTGTTCAGAAAGATGGATAAAAAAGGGAGAAGTGGCAGGGAACATGGACTGAAATTATCTTTGTAGTGTGTCTGCCATTAAATGCAGTGGTGACTCAGCCTTTGTGGAATTATAAGTTTATAATCAACTCCTTGTAAAATCAGTTTATCTGAATTACATTATTCCTATCACAGACAAAGAAGGTTGTGCTTATCACTAAATTTGCCCAATACTCACACAGCAGAAGATCTTTGGAAGAATATCTCTGTATCCAAGCTTCTAAGTATAAAATACTGCTTGGTAATGAGAAAAACTTTCAAATACAGTTATCCAGACATACTCCCTATTTCAATTCCAAGTATATCAAAGAAGTATATTTAGAAGAAATTAAGAGAGGGCATTTGGAGCATCATCTGGGACTATAAGAATTCTCCCTGTGAGAAACCAAAACCAGATGACTGTATTAAATGATTTTCAGCAGTTAAATACATTACACTCCTAATAGTCATCATATATGGGTAAAAGGTTCCCCCTCAATATGAAGAACCAGCACATAAGCTCCATAGTGTCCAGCTTCATTTGGTGAAAATGAAAAATTTTTGAATTGGAGTAAGGTAGGGGAACTTGTCAATATAAAGGAATACAGTATTTTATTTAAAAAAACAATAATAAAAAGGCCGTCCTTGTAGGGCCTGCAAGCTTGTGTTTTTCTTAGAAGTTTTTAAGATATACAGAAAAAAAGTTATTAGCAAGCACCCGCTACTTGCTTGGGCATCCTGCCAACTGTTTGTCTTGAGCCATTGTACAACTAGAAGTTAATAAGCATGCTGAGAAGTTAATAAGCATGCTTATTTTAAACATAACATATCCATTAAATAAACTACGTCAAGGAAGGGAAGGGAGATTATGTGATGTTACCTCCTGCAAGAAAGATCAAAAACCTCAGGAAAGAAAACTTTGACATAACTTACCTGATACTTGGAAAATGAGTAAAAGACGATATTGTGAAAAAACATGTATTGTTTAGAGTAAGCTTTCTGCACTTAGCAGTAACATTTTCTCCCTGTGTTCCCCTGTGGTGCAGTTGCTGACTCTAGAGTGGTCATTTTCTATACAGTAAATTACCCTACACCCCCTTTTTAGCTTTTCTATAGAAAGTGAAAATTTCTAATTGATTGAGGTACAAGTCTGACCTCCTGAAATAAGGAGTCACTTCCTTATTTGACATATGAGCATTAAAGGGCAGTGCAAGTCCTAGCAGTGCAACATTGAACCTAGATTCCCCAATCCTGGGATACCATTCTAGCTGGTGATCTGTAAACCTGCTTTTCATTCCAGACTTGATATTCACCTCAACTGAAAAGCTATTACTCTTCACTTGCTTTCCATCATATTTCACATGATAACAAAATTGAAACAAGATAACAGAATTCAATATAATTATCATAACTCACACAGTACTTACAATGTACTTCAGATTCTATCATTACATTTATGTTTTTGTTTTAATACAATTAGATACGTCTTAACTACCTTGGAAATAAATTAATATGCTTCTTTCCTTTAAAAGGATTGCTCTTCTTCCTTACAGTGCTTGGTGTCTTATTTATACATTGTAGGCAATTTATGCTTCTAAACTACCAAGTTTTTAGTCTTCAGAGAGTTAGTTTCTTAGTTTTTACAAGCTTTAACTCTTGACTGATTCATTTTTCTTGGTTATTTCTCTTCTCTTTGCTGACTGTGATATTTTTGGGACTAGAGGCCTTATCTTCACATCAAGCATTATGACAAGACATTCTGTGAAACTGACTCTTAATTCAGACATGACTGATCATACATTTTGTTTTGCTTTTGGAACTTTCTTCAGCAGCATAGGGGACTTTAACAGTCAGAACAGCTTTACTGGAAGGCTGGTGCTCTCAATTGTGATGCAGTGACAGCTGAATTCTGGGGCATTTGTGTGTCTGAATGGAAAGGGTAAGCACAATCCCAACAAGATTGTTATACGTGCTGTGTGGTGTGGTGGACATGCTGGAGGGAGGGGATGTGACCCAAAGGAAAGGGGCTGTGACAAGCCTGAGAGGGGCCTGTGTGACCCTCTTGAAGTCCAGCAGGTCCAAGTGCAAGATCCTGCATCTGGATCAGTTTTGTTCACATTTGGATTTGCTCTTAAGGGTTTTTTCCAACATAAATGAGTCTGTGACTCTATGATTCTGTTTTTCCCTTTTGTCATAACATCCAAACTGTATTTGTACAGTTGCTTTGCCAGAGTTTTTATATTGTTTTCCTTTTCACTTTCATACTTTTTCTGATCAATTTGGAGAGTTACTTCTTCAGCTCTGCACTAACCACTAGTTCTAAAATTTCTTTAGGTTTTGGCAGAGGTACCGTGGAGCTGAGTGTTCACAGTAAGATTCCATATTCAGTTTCCAAGTCATTTACATACCATATATTAGTTTGCTGCAATGCTTGAAGAGCTTCAGGTCAATCTGTCTGTGCATTTTGGCAATGTATACCAGTTCATTATTTCACCAGACTCTTCATTAGAGTATGCTTTTCAAGCTTTCAAAGCAGTACAAATATTAAAAAAATCCAAGTGTCAAAATACTGCCAGAGTCTGTAGTAAGCATTATCCATCTGCAGTAATAAATCACACTCTCACTTCAAAGTTGTCTTTTTCTGTCCGGACCTTTTGCTATTTTCTTAGTCCACCATGAGAAAACTAGAAATGTTTAGTTTCTAACTTGTATCTTAAAGTCATATATATATGTACATACATATTTAGAGGCAGGAAAGTGGCAAAGAGTTCATAGCTATTACTTAGGTTTGAATTGGGGTTTTTGTTTAGATTTCAGAAGCTGATAGAAGATAACTTGTCTGAGTCCTTCTTCAGGGCTAAAGCATAAAAAAGAATGAGTTAAAACAGCTACAATGTTACTCTTTGGTCTCTCTACTGTACAGAATAATTTTTGGTCATTTATGAGATCTTCTGCCTTCCTCCTAAGAAAGTTGTTCACAGGTAGTAGGTAGTCTGTCAGAGGATGGGTCCTTATCCAGACCCTTGCATTTTTGTCACTTTATGTTTTTCATTCCCCTTTTGCAGTGCTCCTACAAAAGGAAGCAGGAACAGAGTTGAAGCAGCAGCATCCATCAAGAGCATGCTTGAGCAAGGAGGAGCTGAGTCATGAGCAACACTGCATGTCCTAGAAGGCTGTGATATAGAGAATCAGGAGCTACACAACCATAGGAAGGCAGGTGAAGTCACAATCCCCAGCTTAACTACAGCTTACCTGTAAACGCACCAAATTCACTCTCAAACTCGAGGTGTGAGCCTCTGTTAAAATCCTTTCATGCTGCTCCAGCCAGGCACAGTGTCAGAAGCCAGGATACAACCAGCTACAGCTGAGGAGAAAGCTTCTTAAAGTGCCTCTCAGCTGACTCTTCTGCTTCCTTCCCTTCCAGCACAAATTCAGACTCGCTAATTTCAAATGAGCAGTGTTTTGCGCTATACTGGAGCACAACAGCTTTGTGGCTAGTTAGTCACAGACCCTGAGCAATGCACAGGACTGAGCTCTTCCCTCTATCTCAGACCAAAACAGTGAGAATTCAAGCTGAGCTGCTCATTTCTTCACAGAGACTGAAAGGAAGGAGCACTCATGTCCCGTCGGGTCTGGGGTGTGCCAGCTTCTGTGCCTCTCTTTCAGCACGGGAGAGACACAGAACCACTGCTCCCATGTGAAAAACGCCAAGCACTTGTTTTTAGAATTTTAAAAGTTTAATAGTAATAAAAATAGCAATACAATTCGAGTAATAACAATTTGGACAATTTGAATTAGGACAATATGAGACAATAGAAACAAAGAGTTACAGAGGTTCAGGTACCTTTCTCTGGGCAGCATGAGCCCGAAAAAGGACACACGATAACAGAGGATTAGCCCTTAAAACCAACAGCCTGTTCCATATTCGTACATCCCATACATGATGCATAAATTCCATTCAAACACAGGATTCTGTCTGGTCATCATCAACTTCCTCATAATCCTAACAACGTCATCCTGACTGAGCAAGGCGGGAAGAAATTTGTTTCTCCTGATAATGGAGCAATAAATTCTCTTTCTCTGAAAGATTTAGATGTCCTGGGGCTGCTATCTTGGTGCGAGTCCTTTCCTTCGAAAAAAAGTATCTTACATAGCATAGTTTCTATTTTAACATTTTGTTACAACCTAAAACTATCTTTAACACATTACTTAAGAGAATTAATACAGCATTACTTTCTAACACAACATGTATAATATTAATTTTAATATTTGTAAAAAGCCAATCATAAAATACGCATTTTTCACATCCCACCTAGGGTGGAGCAGTGAGGTGAGAAGTTGTGTTTGTCTGCTCCAGCCAATATCAATGATAGAATACACAGATGGCCTGGAATCCGTGGCGAAAATGTTTTTTTCAACTCTGCTGTAAAGGATAATAAACGAGAAGAACTTATGCAATCAGGTCACTACCCTTAGGTAGGAGGTGGCTCATCTTGCTTCTCATATTGAAGACACAAGTGTTATCTAGTTCATCTGAAAAGGACCAGAAATGCTCACACCACCTCTAATTAAGCCATTTGGAGATTTACATTTACAAAACAAGAATTATTGCAACATTTCCTCTACTTTGATATGGCAGGAAGGAGAAGATCAGTCTTGGAACATACACACAGCCCTGATAACTACGGTAACCTGTGTTACATGCTTTCAAAGGCAGCATTACTCTGCTGAGTGCTCTCTAATGTTGGGGTGCTGAAATTCAGAGTTTAATATGGGTGCATGAGACCAGGCAGATATGCTGCGGATATCTGAAAATGTTTGTATTGCAATATTTTGCAATATTTTAGTCAAAATGATATTTGAATCTCGGTGTGGCATCAGAATATTTTCTCATTTCTTCTCTGATCTTAAGTTTTCTTCTAAATTCTGCCCTCCTGTGGTCAGATGAAGATCCTAGTAACTGAATTAATATTTCTCCTCTATTACCCTTGCTCAAATGTGATATATGTCTCTTTTACCTTTCCCTGTGGTGAGTTCCCAGTTTTGAAGAGGGCATGACCAGTGGCTGTAGGCTGAATTAAATAGACATCGCCCACACTATGCACTACAGTGAAAGAGCAAAAGTTTGGAAAGAACATTCGTTTCAGTTTCCACTCCCACAACTTGTCATGGAGATAGTATCTTGAAATTCTTACTATTTCTACCTCCTAGAACATGTGGGTATTTGGATGCAAAGTTTACTACCAGAAATACTTAAGAACTGTATTTGCAGCAGGATGATGCCAAGCCATAGAAATTTTTGCAGCCATGTTTTTACAGTGGGGAAATAACTGTGATGGCAAAATCCCGTGACAGCTGGTGGAGTCTGCTGCACATGTTAATTAATGAAATCGTGATGACTAAGCAAATGAAAGATTAATATATAACTTTGTGCTGCTGCTTAAATGCTAAGCTGGTTGTGTCTGCTGAGGAGAGAATATACACTCTGGGCTGACTTCAGCAATTACTGTAGTCCCACATTCTGTGGCTGCACTTGCCGCAAGTGTGACAATCACAGCTTCAGAGATGGAGCACAAATTAGGGTCCCCAGGGGCTGCAAGAGAACACGGAGCACAACGGGTAGAAGAGAAGTGTCTGACAGCACAGCAGAACCATTAGGAGTTGCACTAGGTTTTTCTCAGCAGGACTCAGTCTCACACAGGAGAGTTTTCATACCTGAAGCTTTTAATGAGAGTTTTATCCTGAGCAGGCTCTGGCTAAATGATCGTTATGGCTTTAGATTGCAAATAACAATAATTTTAAAAAAAGGTATTTTGTCATGCTCATACACTTTCTTCTTTTCTGTCAAACCATTAAATCTGAACATATGCAAAGTGGGGAAAAATAATAGACCTAATGGATTCATAATGTCTGCTGACTGGACCTTTCCCTGATTTTGCAGCTTGAACATGCAGAAAAAGTCCTATGAAATGCATCTGGAAAAAGCCACGGAGCCCTTAGAATTTTTTTAGTAA
>NW_005054467.1:56652-57513 GCF_000277835.1 Geospiza fortis
TCTTTCCCTTAATTACAGGGTATGTTATATTAGTCATTTTCAAGCGAAAATAGCCATACACAGAGAATGAGAATTCATTCTGAAACTCTTTTGTAGGCAAATTTTAAATCAGTCTTACATCTGGCCAATCACTGCACTCACTGATAAATGAGCATTTTCTAGCACAAATCATGTGATAAAATACAACAAATTCAGCTTAATACTCCTTAATTAAGGATGTTAAATTATTGGCATGCTTTCCTCATCTGGTGTGCTTATTTGAATGGAGTGGAGGAATTACCTTACTGCCGTGCCAAAATAGCAAATAACAAAAAATGTGAACTCCTAAAATTGCATGAGTAGGATTTTCATATTTGTATTTTGGCCGTATTGCCAGAAATTATTTTCAATAACAGACTGCAACTCATATTAGTGGATTGTTCGATTTTACCACGTAACAGAATCTCTTCACTGATACATAAATCGCTAATTCTCTAATGAGTTCTATGGGTAATAGCTAGTTAGATGTTTCCCTCCCCCACCCCCGCGGCAGACCCAAATGAGGCGCTAATAGCCAGGAGATTATCTCTCCTAGCCTTACACAAAACAAAGGCCAAACCAGCAGCAGGATTAACGCATGGCCCAAGCGATTGGGGAGCTGCATGATTTAAAAAGGGATTACCATTAAGAAGAAAGAGATAACGAAATCCATAGGGTATCCCAATCTGGATAAAGAGATACTAAAAGTGATAGAGATATTATGAAAGGACTTCAGTCTATCACTGTTCTAATTGTTTTCTCATACCTAGAGATTACGGAGGATTTCTGAGCTGCTGGAAAAGAGGGAGGGGGGTCTTACACATTTTTTTTTGGATTCCAGCC
>NW_005054467.1:57548-96216 GCF_000277835.1 Geospiza fortis
GTGCCTCAGCCCCCATATCGTGGCTGCTGAGCCACTAATAACTCAGCCGAGCATCTGGAGAGAGTGTGCAGCACATCTCTTTAGGATGAAGCACCACTTTATGTTAAAACACCACTGTCCCGTTAACGACAGTGCTTCAGGAGCATCTGCACCAGTGTGTCAGATGTCTGACCCTGCAGGTGGAGGGAACAGGTGGAGGCAATATTTTCAGAGTTCTGCCAAGCTATATGGTTCTTGCTTTACAGCCAGAGCTGTGAGCGAGGTGGTTTTCTACCTTTCTGAAACTGTAATGTGGCACTATTCATTGTGCATATGTGAATGTGATGTATATTTATTATCAAAAAAAATCATTAAATTCATATGATGAAAATTTACATCTATTTACCAGTGTTACTAACTTCTACTTCACTAAAAATTGAAGATTCTTATTACTGAACTAGTCAGATACATACTTAAATAAATGATTACAGGGGGCACAACTATTCCTTGATAAAATATTAATCGTAGTTGGCATATCACATAAAAACCAAAATTGATAGAACTTCATAATATAGAATAAGCAGGAGATTAAATCCCTCTTCACAATAAGGTATAATTTACTTGGTTAAAAAAGGTAATTCTGAAGGGTTTGCTGATGTTAAAATAATCAGTCAAACACAGAAGATGCACTGGTTAGACATCCTTAGTGCCAGGCAGCTAATAATCAAAATTAGCAGTCTCTGGCTCGAAAGAAAAATTACCAATATTTATATTTCTACAAGGCTATAAAGGCTTCTCCACACTTAATGTAGGGGAATTAGCAAGTGCTTCTTCTGGCCTTTTCAAATCTCCCACTTCGTTTGATTATCTCCTCTTCATACCTGGAGGACATTTCCTGCTGTTAAAATTCTAAAGTGGAGCGTTCTGAGAGGAGGAGCCAATGCCTCCCAATTGCATCTTGAAGGATTGCGTGTTTGCTTGTTTCGTGAAATACAATTTAATTACAAGCAATGCTCCGTGCACTTTAGTTAATGGATTCTATGAGTCCTGAACGACCTTTCTGGGTTTTGTCTGACTTGTGTAGCGTCCACGGGTCACTGCTACATATCAGGGGGAAAAATGGTTCAGAACACAGTGCTGCTTCAGCTGATCTGTGTTAACTTTCTGATCACATATGAGAAAATAAGGGCGTTTTTCCCTGAGAACCCTGTGACCTTTATGCTGTCTAGGTAGACTAACACGGATCCTGCAAAGGAGAAACATGGGTCACACAAGCAGCATCAACAAACTGGGCTGAGTGGCCGCCAGGAAAAAACAATGAACAGCATTAACCATGGGCTCTGATGCCAATTACTTTAATTCCTTGGATCTCCTTAATGAGACTTTTCATGCATAAAATTGATTTTTTTTCCCTATTCTGTCAGCTTCCAGCACTAGAGAACTTACAATTTTGTCAGATTTTATTTATATTTGCAATAAAGGGGATCAGAACCTTAATGAATGCCTTCATTGATAAGGATGGGAAGCACAAAAGAGCTAAGAAGGCTGCTGAGTCAACTTTTAGTTATGTTTAGAAATTATGCATGAGATACTACTAAAATAAATAAATGGAAATCCATCCAGCCAAAGTAATTTTTCCAAGATAAGGGTTTTGAATGCGATCCAGTCAGCCCCAGCAATATGAAAACAAAACAGTTAACAACCAGCTTCATCCATTCACTGTGATCAAAACTACCTTTCTCCTTCTCTGAAGCTGAGACTATTAGCCCCATTATGGCAACGGCAGGTGGCTGTACTGGGTGGTTGACATTTACTCACAAAACTTTTCCCTTTTCAGTCTGAAAGACACCAATGGAACTATTGCCGCTGCAAACAACTTTCCGTAAAAAGTTTCTGCATCCTTCCCCACACTGCAGCTGGCCAGCTTTTTTCTGTTTCCAGCCCAAAGGAATCTCCAGCTATGGGCCATGACTTTTTCATACAAATCATAAATACTGAAAGAATAGAGGAGCAAGATGGAGTGTGCTCATCAACATTAGGAAAAAATAGTAGTGAAGGTTTTCAAGTCCTGTCAATTGACATATGGTCAGAAAAACAACTTCCCTCTCAATCAAAAAATCCGTGAAGCATTATGCCTCCACTGAGGTATAAGAGATCCTAAAGATTGAAGAAGAAGGCAAGCTTACAAGTTTCATAATATTGAGTGGCCTACAGCTGAGTGCCTCCCTGAAGTTACCAGGCCCAATGGTACTGGACAGAAAACACGCCAGAGCAGCCTCAGCAGAGCACGCAGCAGCAGAATGATGTTGTATCCCTAATAAGGCAAACACACCCACGCTGCCGTGGTCACACAATCAGTCATATGAGGGAGCACAGTCTTTAGCCTGCTCTGTGAAGGGAAATGACTGCAGGACATGAAATCCAGCTGCTCCTTTGAGACCTTTCCCATGCTTCCCATGCCTTTGGCTGGGGGCAATCTGTCATATAATCTTCTGTGGCAGCCATATTATTTATTAGTTTTTCTTCTTGTCCCCAAAATCTCCTGGTTTTTAAAAGTAATTGGTAGAAAAACTGAACTCTGAACACATTTGATATTCTTCCAGACAAGGGTGCCAAAGGACTTTGATCAAATAAATTAATCTTTATTTATTTCAGGCAAAGGAAAAACACCCACTTTGGTTGAAAGCCATATGTCATAACCAGAAAATTTATTTTAGGATGCTGTGTGCTTATTTTTGTAGTTAGATTTGAAACAGTAGAAACACTCTCACAAGAATCATATTTCTGCGCAAGTGTGTTCAACAGTCAATCCCCAGGAAACAGGATTACTTGATAAACAGATTCATATGGAGTGGTGATTAGGTTTTTGAAGGATCCTAAGTGGATACCTGCTTATCTTTAGAGTTATGCTGTCTCATGGTGCAAGCCAATTCAAATTGTGTTGGATCAGGTTCAATCATGATGGAAGGATCTAATATGTGCATAAATAAAGTGCTGCTTTTAAACACTAAGTAAAGGAGTTAGCATTTTAGGACCACCAAAATGCAGGAAACACCCTTCCCTTACCCCTCACCCCTCCAAGTGTTTACTGGACACAGTCCTGTGGCTCTCATGGAGACAAATTTATAAGGAAACCTGAAAAATTAGAATTGGAATTGTTGTGTTTCTCATAACAGAGAACTCCTACTCTGAAGCACTGCATGAAACCTTCCACAGGACTGCCAGGTAATAAGCATTAATCTGCTGGGCATTCAGAATAAAACAAAATCATCTGAAGAACAGAATTGTCTATCCCAGTGTGAAGGAAGCAGCACTTCCACACCACAGTACAATGTAAAATTTATTCTTTGATCTTTTTCAGCTATTTCACCTCAAACAGCTAGCAAGATTGTGGCCAACAGAGCCCTGGTCCGTATGAAACCTCTGCTCAGAGTTGTTTAACCAAACCCATCCCTCAATGGCAGATACCCCATCAGATGTATTGCCTTCTCTGATATGACTTCGGGGCCTCAAGGAGGCTGATGTGATTTGCAGATAGGATAAAGGGGAACCATGAAAACAGATAAGATCACAATAACGATGTTTTCAGCTCTGCACTGAGGAATTTTCTTTGTGTGTGTGATTCTAACACTGATTGATACAGTTTCCTTAAATGAGATCATCGACACAGAAATGTGGGGGTTTTGAATGTTATTTTGAACATTTCACAAATACAGTGTATTTGTAAAATATTCACAATATTCACCATTTAGCATATACAGCTAGAGACATAGGCCAAGCATAGGTCATACATGCATTTTTAAAAAGTGATTTGGAGAAAAGACACAATTATATAATCATCTTACAGTTAAATGAATAAGCTAGAATGACATTACCTCCTGGAGAGCCATTCTCTTTTGAAAGATACATCAAGATTTTCCTTGACTGCTGCACTGCATTTGTTTCCCTATTGTTCAACTACAAGAAAGTCTCTTTTGTGGGCATACTCTTTCATCCTCATTGGAATCGCATTTCTAGCAGGGATTATGAAACTGGAAGCAATCTTACACTTTCCCACAACATGCAGATATGGAAGCACAGTTACAAGATTAGTGGATGTCTTCTCTATTCTATATTAACAATGCCTGTGGCAGCAGTTTGTATACATCTTTATTTTATTGACGTTTTACACCCCAGAAGTGAAATGATCCAGTGCAAAAATCAAAGTTCTAACTTCATCAGAGCCTAAGAACTTCATCCAGCCATGAAACTTGATGGAATCTCTATTTTTTTTTGGATGAGGCACAAATCACACACAGAAATCTCATGCTTAATTTATTGAAACACACAGAAATATACCCTGCATGTAAAATTGTTATTATAAGATAGTGAACATCTTGGCAAACCTCTGGGAGTAATATCTTTCAGGCACAAGGCCAGCTGTGTAACCTTCAGCCTTCACTTGCATGAAGTGCTGTGCTCTAAATATTAGATCCCTAGAGAAGAATGGAAATTTCTTTTTTGAAATTTCAATATAATTTCTAATGGAGTGATCCACACTGTTGGAGAGTTCATGCTGGTCAGCTTGAAAGCCAGCTGAACTGTAGAAAGAGATGAAGAATTTTTATTTTAAGGCATTTTTCTATGTTTGCATATGTGAGCATGTGCAGAAGAAATGTACAGTATCCCAGAATCAGAGTTAAAGAAAATCAGGGGCAAAGCAGCCAATGACATGTACTCACATTAATATAAATTTTGGTATTTACACATACAGAGAGGTATATTCCTAAGCCAGAAAAACATGCACATTTAATAACCTTTTTCTAGCTAAAGAAAATTAATACTTAAAAGTTGTTCTAAATTTGAGGTGCTTTTAAAGTTGAGATTCTATATATGCAAATAAAATATTGATAGACCCTATCGCCCACATGTAGAAAAAACCCTTAGTTCAGTAGTAACTATTTGTATCTGTATAATTCTCATCTACAGTAGAGATATTAAAGTCTAGTGATGATACCATGCATCAGGAAAGCAGGACTCCGAAGCCAATGACGAGGTGGGGAAACAGTTTTACCTGATACCCACAGTCAATCATAAAACTTCCTGAATCGCCTCTACCAAAGAGGTTTTTAAATTCAGTTATCTAAACTGTGCTAAAGCTTACCTGTGGCAGGCTTTTATAAACAGTAAGCAAAAGAGGTGACTGTGCACACTTGCTTCAGTCTCTTAATTCTGCAGGTGGCAAGCCAGAAGCTGAAGTGCAGACATCAAAGACCACCCTGAGGTGAGCCAGAAGGCAAGCTGGAGCACTGGGATCGGTGGAGCTGAGGTCTGGAGGAATCAAAGCCAATGAAGAGCTTTTTCCAGCTGCAAAGATTTTGCTGGAATAAAGGAATTAAACTTTCCAAGGTTGAAGCCAGGCTATACAGAGAAGACAATGGAGAATCTCACCCCTGGAAATATTAGTTCTTGGATTTTACCTTAAGAAAAAAAAATCAGCTACAAGCTACAGTTATAAAAGAGAAAATAAGTATTTAAGGCCACTTTATAGTATTGGGATACATGAAGTTGGAAAGAAGTTTGAGTACTCAAGGCCCTGGCTCTTACAGCACACCCTGTCTTGGACTAGATGCATGAGTCTGAAATACACTCCTGAGGAATAAAAGCATTATTTTTTCCTCATGACATTGCATTTTTACATTTTACTAATAGATATGTATGTATAAACTCATAGAAAAGCATCTAAGAATTTTATGTATAATAAACATTACATTTTTAACTCACACTGTATGAGTAAGAATGTGACACTTCAGTCATGGCTTCTGTGTACATATACCAAAATCTCATATATCAAAATCTAGCCAGCAACAGAGCAGCTTATTTCAACTTGTGCATGATGCATTGCTACTGTTCTGTCTTTCACATATTTAGGAAGGCTACCAATAAAAATGCTATATTTTCCAGATTGAAAGACTGTACTAATATAGGAATGTGAGATGTTAGAATGCATGTATGAGCAACAAAGAACCTGCTGTAATACCTCAAGCTTCATTATCTTGCTGAAGGATGCATGATGGAAATATTGTGACAGAGAGAGATGATCTTAATAGTTACCTTTTGAAATAAGCCTGAACATTGCATTCAGGAAGACAGTGACTAAAGATGAAGACGGATTTAAGCATTTTTCTAAGAAACTTCCTTATATATAACACAAAAATGTGTAACGCCTGCTACAAGAAATTTCAATGCCCTTGTTATTATACTGGTCCTTTCACTTGCTGACTGCATCTTATAAAGAAATCAAGAGACAGGAATTCATTTTTTATCATCAAATGTGTGTCTCCAATCAGATCTTGCTTTCCCACCTCAAGCAAGAAGGCTGTCAGGGTCAGAGGATGATCTACATGGGTATAGTGTGAGCAGATTCAATATTCCAGGAAGCAGAAGAGATAAGAGAAAACTACAATTACCATAAATCTAAGAAAACAAATGAATCTAAGAATAAGCAAATTGTATTTCTCCTGAATTATCACAACAATTGCCACTAAATAACAACTCACAGGTAGAGAATAAATAATGACTACATTCAGTTATTTAAGTATTGTAAATTCTAAGTAATATTCTGATCCTACCAGTAGTACAGTAGTACTTCAGATGTATATTGAGGAGTGTGAGGGCAGACTTTGGTCTATAGAAATGTCCACCACTACAGTTAGAGAGTCACTGTTACAGTATATCAGGCAAAACATGTTTCTGATTAAAAAATCTGAAAACTTAAACTGTGTGAACTACATTACATCAGTTTTCTTCATCTCCTCTAGTTTGTCTCACCTACAGCCTGATAATAAACTAAAACTGAAATAGCTGAACTTAAAGGCAGAAATGCTGGGGGTGAGAAGCAACAAACATCTAGCTTATACTGAAAAAAAAGTAAAGAGGAAGGGAGAGGAAACCGGACAGAAATAAGTAGGAGTGAGGAATTCTAATATAATTCTGAAATTTGGAAAATGAAAACACACACGTAAAGGGAACATATTTTTTCTAAAGAACCCAGCCCAAAGTCATGGCATTCATAATGTTTCCTTTCAATTTAGCAATCTGGATTTATGCAGCTAAAGCTTTTAAACATACTGAAGAAAAAGAGAAAAAGTAAGTATCATCACCTTAATTACTCACACTACGCACACCTTGCTGCCTGCCTAGAGATGATTTTCAAGAAACCACAAGGGAAGGTTTAAAAAAAAGCAGGGAGTTGTTTAAAAAACCTTTAATTTACTTGTAGGCAGAGAGTGAATACTTTATTAAAAAAATTGAACAACCAAGAGATAAGAATGAGGTAATCTGAAAAAAAAATCAAAAGATGTGTTTTTAAAAAGGGCTTTTTGTTTTATGCATTTTCTACTATAAGAGGGAGCGAGGCACTTGAAGTCAATGGCTGAGTTTTCATTCCCCCCCTGACAGGAGAATACGACTGACAAAGTGAAGTGCTAGAAAATTTGATCAGAATGGAAGGGCTGCCTTTAAACACATAATTTGAGTGCTTCAGCTGCCACAGGTAATGTGTACAGCAGGGGAGAAGTGGAGGCTTTCTGAGAATGTCAGCTCCTGTAGAAGAAAACAAACCTGGTTGAAGCAGCTGTGAACTGCAATCCAAGGACTTGAGAGTTCAGTTCATAGGAACTATCAGGATATTATATTATGTTTTGATACAACACTGATGGAGGACAGAAGTTAGTCATCCCCCTGTTATGAATTTTTACACTGGATGCATGCTACCCCTCCAAAGGGTGTGTTAATACCAGAGACTTTCTGATATTTTTCCTTCCTACTAGTTGGGAAGTTTGAAAAGCTGATTTAGTTTGCTCAAAGTTCCACATGCTAGTATTGTGAGAGTTTATTTCTTTGGCAGGAGCACAGCTTTCCCAAGTGCAATCACAGAAACTCTCTCCCCACGCCAGCACTGTCTTGCTCTCTGTTGAATATTCCCTATACAGTTAATTTTCTGTAGCTTGCTTTTTCATGAGGTAAGAATCTGACCAAAAAGGTAGCTGTTTCATCATGAGTCTCTGTTTAAGGAACATTATTATTGAATATGAGAGCAAAACACAAAGAATGCTATCTACCTTACATTAATATTAGCTTTTTTTCAAATATCTAGCTAAATAGCCCACCTAATGCAGTCTTAATGAATACCAACACTCAGTACAGTTTCATACTCATTTCAATGACTACAAACGATACTTGCTGGCCAGAAATTATGATGTAATTAAAGAGAGGATGTGGAAATTTAAAAGCACAAACACATTCCAGAGAATGATCTCTCATTAATAGTGAAACAAACCGATATATTCATTCAATACATTTTTCAGAGAATTACAGGTCTGCCTTTGGTGAGTGTTGCCCAGGTGAGTGCAGCTGGCAATTCATTTTTTTAGGATCAGTTCCTCCAGAGGGGAATGGATTATCTGAGGCACTAAACTGAAACTCACATACTTTCACACCAACATGGGATGAATTTGAATACAGCATTGGAGTTTTTGTCTCTGTATCAAAGAATATAATTTCAGTTCTTCCCTGGGGAAATACAGAAAAAGATATCTAGGCTGAATTTCTCTTTCTTTATGCATATCAGTTCACCAGATTGCTTAAAGAAAGAAAACAGAGAGAGAACAGTGAGCTGCTGGGATTATCATTCTGTCTGTAATTCAGATTTCTCCTGCTTAGTTTTCTTATTTACATGACACATTAGCCGTGGCCTGTTGCCAAGGTACCTCTCCTAGATTACACACTCTTAATTTCTTCCCCTCACAGAAAGCTTCCTTGCTTTCTAAATAGCAAGCATAATTCATTATTTCCAGGCTAGATCTTCCAGCAATAGAGAAAAAGCCTCTGAAGAATTCCAGGTTCCGGTAGCCAGAGGCCAAGAAGAGAAACATTGCTGTCCATCCTTTCTGAAAAATATGGTAGAAAAAAATACATGAACTTTAAAAGCAAACTATGACTGTCTGAAGGATTGCCATCCTATGGAAAACATCATAATAATAAACCATAGTTTATAAACATAACAAAAGGTTTAACTTTTCATATGTTTCATTGAATGTAGTGGTCTTCCCTAAATATAGTGATTAACTTCATTTTTGCCAAAGCACACCTAATTTTGGCTCTATTGCCCTCAGTGTAAAAATTGCACGGGACTTCTCAATTGATACAAAAAACTATGTCCATATCCAAAGTTACTTTTCTATTCCATATCCATATTCCAATGGAATATTCCATTCCACTTCATATCTGTATTCTGCATCAATTGATACAACAAACTATTTCCGTATCCAAATTTATATTTCTATTTGTCCTAGGGTAAAATAAATGGCTTGCACAAGCAAAACAGCTTTGTCATGGACTCATGGCTACAATTCAGGGTCATAACCAACCCTGCAGAGAGCTGTTTGACTTTTACTGCAGAGACTCTTACTTCTGAGTCTCTGTTTTGGAAAAAACCATCAATCCCATCTTGAAGTGGTACCAGCAATTGCAGACAGCAAGAGAGTTTTCCATATCTCAACCTTTGCTACTTCAAACATTAAGAAATATCTGTGCGGAATGCATCTACAAAGATTTGGATATTTGGCTCTACAGCTAAACTTTATCTTTACAGAGCTTACTTGCAACTGAGGCTCCTGCTTTGGGGAAAAACTCCACCACCTGAGTAGTTAGACAGCCCACAGAGCCTGAAAAAAAAAAGACAGAAATGCAGATAACCAGAATGCAAGATCTATGTGACCAGTGACAAATAGCTGATAAAAGAGAGCATTAATTAGGTGGTAGCAATGAAATTCTCTGTTGGTTTTGAGAATATCTGGAGGTCTGCTGACAGTGCAGCAGTAAGGGCTGCTGCAGAACTTATAGTGTGCTCTTCATCATCGTCATCAGAGTCCTGCAAAGGTTCACATCCTTCAAAACCTCAGCAGCAGTTCCTCCTCTTACACATATCTCTGTTTATGACAAATCAGCCCAGATGTTTCAATTACACCCAGCAACAAAGCACTTCAAAATGCTTTCTTATTTTTAATGCACTAGAGGATTTTGGGAAGCTTGCAGCAATATCAGAAATTCTAACCATACATTTTCAAACACACTACATATCACTCAGGGTAACAAAAGAAGAGAAGGAAGTCTGAGGTATACCGAAAATATGTTTCAAATCTTTGCCTGACCTTGGTCTGTGTGAATTTTATAACAAGCAAACATTTCCTACTTCCATTTTTCTAACAACTCTGAACAGTCAAGGAATATGACAAAAGCCATGGTTAATCTCTGATGAGTTCAGTCTACTGAAAACTCATAATACCTTCTTCTCAACATGAAAGAAATTTATACCAGAGGTAACACTGGTCTAAGGTACTTGTTGCTGGTTTTTTTTTGTGCTTGTCTTTTTTTTTGTGGCTTTGATCACAGAAATAAAATTTAAAAATATACTAGAGGTTTTGGACAGCAGTGGTTTAAAACAACAATCAAATGAGCTGGCATATTTATGAGAGACTCAGTGCTATCTTATTGAATGTAAGTTGACATTAACATTCATACAAACACAAATCCTGTAGAGGATAACATTAGACTTTCAAATAATGCAGTGATTTTTATATCTAATGTTGAGTTTGAATGGGTATTTCTTTAAACTGTCTCAGTTTCATTAATAATGTAAGCTTCAATCAAACTGTGTTTTTTGTTAGAACAGGACTATATTTTTTATATGAAAGTAATTTATTTGAAACCTCCATATCCAAAATCTCAATGACTGTCCACATATACTTAGTATGGTGTAAATACTCTCAATTATTTAAAAATATTTGCTAGCATAGTTATGCAATGCTCTGTTAATATAAGGAAATCAGTTAGATTGCATTTAAACTATGCTTATAGCATCAAAACCTCTTTTTTTAAACACAGACTCACTTCTCAGAAGCGTTTTCATTCGCCATCCACAGAAATGAAAAAAATGTATGAAAGACGGACTTTTGCAAATTTTGCTTAATAATGGAATGGCTATTAAATTAATCAAAAGGGAAAAGAGAAAATCCAGGCTGTAATATGTTGGATGTAACCAACAACAGATTCAATAATTTCAACTGCATCCTCTGATGTTCTGATGAAATCCTTCATCCCTATGTACTTAATGTTCTGGATCTTCCTAAGAAGAGGGCTGGCAACGTTGCCAGATTTTTTCATGTTTTACTTCAGACTTCCACAAATGACTCTGTCTCTATGCTGGTTTTTGCTGGGGCAGAGTTAATCCTCTTCACTGTGGGTGGTGGGGGTGTTATCACTCTCTGCAAGTTTCTTCCTGAGCTTAGAGTATTAACAGTGCACTTGCATGAGTGCAAGCACTAAAGGCAGATTCTTAGAATGCAGTAGAGCTTAACATAGAGAGGTCTTTGTAACGCACCGTGAAAAACAGGGCATCAGTCCTAAATCAACTCTATTTAGGCTAGCTTGGGATCTTAGGATCTCAGGGTTAGTACACCATGAGGCCACCAATTTATTTCATACAAGTGTTGGACTTGTGGTGGCAGTGATTCTGAGTTAGCTGCTTGTTAAGTCTAACTTAAAAATCTGAAAAAGTTTGGGCTTGCAATTACAATCCATGTTGTAACACGTTTTACTTATTCATCATGCGCAGAAGTGAGGCTTAACCAAGTGTAGAGCCCAGTTGTCAGTGTCTTAGAGCAGAATTAGGAGCAGTCTGAAAAATCAATCAAGAAAGCAAAGTCTTTAGTACTCTGATGGGTATTTCGCACATTGAAAATGTGGCCTGAAAAACTGTAGATGAGAAATATGTGAATGCAATTAAATGTTGCAGAAAAGAGCATGTTGTGTCATAAACTGAAGGCTTGCTGCTCTTGTCTCTGGTCTCATATAGTAAAATCATTACTATAGGAGTTCTGGGACTTTGCCAAGAGTTATCCCCACTGTAATACAATCTGCCAATTGACTCAAGTTAGATTTAAAGAAAAGATCAGGAGAAATCTAGATCTTTTGTCTTGAGGATCAGGCTTTACCCCACAAGCTCAGACCTCCAGTGTAATATGAACTGTCCACAGAGATGTGAATTTAATTTTTTTAAATTTATTCTTTGTCGAAGCCTCTAAAACCAATAAAAATGAAATAGGCATCATCAGATAAAAATGATAAAAATAGACATCTTTATTTTCTTTCGCAAAAGAAGCATAAACACAACGAATGCAATAGCATTCATTGGACCAGATATTCAATGGAAAATTTCCATCATAACCTACATGGCCATTAGCTGCAGACTCACGTATCACAGTCAGATATTCCTGCACACTTTTAAAATATCTTCCTGCATCAAACCCACAAGCAGGGAGCAACAGCAAAAAAAGGACTTCTGGCTAAGTAACTGGATGAGGATTATGTTGTAAAGATTTATATTCCTTTCCTTACCATAGATTCAGCTGTGCCAAAACTCATTTAATGAGCATGGGCCCAACAGAGCAGAAGAAGCAAGTCAAGGGACTCAGGACAGGAGAGAGGAGCTGTGCTGTGCTAAGCTGCAATCAGCTGTCTGTATTTTCCACTGGGGTGGATGCTCAAAGAAGGTCTTGAGGGTCTGCATCTAACCTCACATGTGCAGAGAATCTGAGGCCATATCTTCAATGACACAGATGTGTGCCTACTGTACCTCTAGACTCAACAGAAATTTTTTCTCATAACAGAATTGTGGGACATTACAGCACATGAGACAAACTTTTAATACTGACCAAGCTATGGACTGGGTCTTTTCCTACCTAGGCCTCTCTCTCAGCTTAAAAAATGGTACTTAAAAGGCTTTGTTAATTTATCAGTATTCTCTAATGATATATACAGATTTTAATGAAATGTAATAACACCTGGAGTTTCTGCAGTTTTCAATTATTAAAATAAATTGAAGGACTGTCCTGGGGTGACTTTATGATGCTTGTATCCCCATTCGTCTGTTTAGCCCAGAAATAAGTTTTGCACCTTTAAGATTGGTTCTGAGAGTGAAGGGAGGAAAAGAAGAAGCTTGGAGTTTGTTTTCAGACACTGCACTCATTCCTCCATTGCTGCTCCTGGACTGTGTTGTCTGCAGCAGGGACAGACAACAGGACAGAGCTCTCCTTTGCTTTAGTTAGGTTTTAGCTAGCTGAGGCAGAGAAGTTCCCTGGACTGTGGTTTTTCTTTTCTTGGACCTGTTTAAACCTGCTCTGGACTGAAGAACACCCAGCAGAGCACCAGCAGCTCACACCTGTGACCCACCAGGGCCTAGCTGGCATTTCCAGCACTGGAGGGGCTGATTAGAGACTGCGTGAGCCCAGCTACAGCCCACCAAGGGAACTTTCTGAGTTTGTCACCTCTTCAGAGCTGCAAGAAGTTTTATTGTTTAATATTGTTCATTTTTTTTGTGATAGTAAATGCTTTGCCTGTTAAATAAGAAGTTTTTTTCCACTTTTCTCCAAGGAAATCTTTTCCCGAGCCAGCTAGGGGAGGAGGCTGCTTGATTTTGCTTTCTAGAGGAAACCCTTTAGAAGTTTTCTCCCAGATTTGCCCTAAACCGGGACAAGGAGTTTTTTATAACAAGGAGTAAACAAGAACTGACATTAATTAATATGGAGTGCTGGCACTAAGAAGTGCCAGGTTTTTGTATAGCTACACTTATTCTGATTTTAAAATGTAACAATCGAATTTTACTTTTTAAAATAACCCTTTTCAGTACTGCAACACCATAACTGTTATAATGTAAAGCAACATAGCATGGCATTATTGTTAATAAAAGTTTATCAATTACTTTAAATGTCATATGTAGGAGGAATAACAAACTGCATGACACAGAAAGAAAAATATTTAAGAAATGCAAATCTAGGCAATCCCAAGTTGTTAATAATGGCACCTCTAATTTTATCTACTGATATTTTATCATAGAAGTTGCCATGTGATAAAAGGCAGGATGACACTGTGGCACTGGGCTCCCACAGCCCAGTATACTCCCACTGACACACACCTGCTTAAAGACGACATTTGCCAGAGAAATACAATTCTTCCCTCCACCATCATGCTTCAAAACAACCCTCTCTCCTGTTCCCACCACTCTATAAATGCCTACCAACCCATACGACCTAGGAAAATGAAAAGCTCTGCTCAAATACCTGCTCAGATAAAATGGCCCTCAACACAAAAGCATGTCCAAAACCAGTAATGCACTTCAAGTGCAAGAAAGAAACTTCATGTCCCAGCGCTGTGAGGTATAAAACACACAGGCAGCTCAAAGAGCTAGTACATCATTTAGGCAGACTCCCTGCTCTTCCTCAGGACAGAAGCATGGCAGGAATACCCCCTCTGAATCCCTGTGCCAGTGGCAGCAGCAGGAGGGTTGTTTATTAAACCTGCCTGCGTGACAGGGAAGGTTTAGATCGCACATTAGGAAAAATTTATTTGCTAAAACGGTTGTCAAGCGCTGGAACAGACTGTCCAGGGACATGGTTGAGTCACTGTCCCTGGGGGTATTTAAAAGACCCATAGATATGGTGCTGAGGGGCATGGTTTAGTGATGGATTTGGAAGTACTGGGCTGTACTCAATGGTCTTAAGGCACTTTTCCAGCTAGTGATTCAATGATTCTGTGGCGATTGCAGGCAGCAGCTTTTCTTAGCACAACTCAACGCAACGTGTTATTACTTCCAAATCCTTTGGAAGAAGAAGAAAGGCGAGTTTATGTGATGTAGCACCTGGTCCTAAATTTTTGAATCAGTGGGAAAAAAGTATTAGGAAGTCAGAAAATACTTCCATGAGGCCTGGACATCATATCTCTCATATCACTGGAACTTCTCTCAGAGTAAAAATTCAAGGCCAGGTAAACAGTGGTAGAATAGTAATTTCAGTCATTGTGCAAAAATCTTATGTAACAACAACAACAGGAACAACAACAACAACAACAACAATAATTATGGTTTAGTAATTAAATAACTTGAACTTTCTGTTTATGAAAAAGTATAAGCACCCTAATTTTGAAAACATTGCCTCAGTACCCATTTGTCAGTTAATACATGTGGACAACCTAAAACTATAGCTCACGCAGACTTCTCTGCTTTCATTTAAGTATGGACAAAACAAGTTACCCTATGAATGTTTGAAATATCAGAGTGAAATTGGACCTTAATCGCCTGCCAGTACATCTAAAGATAATTACAATGACAACAGCATTAAATGCTGTAGCAAGGTCATATTAATAAAATTTTCACAAAGGCCAGAGAACTAAGAAACAGACTGGGTGTTCAACAATTCCTTTCAACATAAGCAATAACTGAGACTGAATATTAAAATTAAATATTATCCAGATAAAACAAATTCAACTGTTATCTAAATAAAAATGATTACAAATATTAAAAACATGGAATGGAATTGACAACTATTGAAATAAAATATCTCCAACACTGTATAAAACTAAACCTTCATCAATTCTACTAACAGTGAAGAATGTATGTAGGGTACTAGTGAAATCCATTACTAACATTACTAACACTACATTTCACTAACCTAAAGGAGAGAAATTTCAAATGTTTCTATTTCAGATCTTCAGATTAAAGTAATTTTCTAAAGACTTCCCCTACTGAAATGTTCAGTGAATTGTCTCTATAGTTTTTCGTAAAAAGGGAAGTCCTTTGATAATGGAAAAAATGTTATGATTTTGAGGTTACACTTCTTACATGAAAGAGGAAGATCAGAGCACGACTGTCTCTAATATTGCTTGCTTTTCACCTCTGTCTGTTCTGTACACTCCAGTCCAGTTCTAATGTCCTTTCAGATGACTTAGGGATTACAAATACACTATTTGATGGTTTTCTTCAAGCGTCTATTACCCGAAACACTCTGGGAACTCCCAGAATGTCCCTGAAACACCATGCTAAGCTTTTGTTTGGGAAAAGCTTTTCTTCTTAAGAACTGAGACATGACTTTCTATTCAAGGAAGTGTCACAGTGCTGTGAATGGGCCTCTGAGAAATCAGAAGCCATGGTCTGAAGCAGTGTGCTTTCTACTGCTGCTGTTTTCCTCCGTACTGTGAAAATTTCTCTGTTGTGGCTGTGTGTGTTTTTTTCAATAAAGCCCATGGAACCTGCAGTAACTGAAGTAACCCCAAACACTACAGTTATTCATTGCCTGGGAGCATTGAAAAACACGGGGTTTTGGCACTGGCAACCATGCCTCCATCTACTAAATAATGTAAAATGCACCTGATGTCACTAAAAGCAGGAAACTCACCAAAGTAGGAGAGGAAATAAATGTAAAATAAATAATATTTTTACTTGACAGAAAAGACACAGCAGTTCCCCATATTTAATATTTTTGCACCTTCCCTTCCTTCCTTCCACCTGAGAAATATAAGCAACTCCTCGAGCATACAAAGAGAACAAATTTCCCAAGACTTGTGACAAAGCCTTGCAAATTATCTTTTATCCTGGAAAATTTTATTTTTGGCTTATAGAGGGACCTCAGAACCTGATCAGAATGACACGTTTTATCTTGGCAGGGAAAAAATATACCCTCAGAGCTTACTGATATTAAAACATGCAGTAGCAGTTTAAATTAATTTAACCGTGTCTCCAATTTTGTCTTCTTCCTACTACAAAATTAAAGAAACTGCTATCATATCCTTAAACAATAATTTACAAAGAGATTTAAGCTCAGTTTTCAAGAGATAAGCAATGGGGAAGTGATAACCAATCCTTGGCATCTTTTGGCTCTCATATTTGTTCTCCAATAGAGAAAAGATGCTCTTTGTAATGAGTTTTCTCCCTCCTACCAGCCCTCAGTGGTATCCAGGGAAAACAGTAAATTAAAGGTTGTTCCTGTGAATTATTGAGCATTTCCAACCTGGCTGAGGCAAAAGAGATTTATGCTGTAAAACCATGGCTCTTTGCAGCTTGTCTTTACTGTATATATTGTCTGACACAATAAGATATGTCTCTCAAGCTTTCTCTCTCTGTTATATCGTCTATAAAGGTCAGAAAAGCTAAACCCAACATAATGGCATGGAGAAACCTCTCTACAGTTGAATGACTACTAGCTGACTATAATAGCATCACTCTAATAACAGAAAATGAAACTACTCAGGCCATATAGCAAACATACTATGTTTCAACATGAAGCAAACAAATAAGCTTCAAATTAGATTCTGTTTACTCTATGAGGACTCTATGAGTTTTATTTCAGATATGAGAAAGCAGTCAGCCTTTGTTTGTTTATCTCCTTCATTTTAGCTCTAGAAGGAAAATGTTTGGCTCCAGTGTAATTCCAATTGCAAAATCTTCTTTATAAAACCAAGTGTTAAATCCTGATATGAATTATATAATTGTGCTAGATCACAAGGTACAGGGAGAGTAATTAAACTATTGAGATTAATCAGGCCTTAGTCCATAGTAATTATGCACTACCTCAAAATCCATTTTGACCAGGATTTTTGTCTTTCCATGAAGTTTGAGAAAATGCTTTTTCAACAGCATAAAGGAAGAATGATGTTGCTAATGTCAGGAGAGACAATATAAATTGATAAGTGCCAGGAGAGGGCCTTGGGACTGGCTTCTCCCATGCTGAATGTCTTAGTGTCAGCCATAGAACCATAGAATGGCCTGGATTGCAAGGGATGTGAAAGATTCGGTTCTAGCATCCCTGCTGTGGGCAGGGACCTTTCCTAGACCAGGCTGCTCAGAGATCCATCCAGCCTGGCATTGAGCACTTCCACATTGTTAAATGGGGCAGCCACGGCTTCCCTGGGCAACCTTGGCCTTATTAAACCTCGTGAGATTCCCATGGGCTCAAGCTTGTCCAGGTCCCTCTGGATGGCATCTGTCCCTCGGGAGTGTCAGCTGCACCACTCAGCTTGGTGCCATCTGCTGATGTGCGTTCTTGGTGAAATTTTGTACATCGGTATGTTGGAATGGCACCACGCACTTTCCTCACATGTGAGTGATGATACAAGGTCTGAGGATACCAGAGTTAAATCTCAGCTTTATCTTAGGCTATCTCACAGGCACTGATTTCTTGCCTAAAGAACCTGAAATCTGTTAGCTGAAATGTACTACAAGATGCATAAATGATGTGCTGAAGCAATTGGAGAGCTCTTAGCTAATCTCAGATGTGCTAATTAAAATAGAAGAGGTGTATAAAATATTTCAAAAGCATTTGGTATCCAGGGCACAAAACAGTGCTAATAGGGCTGCAATCCTTCTGGTGTCCAAGCAGCACACACAGCACAGCTCTCCATGCAACTAAAACCAATGTGTAACTGGGGTGGGGGGAGGCAGGGATGGAAGTGTTATTAAAATCTTCTATTTTTTCCCATACAAACAATTTTCAATATCAACACAAAACCAGGGTGTGGGCTGTTGAACTCACAAAGATGTCTTAATGGCACACAAAAGACCTTTTCTTCTTTTGTTGCTTGCTACTGCTCCCAGCCTACATGCACACCTGATTTAAAGGTACTGAAAAAAAGGTTGAATAGTTACATGCTTCACAAATAACACATTAAACTACAGTTCCGGGGGAGAAATAGCATAAAACACATAATCCCTTTTAGAAGAAATCTTTAACCCCTACAGTAAAACAAGTACAAAATGGAGAAAATATGTCCTAAAAATGTGTGCACCCTGTTAAATACTTAGGTTAGTAATTGTATCACAAAACCAACACAAATTATAGCACCTACCCTGCTTTTACTGAATGTCTTTAAGAAAAATCTACTCAGGCTCCCAAGGAAGAAATAACAATAACACATTGTACTGAGGAAGTCACAAGTGGACATAGGAAACCCTCCAGACATAACAAGATAGTTTTACACAACTCTGAATTTAATTCCCCACTTAAGTAGTAGTGTTCTGTTTTGTTTTGGTTTGATTTTTTAGTATTTTTTTTGATTGGCTAGTTCATTGTGTGGTTTTATTTAATTTTTTTATGATATGCTCACATGTTGAATAACAGAAACCCAATTTTGAACAAGTAAATTGGGAAAAACACACGCACACAATTAGCCACAGTTACTATCCATACCTTAACTAACCACTCACCTTGCTGTGAGACCAATGGCAGGAACAGAATTTTCCTATACATTTAATACTTGTACAGTAACTTTTACTAAATACTTTTTTTAATACTGCGCAGATACCACTGCTTCTTTCTGCTCATACATAGATGTTTGGGTTTATTTCAGCAGAAAATCAGAGTCACAGGAATCAGAACCAGAAAGGACACTGGCTTGTACATTTATACTGCTCTTCCACACGTCACACATACATATGCAGCATGGCCAAAAAATTATCTGTGTGAGAGGTTAGTTATTGCCATCACCTAGAAAGATTAAAGGAAGTTACTATTTTGCAGAAAGGCGCTACTGCTTAAAATGCCATAGCAAATATAACATTAAATTTTTAAGGAAAAATACTGTTAACATGGGAAAAAAATTGCTGTCTTTCAAAAAACCCAGTCTACAGCTTTATAAAATAATTTAATTGGAAGGGCACAAAGATAATGATCTAATAAAGTCTTTTTCATGTTTAATTTCTATTATCTTGTGTAAAATAGATTTGTCTCTCTAAGGAAAGCATTGGTTTTCCACACATAGAAGTAATTTTACAGCATAAACATATATTCAGTGCTTCCATCAGTACACATTTCCCAAATGCACATTATCCACAAGTTATTTTCAACTGTCAGCTTTCAAAATTTCTCTGATTCTTATACCTCTGCAAGGGTTCTAAGTAACTTTATCAAGGGCAACTTTATTTGCAGATTCAAAAATGTTTTGTGGGACACTTTTTTTGCCTTTGTCTTCAGAATTGCTCAGACTGAGACAGGTTTTTCAGAATCTTTCAACAGTCCAGTTTCTCCCAAGATTATCGTTCCATTCTCCTGCAAACTTTAAGCAATGAATATTGCTCTGCACAATCTCTTCAAGCAATATAAATCACAAAAGCAAGGCACTAATGTATCCTGGATGAGCAAAGATTAGTCTGTTGCATAGTATGACATATTGTGTTCATGCTTAGAAAAGAAAGTGTTTAAATAAATTAATTAATTCCCCAAAATATTTATCTTTTTATGGAAGAAGAAACAAAATTTTAAATTATTTTAAATTTTATCTATTTAAACCACAGAGTTTTGGTTTTTTCCCCCACTAAAATCCTGAAATAATGAGCATTTTTAATATAAAAAAAGAATTAATTTTTGCTGCAGGTGTTGTCATGGTGAGTAGACCATGAATTAAATACAAAATAAAGACATTCCCATTCATTGACAGATCTGAGTAGAAGTGGACTGTGGGAGGTGGGGACATGGCTACGTATATTTTGATCTGCAGCTGGATTTCTCAGTTAAAGTCAATATTAAAAGAAATCTTCTTGTGAGAGTAGCAAAAATGGAAAATACAAAATACAATGAATGGAAAGCCCTGACTATAGCACTTACATTGTCCAGCTGAAATTTTGATAAGCCATGTTTTTGTTCCCAGTGGAAACCTTTCTTATGGTTCAAACATTTTGAACAACCAAGGCCTGAAGGTACTCTTCCCTGGTATTGATTCCCCTGTACTAATTGTGCTTATGGCAATGTTGTCTACGTCAGTTTGGGGCCTCCCTTTTCTTTCATTTGGGATGCTTGAAAATGCCTCCTGGTGTTGCTGTTTGACATACCTTTACTGAAGCTGGGTTCTTTTTTCTTCTCAAATGGGCTACTGCTGAGCAAACAGCTCTTTTTGTCTCTTGCTTGCTTTCATGTGTGACAGAAGTCATATAAGATGACAGACTTAGTTTTATCTTCTGCTGACTGACAAGATCAGATTTATAATTAACTCTACTTTTTTTTTTTTTTCCAACGAGGGGGAAAAACATATGAACTCTTTTCCTTATAGGCAAAACCAATGAGTTTTCATATAAAACTACAATTGGATAAGGAAATATTTTTCCCTTCAACAGTGATGAACTCAAAGCAGGCATGCACTGGGTAATGCAGCTTGAGTTGCCACGCATTTTGTTGAACATTTTGAGAATGTCTTCCCCTGTCTTCAGGCTAGATGGGGAAGCTGAACAAAGGGGTGGTTTCCCACAATTACAGGTTTCTTTAAAGGAGAAAAAGGCAGGAATAGTACCACGCACACATATTTGTAGAGACATCCACTCATTCTGTCTACCAGGGAGTCCCCTCTAAACTTGCTTCTTTTTTAATCTGAACTCTGTTTCAAATTCTATTTCTGCTCTTTGTCCATTCATTTAATATTTCTACTCATTAATTAATTAATAAGAATTTGGGGGTCTGTGCATTGCTGGAGATCTTAACAGCTGTTGAAATATTTCAAAGCAGAACATTCAGCAGAGGGACAGCTTTCTCAACGTAAAATATTAGTGACAAGAAAAGAGGAAAAAACCTGTGAGTTACAACAGAAAGTAAAAAATATGCAAACATTTGAGCAGATGAAATATGTCATATACAGGTTAGGAGTGTTAAGTTTATGTAGTAATAGATTCTTCTAGGAAGATGAGGTAGCATGGTGTAATAATGGCTAGAGAATTGGTTCCTAAGTGTCAGCATCATCTCAGATCCATTTTAAGAAGCTGTACAAGCAAAGCTAATTCTTCAACATGATGCTGTATTAATATTATTACTATATGTCAGGTTAATAGCTGGTTGACCACATGATGGAGTTACATTTTTCACAGGTTTTCTATAGGATACTGCCCTTACTATATATGTAAAAAAAATGCTGTATGCTCTCAAAAATATCCTGAAGATCTCCTGAAGTGTGTCTATAAATTTAAGATCCATATTGTGTTTACCTTGATTTGTTACATAATTTGACTCCACGTCATCTGTGGAGTAGCATTCTATCCAGAGTCCACATAAAGCCATCAAAATCTTGCCCTTAAAGGGCAGAAGTATTTGAATATATTTGAAGAGGCTTCAGAAAAGCACTCAAGTGTTTTAGTAAAATTCAAAGCAAGCTATGAACAATTTTCAATTTGCATACCATCGGTAACCAGTTTTAATTTTATAACCCACACATCCATCCCTTGTTTCAGAGCTGCAGATGCTCCTCATTTAGCTCAAAATATTTTGTATGACATTTTCTAGATGACATGCCAAACAGAGAATCAGGGCCTACAAAAGGTACTCATAAAAACATATTTCCCCCTGAGATTGAAAGCAGCAAATTGCATTCCACATAAAGTGAAAATATCTCCAAGGTCAAAAAGGACTTCTTGCACTCATACGCTTCAGGCAGACTGAAATTAAGAAAGTTGGAGGCTAAGCAGAAAAGGGAATGACACAATGCCTGTTACAGAGACCACAGAAATAAGAAAATACTTCAGAATTTGCTTTACCCCAGCAAGAGCAATGTGCCTGGGAATGCTTGAAGACAAAATCAATAAGCTTTGGCATTAGTTCTAAGCAAGCACTGATTCAATATAGAAGAATCTATTTCACTATAAATTAACGTAGGGAGTTCTTGCTCTTATGTAAAGGACCATTCATGAAAAAGCCTTAATTGTCAAAGTATTCTTCAAAGGGGGAAAGGTCCATTATTACCCCTGCACACATGGAAAAATAAAGATGACATGTGAAGACAAATTTTGGCAGACACTTTCAGAAGCTAAGGTTAATTGTGGGTTCTTACAGAGTTCAGCAAAAGTCCTGCACCTCCTGCTCAGTACACTTTTACTTGCTCTGCCTTTATTATGGGGTTTGCTGACTGCGGGGGGAAAATTATTGCGCTGGTCTGGCAATTCTTAAAATCCATCTGTTTATATTTGGTCTGAGTGCAGAAAAATGGTCCAACTGCTTCCACAGTCCTTGGCAGGCTGGACATGGTTCCTGATTCCATTGATCTCTAGCCTCAGGATCTCTAGCCTCAGGATCTCCTCCAAGACATTTAGGAGGAGACAGCAGTTGGGCAGTGCCACAGCATTCATTATCTGTTAGCTCTGATTTGAAGGTGAATTTCACTCTGACTTCCCACAATGCTTTATTAATTCAGACTGAATACCAGCCCCATGGATTTATGGAAAAAAAAATAGAAGAAGATCATAATCAAAGTTACTGTAATATGACCATCTCAGTCATGGATCTGATATCTTTCTTCCTCCCCAGAAAGAAGTAAATGCTTTTTAGCAGGTCAGGAAACACTAATGAAACTGGCAGTGGCCACTATGGTGACACATTCATGTCACTATCATATTTTCTGGAAGAATTCCTTTGCCAGGATTTCTTCTCCTGGGAAGCTGAGAAACCTCAGAGAAGAAGGAAAACAATAATTATCTGATTGCTTCTCCTGTGTTTTGCTGCTTTGGGATGATGTTGGAGATTGTTTATCCGACAGGTGGTTGTTTGATTGGTTTAATGTGAATTGTTCTTACTTAATGACCAATCACTGTCCAGCTGCGTCAGGACTCTGAGGAGTCAGTGACAAGTTTTTAATTAGTATCTTGTTAAGCCTTCTGATGTATCCTTTCTCTATTTTTTAGTATTCTTTAGTATAGTTTTAGTATAGCATTCTTTAATATAATATAATATCATAAAATAATAAATTAGCCTTCTAAGAACATGGAGTCAGATTCATAAATTCCTCCTTCATCCTGGGAATCGAGGATGAAATACCACACACTCAGATTTTGAAAGTTGCCTTCGTTACAACTGATTTTCATTTGTGAGAGAAATAACCAGTAACAAATTCGACTGCTATTCACTATTTCCCACATTCTCCTCCAAGCCAGGTGCATGTTCTGTAGAGTGCAGAGGTATACTCACCACAGGCTCTGACATCATCCATACGGATGGGCACATTCTTCCTTGCTTAGGAATGAAAAGCATAACTTATTAAATAAGAAAAATTTGAAGTTAGACAAGGACGTATGAAACCCGAACACTCCGATTTCTTCAGACAGTTTATTGAAAACAGTTGGCCTTGAAGATATTTTAAAAAGCCCACACAAACAAGTACAGAATCTTTCAAAGTCAGGTACTTGCTTCCCTGCTACTATTAACTTCCACTTGTAACAGAAATCGTGTAAGTCCAGTGGTGATTTCCGTGCCTCCTAAGGATTATGCTATCCCAACACCATGAAATATGTGGAACACTTCTGTAGAAGAGAATATTAGGCTTGGTACTTGAAGATGCTAAGCATTACCATTGCTCCTATTAGACCCTGGGACATTTTTGAACATTTTAAATTTCACTATCATAAACAGTGCTATAGTGATGAGATCAACGTCCTCACAGCTTCAAGGAATAGCGAGATCAAGACCTTCTTTGGTGATTGAAACTATTATGATATCAATTTTCACAACTGAGCAGAAAAAGATACAAACCAGTAACTAAAAATTGTATAGGATTAACATTATATATGGATTTGTCATGGTTTGATGCTGGCACAATGCTAGTGCCCCTATAAAAATATATTTTTCTTAGTGTCTGCTGTGAGATGTGACCAGGAATAGAGCAAAGCAGGCTCTAACTTAGGAATAAAGAAAAAAACTTTATTAACCTACAACTATATGTAAAAAGAAACACACACAGAACTCAGAATGAAAACTTTCCCAAAACATTCCTCCTCCCCCCACCAAATTTCCAATACATCACAGTAAGACAAAACCTTGGATTCTCAATTCAGTTACCACTTCTCAGATAACCAACTTTCAGTCCATCACCACCCTTCAGATAATCAATTCTGAGTTCATCAAGGAGTGAGGAGTCCCTCTTGAGCCACAGGCTTCCCCTGGAAACACCATTGAAACCTCGTGTGTTTCCATGTCACACGTGGCACCACCCAGAGAACATCTGCCATCGTGACATCTTCCTTCCATGCCCAGTGCTCTCACCACTGCACATGGACCAGAGCTGCTTCTAGGGTTCTTCTTTTAAAGATGCTTTGCTCAGTTCTAAAAAAAAGCACAGCCTTTAACTTTTGGGACACCAGTGTCCCCCAGATTTATCCCCTGGAGCCGAGGCGTCTTGAGAACAAAGATCTTCTTCTTCTGCCCTGAAGATTGAGGGCTATCACCCTCCTCACCCATCGTCTCTGTTCACACACTCCTTCACATAACATCACTGCACTCTCTTGGCTCCAAGCCATTGCCTCCCCATAAATGCAGTCTGTGTCACAGGAAAAATGGTTCTGCCCATGGCTATACACGGAAAGTCCAGCCAAAGAGGATCAGCATTTGTAAGGTTTCTATCATTTAAGAAAAGGGTTAAAATCTCAGGCTCTGCCTGTCCAGAACTGCCACGGCTGCCCTGTGGGCACCTTCTCGCCGCACCCTTGCTGCACCCTCCCCACTTCTCTCTCCGCTGCGCTGCCACTACATGATATCAGATTTCAAGGTGGCACAAGCACAGGCACAGGCTCTCTCTCTCTGGGAGAGCTGCTGATGCCTCTCAGTGTTCTTCCACTTTTCTATCTTGCAGGAGCCTTCACCTCCCTTCTCTGTCCAAGGCCCTACCTCACCCAGCCGCATGGCTTCCCCTCCCCTGCCCAGCTGGGGAGTTTCCTGGGAGTTCTCTGCTTTTAACCCCCTGTGTTCTCAGAGGCGTATCCATGTCCTCAGTGGCCACATCAGGTGCCAATATTCAAATCTGAGCGCCTATTGGTTTGACCATCAAACTCACAAAAGGCTCACTTCCTTTTCAAACCAGGACAGGATTCTTTTTCAAAATTTTGCTCCTTCAAATGTGGTTGTCAGAAGAGGGTTCCTGTGGTCAATAGAGATTTTTGAGCTCTGCAAACCTGCTTTAATCTGCTTGCCAGATTAGGCAGATTTATTCATGCAAACACACTTAGCCAGAAGTCACTGTTTTCTTACTCTCCGTGTTTCAAAACAAGCCTCAGCTCCTGCTTCTGACAGTCTCTTGCTGCTTCTCATATTCCAACCTGCCACTGCTCAACTTTCTTTTTATTTCTTCTCTTTTTAAAATTTCTTTCATCACATGCTCATTCCATAGTTACTTTCCCTGTAAAAATGTGATCTCCAGTGACATTTTCATACATTTTTGCTTTAAAATCTGTGAGTCTCTGAAGACCCAGAAATGCATTAGATAGGTAACACTTGCATGAACATTGGACAGGTAACACTTATGAAAGTGTCCTCTGTAACTGGCATTCTTGGAGGGTAACTCAAGCTGTTATAGGAAATTATGCAAAAAGATTAACATTTTCTGTATTTGAAGAAAAGCTCTATGAAGAAAAAAAAGGTTTAAAAAATATTTTCCTTTTTGAAACACCATAAAGTTTAAACTTGGAATTTTCAAACTGAAAGAACTTTTCAAGTATCCTGTATAATTTGTTTTGGTCATTATTGAACCAGACACAGATGTTATCAACTCTCCACAAATACAGTAAATTTTAATTTTTTTTATTTCATGGTTTTCCATCTCAGCAGATTTAATTGATTTTTTCAAGAACAGTGTCTGGTTTAGTGGTAGAAATCTAGAAATCTTAGAATGTTCCTATCAGATTTTGTCCCAGGGGCTCTAAAACACGTATTACTTCTCTGAGAGTTTATTGCCAGCAAATTAAATTATCAATACAACTTCTCATTTAACATGTAAATCTTCCCTGTTCTAATAAGTATGAGAGCCCTTTCAAGACAAGTGTATGTTTAGCATCAACTAATGAGTAAAGGCACACCAATCTCTTTTTTAAGAAGAATAAAAAACTTCAACTGTTTACAATTAGGCAACTAAGTGGATAGATTTTCAAAATTCCTAAGTATTCTTTCTTCACAAAGAAGAAGATGATAAGGAACAGGGCATTTTATTTCCCTCTTCAAAAAATCTTGTATTTTTGATGTTTAAATTTGAAAAACTCACTTCTAAAACATTCTCAGTTAAATATGACCCAGAGAAATATGAGCAAGTCCTTCAATCACAGTCAGGGAAGGCAGAGAGGTCTCAGGTAAAGAGAATCAAAAGATGCTTCTCATTTTACGTGCGAGTCATCAGCTAAAAAATGTTAGGAATCTGTATCCCAGCTGTACTTCAGTCAATGCTAGATTAATTTGTCCAGCTGAATACCTGGTGCAGTGTGAAGATAACCAGGTTAGCTCAGAATGAGCCTCTCTGCATTCAGAGATCTTGAGGTCACGCTAGTTCAGCGCTTTACTTTGGCTTCAGTAAAGTTAATTAAATGTAGGAGAACTTTCCTCTAATGGAACTATTCATCTTCTGACATCATCTTGCTCCAAGTAAAGCTGTCTCTACAAGCAGTCAAATGCAGCTGTATGAATACAGTCCTCTGTGAACTCTTACAGTGAGTAAAGACCTTCAGTCTCTGGTCTCCAGACAGAACCTTAGGCGTGGGGTGAAGCAAATGGCAATGAACTGTCAGTTAGACATGAATTCTTGTGTCTTTGGGTTAGTCTTGCATGAACAAGAGAAAATAACTCCAATTGCTTTTCAGAAATTCAGTAGAAACCGTGAGAGAAGATTGAGCATTATAGCAAGGAATAAAAATAAGATATAAGGAACACGTGGACATACATGCACACACAGACACTCTGAGAATTGTAAAAATATTTTTATTTCTCTGTAACAGTTTTTGCTTCTGACATGAATATTCTAAAAAAGTTTGATACAGTCCACAGTTATTCTACTTGTTCTTATGTAATATTTGTGTGGCATTATTAGGCAGCTAAACACTTTCTTTTTTCTCTTTTATACCTTTGAGCCTATATTTTTCAAAGTCGTGTTTTGTAAAATCAGCCCAGAGAAACAGTTACATAGCTATGAATTTTCAGAGGAACCCATCACTGCACGAAAGACACTGACAACTACAAATAAGCCCTTTATAATGGTGCAGAGAGCAGTACAATGCAGCACAGTAAACCCTTCCAGCGTCTGGGGACAATCCTGACATGTGAAAAGCAATGTGTTTCGGTTTTTTGTTTTTCTTGTTGCTTAAGGCCATCCCCCTAAATGATTGTCTACTGAAGAAACAGCACTGCTGCTGTCTTCCTCTCATGAAGACTCTGCTGAGAAAAGAGCAACTTCTAAGTAAATAGAGCTCTCAGAGAAGCCCTGCCACCAGAGGCTGCTGAAGGCAGCTCTGGTCAGCCAGGGTTGTATTTTATTACCAAGGTAAATGCCAAGTGTATCCAGCCCCATAGCATATTCAGCATTGCTATAAAATTCTGTCATGACAGCCATGCCACTATTTCATGGGCTAGCAGTAAAACTGGAGCTGGTCATTCTGCCAGACATAATGCCTTTAATAGTCAGTTCATTTTTTTTCAGCCCTGAAACATTTTAAAATATGTAGGCCAGATGGAACCTAAGAGATGTAGTCACACAGTGTTTTGGGTTTCTTTAAAGTCAGGTAACACTTCACTTATATACTATTAGTTGGAACTTAATCTGACTCTGTATTGCAGTATGTTTTATAAACATAGATAATGTATAAGATTTTACGGAAAAAATTCCCAGCCTCTCCTTACAGAAGCATCTTCCCTACATTTCCTGTTTTGTAGATGACACACAATCCATACGAACCCCTGCATGCATTTAAGTGCATTCAATACTTTTGTTTAACCACTCAGCCATTGCTGTGTATCATAAGGATTATTTCATAGCCCTCGAGCCATGAAGCACAAATTACTGAGTGACTGCAGTGCTACTAGCTGTGATGCTAGACTGCTGGCTGACTGTAACTGTGTCAGACGGACAGCACCATTTCCTCTCAATCCCTTCAGGGGGTTCTCCCAACAAAGGAAAATGGTTTTGAAGTTTCGCTTTTACCTCCTTGCTGCCAAGAAAGCCTGTAATAAAATCCATGCTGTTAACCCGTGTTAGAGCTGGAGCCTGCAAGCTGTGAGCCAACAGTGCTTATAAACTGGATGAACTCTGCTAGGTAAACTGAGTATGTGCAAGTATGTGCACACCTGCAATAGATTAACCATTTTAAGGTAATTACTCTCTCAGTTTCTCTAATTTTTATCCAAGCAAGACAGCTTAAACTTACTTCTCCTTCAAAATTGTTATAATTAGTGTGCACAGATCCAAAACTTGAGCTTTTAAGTAGACAACTCACCTAACTGCTAATTTTCAAATATCTCAATACAAATTGCTAAATTTTAATATATGTGTAGGTGCCCAGATTTCTCTTTTTTTTCTGAGTATCTGTGACTCCTACCACATTACTGAGAAAATATTGAGGCTAGCTGATATCAAAACATGCAGGCCAATGTTTTCAAAGGAAATTGTCACAAACCCCCAAAGAAGTTATGCAGATGGTTCTCTATGCAGCCTCCTAACAAGGTTTTCCTTGATGTTTTCCATAATCATGCTTCTACTTTTACATATAAACACCTGATTGTAATTTGTTGTTATTTTGGAGAACATTTTCCTTTAATGCATCTTTAAAAAGATAAACAGCTGATAATGTTCTCTAAATATGTACTATCCAACCAAAAATCTCGCCTGACTGAAAAAACTTCCAAAATAAGCCATGATCTAAAATATAGGTCACATGGCTTCTCTGCTTTGCAGCAATGAACTGTGATTTAGAAATGCATGCATGAAAATACACAAAAAAGAATGTAAACTGTGCCATTAAAAAAAAAAAAAAGCCAAATCAAATGAAAACATGGAAAATATTATTTGAATTCCTCGTTACAGTTGTTCTCCCATCAGCAGTTTTCCTTTCCTCATTCCAAACATGTGATCTGTTGTCATTTTTCACGGTACATCTTTAATTCGCTCAAGCTACAGCACCCAGACAAAGCTGGTCGAGAAATTTCCAAGAAAACAGCTTTTCACTGAAAAACATAGAAACACTGAACCCATAAGGTTTCATAGAGGCACTTTATTTTCAACAAACTTCTACAAGATGGCTGCCTGCTTTGAGCCATCTCAGTTACTGGGCTGCAAGGAAGCCTGACCATGCAAATGAGCTCCCAGCTGGGCTCTCCGGGGAGTCCAGGCTCCCAAAGTCAAGAGCCCCAAGAGTCTCCATCTCTGTCTGAAGTATTTATTTCAGATGACTGCTTTGGCAGTAGGAGGAAAGGAGTCTGCTGTCCTGAAAAGTGACATTTGAGATGTTCTCTGAGGGCTTTCCACCACTCCACCATACACGCTGATGGAAATTTTACACTTGTAGAGTCCCTGGAAGACACATTCAGTCAAAGGTGTGCCATCTACTGGGATTGCTCTTTTTTTGGTGTTGTTCAGTGTCATTTTCTTAAAAATCAAGCCAGAATAGTTCCTTCTGTGAAAAAATTCAAAGTGTCTTTTCTTTTTTTTTCCTGAGTCAATAGTCAAGCTTTCCTATGGCATTAAACTTCCCTTGAGAGGGAAATTCAAAGCTTTGAAATGCCATTCTCCAGAGACAGTCTGACATTCAGGGAATGAGATGTTACACCATGACAAGCACAGACAGACCTCCTCATCTGAGCTGCAGCAAAAGTATTCTAAGCCACAACAGTCCCCATCCCTTTAAAAAGAATATATCTCTCAAGAAAATCTTTCTCTTTCTGTATTCTCCCTAGGCAGACACACCACAGAGTCAGCCTTAACCATTCTAGAAACATATATGAGTAACATAAATAATCTTAAGGCAAATGTTTTCTCCTGTGCAGCAAAGCTTCATGCAAATGTAATTAAATCCATGAATCTGGCAGAAGATATATTTCTGGTCTGTGGCCAAATGTCTGTATATTCAGATTAGGAACCTGGATGTACAAAGAGATCAGATAACACGTAATTCTTCAATTTGTTAATATAAATGCCATTTCTATAAAACAATAGTGGACAGCTTACTTATGTTGCGGCATCCACCATATCCAAGTAAAATCATCCTTTGGTACCCATAAACTACAAAATTTTCTCCTGATGTTCAGAATTAGGAAAACAAAAGTTTCCTTTAATTTTCTTGAAATCAGAGGCTCTTGCACACACATACAAACATAGATAGATAGAAAGATTAGATAGATAGATAGATAGATAGATAGATAGATAGATAGATAGATAGATAGATAGATAGATAGACAGACAGATAGATAGATAGATGGATTAGATAGATAGATATTTGATAGGTATTTGATAGATATTTGATAGATTTTTGAGAGGTAGGTGGGCTAATTTTAGAAAAACTGTCCTTCCTATCTGGTTCACATTTTTCTGCACTATGAATTCTTGTTACAGAAGATTTGGCACTGACTGAATCAATGCTTGTTCACAGGAAATAAGCAGTAAGAAGTGATGTTCAAAAGCACAGCACTGAATATTTTTAGACATAAAAATGACCCCCAGCCCACTCTAATTTTAATATCTCTAGCATTTTCATTAAAATAATAGCAACATTTCTTTTCTTGTGTTTTGAGGAAGATATGTTAATATCTATATCAATAATGTGTAAATATCAGAAAATTTTTCTTTCAAAAAAGTGAAGAGGAATTACACACTGTTTTCCAGTAAGACCTAGCTATAAATTTCCATGAGGTAGCTCAGTAACCCAAATCTCAGTGCTCATTAAGATGCTAATTTTTCATGTGAACATGGAAGTTATTTCAATATTAAAACAATATTAAGAATATTTTTAGCAAGTAATTATATGATGCTGATTCCATTCACACCTATTTCACTTGCACCTAATAGAATGCTCCCAGAGTTTATGCACAGGCAAGCAGTGCTCTAAGATGCAAACATGGTAATTCATCAGATCCCTCTGACAGGTAATCTAATGGTGTATGACAGCTACAGTTTGCACAAATAACTGTGGTGACCGGGCCAGACTCCTTTCTCAGCAGTCCCAGTGCATGTCTAATGTGTTCCATGTATAATTTTTAGGTAGATAAATTGCAGATTACATACCACCATGCCTTAAGAAAATTGAAGGGACAGCATGGAAGCAAAGTCCACTGCTACTGCTGCCCTTTCCTGGCTTTCTGGCAGCTGGGAAGCTTCTTGTTCTCTAAGCTTCCACTAATGTTTTCTTTTTTCTGTTTACATGACACCCTCCATCAAGGTGTTTAAAAGCTTCGCCCAGGTCTTGTGCTTATTTTCCTTCCCAAACTTCAAAGGGAGTTTCATTGTAAGATTGACTGTTTTCCTGAGAGACTAACTTAAGCAAAAGACTGATTAACTACCACAGTAAACTTCATCAACTGGCTCCTCTATTTTTAAATTATAGGTTAAGAAAAAAGGGAAGAATTCCCCCAGTACGACTTTCCTGAATGTGTTAAATGTCCTGCCATAAAATATTTCCAAAAGAGAGTAAACTTGAATAAGTTCTCCTAACACTCCAATAAATTGGTTAGGTCATTTGTGAATAAGAGTGTCCCTTTATTAATAATGAATTATTAATTTATATTTGACAAACTTGTCCAGTTTTCCCTGGAGCCCACATATGCATCTCCACAGATTAACTATGCACTCTGTGGACATTCTCTTCTTCCCACTTTAAATCTTGTGCATGATAAAGTCACCCGGTTTTGTCGGGTTCTTGTACAAAAAGTGAGTAAAAGGAAGTCCCCAAATCATAATGCACCTCTGTTTGCCACTTATGATGCAATGGCCTTGTTTTAAAATATACTTAGGGACTCTTTTCCTTCCTCTTCCAAAGGAAAATCCTTACTCTATTATCACTTCTCATACAGAAGCAATTACATATCTTTGGGTCTTCCACAAAATCTTTTTGTGGTTCTTCTAATTTAGTATTTACCACTCCTTAGAAGAGGGAATAAATACTATAGAGGGTTTTCAAGGCATAAATGCACAGCTTTATAACCTCATGTGACAATGATCTATCTACTTTTTCCTAATAATGCCCTACAAAGTTTTCCCTTCTCTGTTCAGAATTTGGAAATATAATTTGCCATTGGATTACCCACTGCCTTCAAAGTCAGCCTTTATATTTACTTCACGGATTCATTTACTGTCATCAGTAAACTTTCCACTTCCCATTCATCCCTTTTCCTTGGTTATTTACAGACAAAATTGGCCCAATGCATATACTGCAAGGCCCAATATATACTGCCAACCTTCCCTCTTTGAGGATACTGAAGAGTTACTTCAACTCTCTGCTTTCCCTCTTCTAAGCCAGTTATTTAAAAATATAGTGGCCTTCCTCCTTATGCCATGACAGCTGAATTACTCTAAGAGCCCTTTAGAAGGGATCTTGTCAAATAACTTCTAGAAATCTAAGCAGAGCATATCAGCTGCAGGTCCCCTCTGTACATGCTTACAGTCTTCTTCAAAGAACTACAATAGATTTTCCAGAGCAAAAATCTGCTTAAGTCTTGCTTAGTGTCTAGTATTTATTCATATGAGTAATACTTTTTTTACAGAAGAATGACTAGCACTAATTTTTGTACAAGTCTGTCATTACCATGATGTCTCCTGGAAATTCCCTCAAAACTAACATTGCATTAATGATCTTCTAATTTTGTGACACTAATGCAGCTTTAATCATGAAACTACATATTACAGCTTGCTAACTTAGCTACTTGGGTTTTGAGATCCCTTAAACTCTCAACAAATTCACATGACTTTTACTACTCATTCTAGTGACTTATTCTATGCTGGTTCTCATAGCAATCCAATCTGAAAACATTTGATGCTGCTGTGCATCTGCAAAAGAAAGGGTTCTGGTGCAGAAACCAAGGTCTTTCAAGATGAAACACAAGTGTAAAATATTAATTTAACATTTTGGCTCTGGCTGGGTCTTTCTTTTGCATTTCATCTGCCTTTGGCTATAAAGAGTGTCTAGTCTATTTCCTAGTCCCAATGTGCTAAAAGGAAAAAAAGGTTCAAGATCTTTTACTGCTTTTAGTGGGTTTCTTCGCATTTGTCCCCTCAAAATTTTTGTTTTTGTTTTTGTTTTTGTTTTTGTTTTTGTTTTTGTTTTTGTTTTTGTTTTTGTTTTTGTTTTTGTTTTTGTTTTTGTTTTTGTTTTTGTTTTTGTTTTTGTTTTTGTTTTTGTTTTTGTTTTTGTTTTTGTTTTTGTTTTTGTGAAGGAGACAGATACTATTGTAAGTGTTTCATTGACTGAGTACAGCTCCATGATAAACTTCCCTTGAGTCCAAGTGTTTTCCAAGCTATACTAGTAACAGAAGGTTTTTGCCACTGGAAATACATAAAACTACAAAAAAAAAAAAAAAAAAAAAAAAAAGAAACCTCAAGACACATGAATTTACCTTGATCAAAGTGCCACTCTGGATCACATTTGAAAGGTCCCACTTTCTCAACAGATATAAGATTGCACACTGCACTTTCCTGGCAGTATCATTTGCCTGTGATAGGTTTTGTGTGGGTAAAGTCAAACTGCATTGGCCTGCCAGTGTCACTGCTCAAGAAAAGTGAATGCAGGAAGGTTTCTAAACACGAAGGGGCTGCCTATCAAAATTTTGACCAAAAATACCTTTCACCATTATTTGTCATATCTGAGACATAAGCAGGGACTACGTATTTCATTAATTTCCAGCCTGAAACTTCCTAAGCAACTGCTTGAGTGAAACCCTACCAGCTTATTAGTCCCATGGCTGCTTCTCTAGCCAGTTCATCAGCAAGAAGCCAGAGCAGCCACTGGAACCATCCAGCCCCCTCTCAACTGTATTGCCAACAGTGTGCACTTTCAAGAATCCTCAACAACATTTTGGAGTGGGCAGAAAAATAGAAGGTCTGCTCCACCAACTTCCCTTACATGACTTCACACTTCAGCTGCTTTACAGCACATGGTTTGAATCCCAAAGGTATGACAGCAATTTTCAAATTACAATAAAAGAACAAAAAAACCCCAGCTCTGACATTGTAGGTATGTCAAGCTGCTTAGACAAAACATGAAACGATTCTTACAGGCCAGACACATCAGCTGCAATCAATACAGGACGCCCACCAAAACTGGCAAAATCTTGTCTTTCCCCTTCTGATAGCCCTGTGTGCCTCTGCATGTATACAGCTACCTGTCTGTCAAACGCCTCAGTGTTCACTGTTTCTGTGAAGATTATAGTTATTTGCAGTCCTTACAGGCAGAATTATGGTCTCTGCTCAGTGTTCAGATGAGTCTCAGAACTTGGCTTGTCTTTACTGATGCATGTTACTCTGCAGGTTTTCAAGAGCACTGATACCAACCTGCATGACTCTGTCTGTGAACCTGCTGAAAGTGATAACGCTTTTCTCTTATCAGTTGTGTCCCCAGCTTGCAGACATGATGAAGAAATTCTTTGATCATTTATTTCTCATTGTTTTCCATCAGTACCTGTGTGGGGCCAACACTGCCACTGAGAGCAGAATCCAGATGCCCTCACTCCCACCACAAACAGCCTTACCCTCCAAATCCCTCCAGCTTGCTTGATCAGTGTAGAGAACAAATATCAAGGTAAAGAGTTTAGAAACTGCTAAATTTGCTGAGAGAGAGAGAGAGAGAAAGAGAAAGAAAGGACAGGAAGTTATTTCTAAGCAGAGACCCATTACATCAGATTTTCCCCAGGAGCTGATGTTTCCATTTGATCTGCCCACTACCAGAAATGAGTGATTAGCTTCCTCTTTTGGTAGGACACTGCAAAAGCTTTGGTTGCTCGCTGTTGTGCCATTCGCTCATACACTATCTACAGACTGTTTAAAGCAGCACAAGGGGCTGCCAAGCACAACACATAACTGATACATGAAGCAGATCTTCTTCACATTCAGAACTGCAGCCAAAGATGGCAAAGTAATCCTTATCAGCAGTGAGGCCCCAGTATTGCGAACCCTCCATATACAGAGGTTGTCATAGATGGGGCTAATTTCTGTGGGCAATTTTCAGCACACATCAGGTAAAAAAGCACCAGGAAAATTATATAGCTCATCTCAAAGCTCTGGTAGGGCTTGGTAGAAATCTCCAGTCAGTACTGGAGCAGAAAAATTCACACATCCCAGTTTGTAGTTGCAAAAAATTATTTTTTCACCTGCATACTTTTTATATTACCACCACCTTAGAGAATCTTCATCGTTTTCTTGTTGGAGAAAATTAGGGATTAGGCTAGATAATTAGAATTAATTCAATCTTCATCCAAAGAACATTAAAATACCACCTCTTTCAAGATTGCAGACTGTCCTTATCTTACATAACCTGTGACATGTATGTCTCCTGTTACGTTTTTCAGAAAATTTTTATGTGTTAACAGGGTGACAAGTGAAAACACACAAAAAAGGAGATTTTTTTATACAATTACCAAAAAAGTCCTTTATATCTGTTATGTAGAATTGATATCTAGTAAGAGTGAAAGATACAACATGATGAAAAAGTCCCTCCACAACAAAAAAAAAATATTATAAATGAACAACTAATGATGTGAAATCATCAGCAACTAGGCTTAGACAAACAGGTGTCTCCAAAATAACAAAATAAATATAGCAACTTAATATCACGTTAGAAGAAAAAAACATAAGCAATCTTTCTCACAGCTTAGAAATTTACTAGGATTGCATGACTGAAGGAAGTAGTTATATAAAATAAAGTCATCATTACTTTTCAAGATGATGAATTTCCATAATTTGCAAAGCTTTACTACTGCAAGGAGCACATATCTTTTGGAATAGTCACATTACCTTTAGCAGAGTGATCATAGGAATATTTGCGGGAGCAGGCCCTGTATTAATTTCAAAATAAGACTGCTTAACTCACAGGAAGCTATATTGCCTTTAAAATGCCTCAAATCCTTGAACATTTTCTCATGTAGTGAATTTCCAATTCCCTGTGGTCATCACAGTAGCCCCAAGATTTCAACTCAACCAGTGAATGCTCCGTCAATCATTTATTGATAGTTGACATTTAATAAATGTTTAATTGTATTTAAATTACATGCTTCTATGATGTTTAAGTATTTAAGATTAATAGGCTTGCCAACAATTGATTTCTTTCAAACTGTTAACTATCAAAAATCAAACAAATCACCAGTCATAAAATAAGAGAAATGGCCAACTTCCTAGCACATCTTCACCCCATTACATGACCCCCAAGAAGATCATGTGCATTTGTAAGGCTACTGTGTGGTTAAAATAAATCCATTTACCCATTCTGCTGTCACTTTCAGAAACAAATACACTAGGGAGTGTTCAACCACAGGGATCTCTCACTTTTCATGGTGACAGTTCTCTGGCCCTCACTGAAGCAGTCTCTGCAGAGGTACAGCAGAAATTTCTAAAGGTTCAGCTACTGCACTCGGCCATTAAACCTCTGAGGTACCAAGGAAAACACAAAAGGATTGTCAGTGACAGGTCTGAGAGAGGAAAAAAAAATCTTGAAATGTAAGAGGGGATAAAAAGAAAATCCTGCACAGGTATGTCATCCCTGGTCAGACAAAAATACCAGCAGAATGGATGATAAAGCAAGATTTGAAAAGCTGCTGTCTCTGTGAGAAACCCAACTCATTTATTTTTACTGGAAACCTCACACTTCAGTTTGTTGCAACTTGCAGTATTAAAAGCGCACTACGGCTACAAGCTCAGAAATAAGAGTAAGAAAAAGTTCAGAGAAGTAGCAGGCTTAACAATCTCTGGCTCCAGGTTTTGCACAAATTTCACCTACTGTGTATCAAAGAAGATGACATGTTTCATTCAAGTGGCTGTTCAAAAGATGGCAAAATTTAATTTGTCCTAAAGGTGCCATAAAGAATGTACAGACATAAATAACATCAGTGATTAAATGGTTTGACATTTGTTAGATGCTCAAAGTTGCTTCTGACAAGTATTTGTAATACAGGTGTATTTTTGGAATGACAAAATAAGGCATCTTTGTCAAAGGAAAAGAGAATATACAGGCAGATCCTGAATTCAGCTTGCATTTCCCCACCAAAAGTTCACAAATTGCAGCCTTTTCGTGAAAGATGTGAACATATAAAGCTTGTAGGTTTGTGACCTTTTGAGATATCTGAGATGATATTGTATAAATATCCAGAATTCCACATCCTCAATAAGCATATTTCCCTGCTTAGAGACTGACAAATTTCAGATTGTCAGTCTCTGTACAGGTAAGATTAATGGTTTTAGAACTAAATGAGAGTAAAGTAAAACAAAAATTATGGTGAAAATCTTTCCCTTACTTTGTAACAGTTCTAAATCCAAAATAATTTTAGATCTTAGTTCTTAGGAGAGATACCAGACTTTAAACACTTGGGAAGCAAGACAAACCTAATCAAAAGGCATAGATGGAACACTGCTCTACTTGCAGCATGTTTGGTGGTAATTTAAGTGTGACTAAATGGTCCTCTCTACTCTGAAGGGTTTTCTCCACTCTGAAGTGAGACCAAGAACAGAAGAGAGGGGTTTTAGCATACACTGCATTATGATAATTCTCAATCTACATAAAAGCCATTGCAGCAAATGCCATTAAAAGTCATACTGAAGATCCTTCAAGAGCGTGGGATGTGAACTTCCTCCAGGGTCAGTTGGGAAGGAAGGGGAATGACAGAATAAGGAAAACTCTTGGGCAGTTAATCTCCTTTGATACTGAGCAGTAATGGCTCTTGGCTCACTGGTGATTCATGCACACAGAGGGGGGACCATGGACTAACCTTCTCCATCCTCCTATCCTCTCTCCTACCTCAAAGGTACACTAAGCTTGACAATGATACTAAATGGGGAGGAGATGGTGGCTTCCTCTAAGGCAGGGATACCTCAGCAAACCGGAGAGCTGGGCAATCACCAGCCATATGGAGGGCAGGGAAAG